>NC_091977.1:215880723-216189184 GCF_044704955.1 Pristiophorus japonicus | reverse complement strand
CATTCATCGATGTAAATTGCTATGCCAATATTTCTCATTCAATTTTGCTAAGTCAATTGTCAATGCAGTTGCAGGCTCTGTCAGTCGATGGGTCTATATAACAAGCTGGTAAAGTCTCTCCCAACACCATTTAAATTATGTTCAGCCAGTGATTTTAGGCAATGCCATATGTAATTCGCTAGTAGTAACAATCTTTTATGTAATCAATTTGGTCCATGGTCAAAAATGTCATGGCTACCTTGCCCCTATAGGTAAACCCATTGTAGTGTTTGTAGTACTGGTTACACTTGTAGCTTGTGATGTGATAAGATTGTTCAATGTCCAGGGTGTTGTACATTGCCTGTGAAACACCCAGCTAGCCTTGAATCTCACACAGCAGCAGGGAAAATACCAACAGGGTTTTAAATATTACAAGCAGAATTCTTTTTCCCTCAATGTTTTCATATAACTTGTGCATCTTATGCTGTTCTTAAGAAAATAACCTTACAGATAACCAGTTCAACTAGAAACAGATTTGCTTTCTCGCTATTACTTCAAGGTCAATAACAGTCAGTGAACTTAAAATAATTCTCTCCCCACAAACATAAGTAATACAAACCTCAGTAGAATAGTGAAATTGCCTGAGTTAATCATCTGCATACTTGGGCCTGTGAAACAGATACTGAAGGTAGACTCCTTGGGGGCCAATTTCAAAATGGGCATGAGGATTACGATGCGTGATTAACCCGCACCCATTCAATATGATGCAGGCAGCACATCAACCATGATTCCAGCATGCAGCCAGCATTATCCATGCTGTTCATTGGTTGCAAACATCAGCAGGGGGCTCAAAATCGTGAGAGTTTAACACCACTTAAAGCCAGCCTGCACTTCTTAAAGGGGAGATGCATTGTGGCTGGAGCAGATGGTGGAAGTCATTCTACAATTGATTTTAACCTGGGAAACACTCAATAATGGCACGACATGGGAGAGAGCAGGCTCCAGGATTTCCCAATGCTGCAGTGAAGGCCTTAGTGGAGTAGGTGGAAAGGAGGAGAGATGTGCTCTATCCATAGGAGGCCCTGCAGACAAACATTCAGAAGGCAGTAGGAGCAGATAGCCCTGCTGCTATGTGAGATTCAAGGCCAGGAGTCAAGACTTGGGGACCTGGATGCAGTGCTGCAAAAAATTCAATGACCTAAAGATCAGTGAATGCATCTTTGAATGCCATATCCCACCAACCGCATCATGAGCTTCAGCAACTGTGAAATACACCACACCCCTCTTCACTCACTTACCAATAATCTTTATCAAACAAGACTGATACCTTACATTCATAGCTTCACCTCACCCTCACACACTTAGCACTGCTGCAAGCTCCACTCCACATCTCATAGCTTGCACACGCTTTCTGCTATTCAACCATGACAGCTATATCACCCAAACAGATTGCACCACACTCACTGACACACTTCCCCCTTTGTTGCAGGAGAAAGTGGCACATAAATGGAAGCAGCAGGACCTAACTGGTGGGGGAGAGCCATGGCGGTATTGGTGTTCGCCATCATTGGAACGGCCAGTGCTGAGGCCGCGGATAGCGGCAGGGCTGAAATCATAGAAGATAATGGTATCCTCGGACCTATTCCTCCTTCTCACATCCCACTTCCTCTTCATTCCACAGTCTCTTCTGATTTACAAGTTGCAGATGGTGTATCTCCCTTTCCCTTCACCACAATCTTACCCATGTGTTTTTCTCCTTTCAGATACCCAAGAAATGCAACCTGGCCAGGCGGTGGTGGACGAGAAACAGGTGGAAGAGCAACAAGATAGTGATGATGAAGAAACACCATCACTCGATTTCACACTTGCAACCATCAACTCAGATACTGACATTGCGCTTAATTTAGAGGATAGCATAGAGGCAGGATCTGCATGTGATGAGACATCGGGCAAGAGTGGTCTGCAGCCAGGGCAGGGAGCAAGGATAGCGCAGGTGCCAGCTCCCCAGGGGGCAAAGTTGTATACGAGTTCTGATACAGAGGATTCAGATGAGCACTTTGATGGGGCAGGCTACAGAAGAAGGCTGATGACTATGCACAATGAAATGCTTGGTGTATTGGGAAGCCTGCCTGGAAGCTTGCATGCAATGTCAAGGAGCATAGAGGAGTCCGGCACCAACCTGGCACAGGGTTTTGTGCAGAACTTGGAACCCATCCTTTCCAACATGGAAGTGGTGGCCAACTCCATGAGCATACTTGTGGACACAACCATAATGCAGCATCTGATGACGGGGGTCTCAGCTTTCATTGCATCTTAACAGTAGCCACACAATATCTGAGTGCTGCGGTGGAAGCTCAGATGCTGCTATGCAAGGTCAGCTTGCTGCCACACAAGCTCAGACTGCTGCCATCGTGTCTCTGAAATCCAGTATATAAAGGGGCTTGCAGGGTGTCATGGCAGTCCAGCAGATCACTCGGTTTTCTGAGGCGCCGCCCCAGCGGAGTTGCTGTGACAGTGGCTGCGTCAAGTACAAACCTGCTGTCCTCTCTCAGGGTGACAGCATTCCTCCTCCCACCCATGCCACTCTGTCAGCATGCTTGCTGTTGCCTGTCAGCCAGCAAGCCCAGATTCATGCCATCTATGTCGAAATTGTGCAGTCCGGAGCTGGGCTTTCTGGGCCCATATCTGCTTGAGGTCATTCTCCAAGGCCAGCCGTGCTGCAGCCTCTGGGATAGCACTGCATAGGAGCATTCGGACAGGCAAAGGCACACGCAAGGCAGGCATGAAGGGAACGCACAAGGGTGATCAGTTGATGTTTGTATGCCGTAAGGCATGATTTCATTTATAAATTTGGTTTGAAATGTTTATTTTGTGTTGGCTTTTATTTTTGCATTGTGGCAAAGTGGATGCAGTGATGGTCAGTGCCAGAGAAAAGGTCAAGTTTGGGATTGTTGTTGAAGGTGGAATGAGGTTGCGTTCCCTGGTATCGCACTCGGATGAGTTCTTCAGGGACAGCCCTGCCAGAAAGGGGCTGTAAAGGTTGCCTCCTACCTTCCTCTTCATCCTCCTCCTCCTCTTTTTTCTCCTCTTCCTCAGAATTATCCTGCTCCTTAGCTGGTCGCCGTATGGCTGCTGGCAAGGGCTGCGCTCCTCATGATGGTGAGTTTGTGGAGCATGCAGCAGATGACAATGAATCTTGACACCCGCTCTGCTGAGTATGGCAGGGCCTCTCCAGAGCAGTCCTGGTAGCAGAAGCATTGTTTCAGCCCTTGTCGCTGTATAGTCACCCTCTGATTTGCCGTGGTGACTCAAATGCAGATGGCACAGCGGACTGCCTCAGAATGAAGACATCATGACTGCTGCCAGGATACTGGGCATTGACCTGTAAGATTTGCTGCCTATGTTCGCACACCAGCTGAACGTTGAGCAACTGGAATTCCTTTCTGTTGCGGTACATGTCAAAGTTGACATGAAGTGCCTGCAAAAGGGCATGTGTACAGTCAGTTACACCCTGCACCATGGGAGCAGCGTTCGGCAGCCCGGCCCGGAAATCGGTGCGGTCCCGGCCTGCAAGAACATCAGCAGGCCGGGGCCATTGGAGGGAGCAGCGTGCGGCGGCATACCACTGCAGGGATCAGCGCGTGCTGCTGCAGCAGGGCGACGGCTACGAAGCCAGGACGCTGATTGCAGTGCAGGCAGTCACAGTAGAAGGAGCGAAGGAGCGGCAAGAGTCCATAGAGGGAAGTGACCGGGGCCCAGGAGAGGCGTTAATCTGGGGCCTGGAAGAGTCGATAGCCCAGGGGCAGCACGGGCAAACCCACACTGCGATTAGTGTGCACGCGCGGTCTGTGCAGCAGAGCTGGTCTCTAGTTAGTCTTGGGTAATCCTTGCCACTGGACCAAGACCTAGCTCTGTCAAGCTCGTGTGGTAGCTGGTGTGCAATGGCCACCACACGTTAAAAAAATCCAAGCACAGGCATCTTCCACCCTTCAAGATGTAGTTCGGGATCTGGAGTATTAGGTCCTTCATTGAAACACCTGTGAACTCATCCCTTTTTGGCGTGGAAGCAAGTCATCCTCGCTTCAAGGGACTGGCTATGATGATGATGATGATGATGATGATGATGATGATGATGCACCATGGGAAAGCCTGCAATCCCTCGTGAAGCCATGTGCTCGCTCCAACAGCTGGTCTCTGGCAAGAGAGAATGATGGAGTGCGACATATAAAAGTTCATCGCCTGAGTCACCTTCACAGCCACTAGCAAAGCGGTCCTCGCCCTGCTCTGAGGTTGCAGTTGTGGTTGCAGCATGTGGCAGATTTCAGTGTGAATGTCCTTGGTGAAGCGCAGGCATCTCACACATTGGGAGTGTAACCTTCCAGGGCTGGGACCTTTAGCGCCCGGCGCGGAAGTCCTGCCCCTGATGCTGAATTAGGCATACAGCCATCAAAGGAAGCAGAGCGCTATCTCCGGTGCGCCACTTCCTTTGGGGGTATGTCCTGGGGCGTTACTCGGGCGATTAATGGGAAGGGCCGTTCCGTACTCTGCAGGCCCTTTGATGGCCGCCACTGGGCCACCAGAGCAGCAGGAGACCGGGACAGTAGTCCGGCACCCAAGATGGAGTTCCAGGCTGCACAATGGCAGACCATGCCAAGGTGCCAGCCTCGCGGTCAGCGGGACATTAAGGGGATGGCGTGGTGAGGTGAGGGGTCACCGTGCATGGCGAACACAGCAAGTTCTAACAGGAACAAGATGAATAACCAGCTAAAAGCATTTTGTCCATTGTTTCACATATTTGACAGCCAATAAAAGAATAAAGTAATGGCATTTCTGAATCAGACCTTATTATGTGGAGTAGGAAACAGGCTGTCACTCAGGGTATTGGCACATTATGCCTCTGCCTAGAGACACAGACAAACTGTTTTAAGCAAGCACATAGGTCACAGTTAAAGATGTTTGGCTCAGTGCTAGCAGTTTTACCTCTAAAGTAAGAAGGTTGCCAGTTCAAGACCCATTCTGGAGACTTGAGCAAATAATCTAGGCTGACATTCCAATGCAGCACTGAGGAAGTGTTGCACCATTGAAGGAGCCGTTTTTGGGATGAGATATTAAACTGAGGCCTTGTCTGTCCTCTCAGTTTCCAAGGCACTATTCCACAAAATATGATCAGTGTCCTGACCATAATTATCTTTCAACTTGTATCACTTGTAGCAGGGTGATTGAGAGCTGGTATCAGCCCCAGGTCAATGAGGACACTGATGCAAAATAAGGATATGGCTCTTTAAGAAATCTCACCTTTAAGAGGAAGGGTTTGGCCCTTTAAGAACCTCACTTTTAAAATATAATTGTAACTGGAGTGGGAGGAGACTTTCCCCAGCCAGCTGAGCATAAAAGGGCAAAGCTCAAGAGAAGTAAAAAGAGCTGAAAGATGTACTGTGTGAATTATAAAAAGTGTTTGAAACTTGGATTTATTCGAGGAATACTGTTTGTAAGAGAAAAAAAGGCTCCGAGACGGTAGGCCTGTGCAACATGTAGGGTAGAGATTCTACTCGGTTGTGTTGGTTTTTCCAGTGCTATTTGCCTGAAATTGACCAAACCAATGCAAAGATCGAGGAATTTCAAGCACAATTATGTTCCGCGATAAGTGATCCTTTGTGCTGGTTTAAAAATCATTGTGCTGGAAGTCGTATCCGCCCAGATCAAATTAATCACCATGATGAGTTTCTGCTAATTGTGCCTGTTTGTGGCCCTTCAAGGAGGCTCTTAAAGTTAAGCTGTTTTTTAGGCGCAAGGACACCTTTTTAAAAGCTTGTAAATATTAAAGTTTTTCTTAATTTACTGATAAACTGACTACTGTACAGCTTTGAAATTAGTAAATGGTTATGTATAGTTTTAAAAATATATATTTTCAGTTATTTACAATCTGGCTGCTCACAGGTGGTGAACTCATAGTCTACAGGGCTGTAGTAATACCCGCTCTCCTGTAAGGCTCAGAGACATGGACCATGTACAGTAGACACCTCAAGTTGCTGGAGAAATAATACCAACGATGTCTCCGCAAGATCCTACAAATCCCCTGGGAGGATAGACGCACCAACATTAGCATCCTTAACCAGGCTAACATCCCCAGCATTGAAGCACTGACCACACTTGATCAGCTCCGTTGGGCAGGCCACATTGTCCATGTGCCAGACACAAGACTCCTAAAGCAAGTGTTCTACTCCGAACTCCTTAACGGCAAACGAGTCAAAGGTGGGCAGAGGAAACATTACAAGGGCACCCTCAAAGCCTCCCTGATAAAGTGCGATATCCCCACTGACCCCTGGGAGTCCCTGGCCAAAGACCGCCCTAAGTGGAGGAAATGCATCCGGGAGGGCGCTGAGCACCTCGAGTCTCAAAGCCAAGAGCATGCAGAAATCAAGCGCAGGCAAATCTGTCCCACCCTCCCTTACCCTCAACGACGATCTGTCCCACTTGTGACAGGGACGGTGGTTCTCGTATTGGACTTTTCAGCCACCTAAGGACTCATTTTTAAGAGTGGAAGCAAGTCTTCCTCGATTCCAAGGGACTGCCGATGATGATGATGATGATAATTCTTATAACAGATGTTTATTTTTTTGCGATTAAACCGATTTCCAGCTGTATTAATTAAACTGCAACAGGTTACCTATCTTAAATATATTAAATAATATTTTTCAATGCAAGACTAATTCCCAATTTAGCAATTATTCTCCCGTAAATGCCAAAGCGATTGTGCCCAAGGTGGAAACTCTCACCACATGGTGTTAGCAGTATATAGAGAAAGAATGGAGGAAATGTTTAGAGAACTGCAAGATGCCTACGAAGCCATATAAAAGGACACCACTCAGATCCTTGAGGCCCAACAGGAGACTGCCTAACTACTAGTGAACCAGGTCATTGAATCGAGTCAGCAGCGGGGCCAAATGGAGGGTCAAGAATCCCTCATCCCACCTATCCAGTTTAATGTTGCAGAAAATGACTTCAGACGAAGTCGTAGAGGCTTCTTGGCCTTTGAAAGATGTGCCGAGTGGGAGAGTTGGCCACAAGACCAATATCCTGGCAGTGTGGCACCATTCTTGGTGACTGATGCTCAGAAAGCCTACTTTGACCTGGAGCAGCAGGTGGTGGCCAACTAGCCACAGTTGAAGGTGGAGATCCTCGCTAGTGCTGGTGTCACATTAACGGTACAGGCTCAGAGGTTCAACACCTGGTCCTACCAGGAGGGCACGGCACCCCACTCTGAAATGTTTGACTAGATTCATATGACCAAGTGGTGGCTTCAACCTGACAGCTACTCCCCTGCCAGGATTGTGGAGTTGCAGGTAATGGACCACTATTACAGGCCCTTCCACCCCAGATCAGGAAGTGGGTAGGTCAAGGAGACCCGGCCAGTACCCAAGATCATACTGGTTGAAAGAAAGCTTGCTGCAGAGGAACTGGTCAAGTCCCCAAAGTTCTCTAGGTCACGTAATACTGTACCATACCCACTCCCCTCACCCTCCAACCCTGAGTCCAAACATTGAGGCTGAATCCAGGGCCGCTAAAACTCCAGGGGGGGGAATCACAGGGGCACTGAAGAGCGGCAAAGATCCATGAAGGGACTTGCGGGTTCGGCCCATGAAACTACAAGTCCTGGGGTAAACAGGAAACTAGGGAGAATGTACCGCTGTTACCGACATGATGAGTGGAGTCATGTAGCGGCACACTGCCCAAACCAGGAGGAATCCACGTAATGCAGAGAATCCAGGGACCAGCAAGGATTTGCCGAGTTGAGTCGTGCATCTTGTGATCCATGGGGATGCCACTCACCCCTTCCCGGAAACAATATAGGTTAACGGAAAGGAGGTGATGGTGCTTACTGACTTGAGGAGTTCAGTTATCCTGGTTTCCTCGACGCCAGTCTGGCCTTCAGATCTAGACCACGTGGACAAAATGGGAATAAAGTGTATACATGAGGAGGTATTTTATTACCTCACCACCTCGGTCAAGGGAGGTGCCTGGGATTCAGTAATGTAAAGTAGAGACTATATTGCTCAGCCTAAGAATATTTGGGCTCACAGCAAACCTAGAGAAGTGCCACATTGGGTTGTCAGAGACCAAGTACCTAGGGCCCGAACTTGGTGGCAGTCCTGCCCACAGCTGCCGAGGTTCCGCCGGAAATGAAGTTTTTTTTTGTTAATTCCTCCGGTGCCGCCCATGTTCTACCTGCCAGTAGATTGGTCGCGGAAGTTCTGCCGGAGCGCCATCCTGCTGTCCACCCATGCCGAAGGCTGGAAATCCGGCATTTTCCTCCGGGACGATAGACTAAGATCGCCCTGCCGCCCACCAGAAGGACCACTGACAAAAAGCTGGTCTGAGCTGGCTTTGAGTCGGACAGCAGGGAGAATCGCTCAGAGTGCTGCAGTGCTGCACTTCCTGGATATCGTTCAGATGCTATATCGTTCGACATCCAAGCACTATCGCCCGCTGATGACACTTCGTGTGCCCAGGTCTTGAACAAATTTCCTTCGCTGTTCGAACCAGGCATCGGGAAATTCCAAGGAGCAAAAGTGCAGATCCACCTAATTCCGGGGGCGACCCATCCATCACAAGGCGAGAGCAGTACCGTACATGATGAGAGAAAGGGTAGAGATCGAGCTCGACGGCTGCAAAGAGAGGGCATCATTTCACCAATTGAGTTCAGCGAGTGGGCCAGTCCTACTATCCCAGTCCTCAAGGGAGATGGCACTCTCAGAATCTGTAGCGATTACAAAGTAACTATCAATCATTTCTCCCTGCAGGACCAATACCTACCTCCAAAGGCCGCCAACCTCTTTGCAACCCTGACGGGAGGAAAGATGTTCACGAAGTTGGATCTGACTTCAGCCTACATGATGCAGGAACTGGAGGAATCATCGAAGGCCCTCACCTGCATCAACACACACAAAGGTCTTCTTGTTAATAACAGATGCCCGTTTGGAATCCGATCAGTGGCGGCGATATTCCAGAGAAACATGGAAAGTTTACTGAAGTCAGTCCCACACACCGTGGTCTTTCAGGACGATATCTTGGTCACAGGTCAGAACACAGTCGAGCACTTGCAGAACCTGGAGGAGGTTCTCAGTCGATTCAGCTGCATGGGGCTCAGGTTAAAAAGCCTGGAGTGCATTTTCCTGGCGACTGAAGTGAAGTTCTTGGGAAGGAGGATTGCGGCAGACGGCATCAGGCCCACCAACGCGAGATGGAGGCAATCGAGAACACACCGAGGCCACAGAACGTGATGGAGCTGCGGTCGTTTCTGGGACTCTTGAACTACTTTGGTAACTTCTTACCGGGTCTCAGCACACTGCTAGAACCACTACATGTCTTACTAGGAAAAGTGGGCGAATGGGTTTGGGGCAAAAGAAAGAAAATGCCTTTGTAAAAGTGAGAAAATTGTTATGCTCAAACAAATTGCTTGTGTTGTATGATCCATGTAAGCGTTTGGTACTAGCATGTGATGTGTCGTCATACCACGTCGGGTGTGTATTGCAACAAGCTAATGATTTCGGGAAACTGCAACCGGTTGCTTATGCATCCAGGAGTCTGTCTAAGGCTGATAGAGCCTTCAGCATGATGAAAAAGAAGCGTTAGCGTGTGTCTATGGGTTAAAGAACATGCATCAAAACCTGTTTGGGCTAAAAGTCGATTGGGAAACTGACCATAAGCCACTGATATCTATGTTTGCCGAGAGTAAAGGGATAAATACCAACACATCGGCCTGCATCCAGAGATGGGCGCTCACGTTGTCCGCATACAGCTATGCCATCCGCCGCAGGCCAGGCACAGAAAATTGCGCCGATGCTCTCATTAGGCTGCCATTGCCCACCACGGGGATGGAATTGGTGCAGCCCGCAGATCTAGCCAAGGTTATGGAAGCATTTAAGACTGAGCAATCACCCATCACTCTCCGGCAGATCAAAACCTGGACAAGCCAGGACCGCTCATTATTTCTAATCAAAAGCTGTGTGCTTCACGGTAGATGGTCCAGTGACCCAGTGGAAATGCAGGAAGAGATAAAGCCGTTCCAGCGGCGCAAAGATGAAATGTCTACACAGGCAGATTGCCTTCTGTGGCGCAATCGAGTAGTGGTCCCCAAGAACGGCAGAGACACCTTCATCAATGACCTCCACAGTACCCACCCAGGCATCGTAATGATGAAAGCGATAGCCAGATCCCACGTGTGGTGGCCCGATATCGATGTGGACTTATAGAGTCCTGCATTCACAGATGTAATACATGCTCGCAGTTAAGCAATGTACCCAGGGAGGTGCCGCTAAGTTTATGTCTTGGCCCTCCAAACCGTGTCTAGGATACATGTCGACTATGCAGGACCGTTCTTGGGTAAAATGCTCCTTGTGGTTGTGGACGCGTACTCCAAGTGGAATGAATGTGAGATAATGTCGGCTAGCACGTCCGCTGCCACTACTGAAAGCCTGCAGGCCATGCTTGCCACACACGGCTTACCCGATGTCCTGGTGAGCGACAATAGGCCATGTTTACCAGTGCTGAGTTCAAAGAATTCATGACCTGTAACGGGGATCAAACATGTCACATCTGCTCTATTTAAATTAGTCCGGGCAGTCCGAGGAGCGTCGAGAGAGGCAGGAGTCGGCGTCGGGCAGTCTGGGGAGCGGCGAGAGAGGCAGGAGTCGGCGAGAGGCAGCGGCCTATAAAGGCTCAGCAGTCGGGCAGTCCGGGGAGCGCCGAGAGAGGCAGGAGTCGGCGAGAGGCAGCGGCCTATAAAGGCTCAGCCATCGGGCAGTCCGGGGAGCGTCGAGAGAGGCGGGAGTCGGCGTCGGGCAGTCCGGGGAGCGTCGAGAGAGGCGGGAGTCGGCGAGAGGCAGCGGCCTATAAAGGCTCAGCCATCGGGCAGTCCGGGGAGCGTCGAGAGAGGCGGGAGTCGGTGAGAGGCAGCGGCCTATAAAGGCTCAGCAGTCGGGCAGTCCGGGGAGCGTCGAGAGAGGCGGGAGTCGGTGAGAGGCAGCGGCCTATAAAGGCTCAGCAGTCGGGCAGTCCGGGGAGCGCCGAGAGAGGCGTGGCTTTTACAGCTCCAGCTGGGAGAGAAGGCAAAAAAGAAGTAGAAAGAAATCAAAAGGTGACGTCACAGCCAAGCGCGTAAGTGATTGGCTGGCGATTGGTGAGTAGCTTTTCTTTTTCTTTCTTTTTTATATCAGTCAGTAACTTTTAACATTGTTGTTGCCAATTTAAGTGTATCTAAGGGTTAAGTCGGCAGGGGAGCTCGGTCACGTGATATGCCCCTCCTGTACTATGTGGGAACTCAGGGACACTTCCGGTGTCCCTGACGACTACGTGTGCGGGAAGTGTATCCGCCTCCAGCTCCTGACGGACCGCGTTGTGGAATTGGAGCTGAGGGTGGATTCACTCTGGAGCATCCACAATGCTGAGAATGACGTGAGTAGCACGTGTAGCGAGTTGGTCTTATCGCAGGTGAAGGGTCCATAGCCAGATAGGGAATGGAATACCAGCAGGAAGAGTAGTGCAAGGAAGGTAGTGCAGGGGTCCCCTGTGATCATCCCCCTGCAAAACAGATACACTGCTTTGAGTACTGTTGAGGGGGATGACTCATCAAGGGAGGGCAGCAGCAGCAAAGTTCATGGCACCGTGGCTGGCTCTGTTGCACAGGAGGGCAGGAAAAAGAGTGCGAGAGTGATAGTGATAGGGGATTCAATTGTAATTGGAATAGATAGGCGTTTCTGCGGCCGCAACCGAGAATCCAGGATGGTATGTTGCCTCCCTGGTGCAAGGGTCAAGGATGTCTCGGAGCGGGTGCAGGACATTCTAAAAAGGGAGGGAGAACAGCCAGTTGTCGTGGTGCACATTGGTACCAACGACATTGGTAAAAAAAGGGATAAGGTCCTACGAAACGAATTTAAGGAGCTAGGAGCTAAATTAAAAAGTAGGACCTCAAAAGTAGTAAACTCGGGATTGCTACTAGTGCCACGTGCTAGTCAGAGTAGGAATCGCAGGATAGTGCAGATGAATACGTGGCTTGAGCAGTGGTGCAGCAGGGATGGATTCAAATTCCTGGGGCATTGGAACCGGTTCTGGGGGAGGTGGGACCAGTACAAACCGGACGGTCTGCACCTGGGCAGGACCGGAACCAATGTCCTCGGGGGAGTGTTTGCTAGAGCTGTTGGGGAGGAGTTAAACTAATATGGCAGGGGGATGGGAACCAATGCAGGGAGACAGAGGGAAACAAAAAGGAGACAAAAGCAAAAGACGGAAAGGAGATGAGGAAAAGTGGAGGGCAGAGAAACCCAAGGCAAAGAACAAAAAGGGCCACTGTACAGCAAAATTCTAAAAGGACAAAGGGTGTTAAAAAAACAAGCCTGAAGGCTTTGTGTCTTAATGCAAGGAGTATCCATAATAAGGTGGATGAATTAACTGTGCAAATAGATGTTAACAAATATGATGTGATTGGGATTACAGAGACGTGGTTCCAGGATGATCAGGGCTGAGAACTCAACATCCAGGGATATTCAACATTCAGGAAGGAGAGAATAAAAGGAAAAGGAGGTGGGGAAGCATTGCTGGTTAAAGAGGAGATTAATGCAATAGTTAGGAAGGACATTAGCTTGGATGGTGTGGAATCTTTATGGGTAGAGCTGCAGAACACCAAAGGGCAAAAAACATTATTGGGAGTTGTGTACACACCTCCAAACAATAGTAGTGATGTTGGGGAGGGCATCAAACAGGAAATTAGGGGTGCATGCAATAAAGGTGCAGCAGTTATAATGGGTGACTTTAATATGCACACAGATTGGGCTAACCAAACTGGAAGCAATACGGTGGAGGAGGATTTCGTGGAGTGCATTAGGGATGGTTTTCTAGACCAATATATCGAGGAACCAACTAGGGGGGAGGCCATCTTAGACTGGGTGTTGTGTAATGAGAGAGGATTAATTAGCAATCTCGTTGTGCGAGGCCCCTTGGGGAAAAGTGACCATAATATGGTGGAATTCTGCATTAGGATGGAGAATGAAACAGTTAATTCAAAGACCATGGTCCAGAACTTAAAGAAGGGTAACTTTGAAGGTATGAGGCGTGAATTGGCTAGGATAGATTGGCGAATGATACTTACAGGGTTGACTGTGGATGGGCAATGGCAGACATTTAGAGACCGCATGGATGAACTACAACAATTGTACATCCCTGTCTGGCGTAAAAATAAAAAAGGGAAGGTGGCTCAACCGTGGCTATCAAGGGAAATCAGGGATAGTATTAAAGCCAAGGAAGTGGCATACAAATTGGCCAGAAATAGCAGCGAACCTGGGGACTGGGAGAAATTTAGAACTCAGCGGAGGAGGACAAAGGGTTTGATTAGGGAAGGGAAAATGGAGTACGAGAAGAAGCTTGCAGGGAACATTAAGACGGATTGCAAAAGTTTCTATAGATATGTAAAGAGAAAAAGGTTAGTAAAGACAAACGTAGGTCCCCTGCAGTCAGAATCAGGGGAAGTCATAACGGGGAACAAAGAAATGGCAGACCAATTGAACAAGTACTTTGGTTCGGTATTCACTAAGGAGGACACAAACAACCTTCCGGATATAAAAGGGGTCAGAGGGTCTAGTAAGGAGGAGGAACTGAGGGAAATCCTTATTAGTCGGGAAATTGTGTTGGGGAAATTGATGGGATTGAAGGCCGATAAATCCCCAGGGCCTGATGGACTGCATCCCAGAGTACTTAAAGAGGTGGCCTTGGAAATAGCGGATGCATTGACAGTCATTTTCCAACATTCCATTGATTCTGGATCAGTTCCTATCGAGTGGAGGGTAGCCAACGTAACCCCACTTTTTAAAAAAGGAGGGAGAGAGAAAACAGGGAATTATAGACCGGTCAGTCTGACCTCAGTAGTGGGTAAAATGATAGAATCAATTATTAAGAATGTCATAGCAGCGGATTTGGAAAGAGGTGACATGATAGGTTCAAGTCAGCATGGATTTGTGAAAGGGAAATCATGCTTGACAAATCTTCTGGAATTTTTTGAGGATGTTTCCAGTAGAGTGGACAAGGGAGAACCAGTTGATGTGGTATATTTGGACTTTCAGAAGGCTTTCGACAAGGTCCTACACAAGAGATTAATGTGCAAAGTTAAAGCACATGGGACAGGGGGTAGTGTGCTGACGTGGATTGAGAACTGTTTGGCAGACAGGAAGCAAAGAGTAGGAGTAAATGAGTACTTTTCAGAATGGCAGGCAGTGACTAGTGGGGTACTGCAAGGTTCTGTGCTGGGGCCCCAGCTGTTTACACAGTACATTAATGATTTAGACGAGGGCATTAAATGTAGTATCTCCGAATTTGCGGATGACGCAAAGTTGGGTGGCAGTGTGAGCTGCGAGGAGGATGCTATGAGGCTGCAGAGTGACTTGGATAGGTTAGGTGAGTGGGCAAATGCATGGCAGATGAAGTATAATGTGGATAAATGTGAGGTTATCCACTTTGGTGGTAAAAACAGAGAGACAGACTATTATCTGAATGGTGACAGATTAGGAAAAGGGGAGGTGCAACAAGACCCTGGGTGTCATGGTACATCAGTCATTGAAGGTTGGCATGCAGGTACAGCAGGCGGTTAAGAAAGCAAATGTCATGTTGGCCTTCATAGCGAGGGGATTTGATTACAGGGGCAGGGAGATGTTGCAACAATTGTACAGGGCCTTGGTGAGGCCACACCTGGAGTATTGTGCACAGTTTTGGTCTCCTAACTTGAGGAAGGACATTCTTGCTATTGAGGGAGTGCAGCGAAGGTTCACCAGACTGATTCCCGGGATGGCGGGACTGACCTGTCAAGAAAGACTGGATCAACTGGGCTTGTATTCACTGTAGTTCAGAAGAATGAGTGGGGACCTCATAGAAACGTTTAAAATGCTGATGGGTTCAGACAGGTTAGATGCAGGAAGAATGTTCCCAATGTTGGGGAAGTCCAGAACCAGGGGTCACAGTCTAAGGATAAGGGGTAAGCCATTTCGGACCGAGACGAGGAGAAACTTCTTCACCCAGAGAGTGGTGAACCTGTGGAATTCTCTACCACAGAAAGTTGTTGAGGCCAATTCACTAAATATATTCAAAAACGAGTTAGATGAAGTCCTTACTACTAGGGGGATCAAGGGGTATGGCGAGAAAGCAGGAATGGGGTACTGAAGTTGCATGTTCAGCCATTAACTCATTGAATGGCGGTGCAGGCTAGAAGGGCCGAATGGCCTACTCCTGCACCTATTTTCTATGTTTCTATGTTTCTAATCAAGTGTCCAATGGTCAGACAGAGAGAGCAGTGAAACCATCAAGCAAGGCTTGAAGAGGGTAACTGAAGGCTCAATGCAGACTTGCCTATCCCAAGTCCTGCTTACCTACTGCACGAGATCTCACGCACTCACTGGAATCCCACCTGCTGAACTGCTCATGAAAAGGGCACTTAAGACAAGGCTTTCGTTAGTTCACCCTAATCTACATGAACAGGTAGAGAGCCGGCGGCTTCAACAAAGTGCATACCATGATAGCGCAAATGTGTCATGCAAGATTGAAATCAACGATCCTGTATTTGTGTTAAATTATAGACAAGGTCCCTCGTAGCTTCCCGGCACTGTCATGGCCAAAGAGGGAAGCAGGGTGTTTCAGGTCAAACTTTCAAATGAACTCATTCACCGGAAACACTTGGACCAATCAAACTCAGATTCACGGACTACCCTGAGCAACCAACCTGGACCCTGTCATGTATCTCACACTACTGTATATAACTGTATCTTACCATGCTATACATGACTGTAACTAGATATGACCTGTAACCACAAGCATACTTTATCACTAGGGGTGCACTTGCAGGAGACACTGCATACCTGTTCCATACAGGTATATAAAGGCAGGTCTCAGGCAAGTGTGGCACTCGAGAGCTGTGAAATAAAGGTGCAGGTCCAGAGTGACCTTTGACTTCAGCATGTACGTCATGTAAGTCTGTACTGCAGGCTCAGGACTTTACAGTGGCGACGAGTTACGGGATCACAGAATCCACAGAATGGCTATCAACGGCTCAGATGAGAAATACAATGCTAGAGACAATTGGGAGGACTTTATAGAAAGACTCCAGCAAAGCTTTGTAACCAAAGACTGGTTGGGCGACGATAAGGCAGACAAGAGAAGAGCCCATCTCTTGACCAGCTGTGGCTCGAAAACATGCGCCTTCATGAAGGTCCTGCTGGCACCTGAGAAACCAGCAAGCAAGTCATTGGAGGAGTTGAGCACACTGGTGAGAGACCGCCTGAAGACAGCGAGCAGCCTACACATGGCCAGACACAGGTTCTACAACTACAGACGCTGTGTGGGCCAGAGCATACCCGACTTTGTGGCGGAACTTCGGAGGCTGGCTAGTTTATGTGAGTTCTCCAATGAACTAAGGAGAGAAGTACTGAGAGACTTTTTTTTATTGAAGGAATAAACCACGCAGGCATATTTCGAAAGCTCATAAAAAACAAGAACTTGACCCTAGAGACAGCAGCACTGGTCGCACAGACATTCTTGGCAGGAGAAGAAGAAACAGAGTTGATCTATACTGCGGGTACGACAACTAACAAAACATCAGAACAAGGGGTTCACAGCGTGAAACAAGCCACTACCCCCACACACAGACAAAGGTAGGAGAGCAGGCCTTCAACAGCAGGCAGTGACGCCAAAAGCCATCAAGGGCCACATGAACGGCCATTCACACCTCATCAACGCACAATGCGAGCAATCAACTGCAGACTGAGAGAAGCTCAAGAGAGATCAGCCAGACGCAGCTCATCCTTCGGAAACAATGGAAGCAGTCTGTGCTGGAGATGTGGGGGAAGGCACTCAATAAGGGGGTGTCGATTTCAGCATGCTGTTTGCAGAAACTGCAACTATACAGGGTATCTGGCTCGTATGTGCAGAAAAACAGCAGCTCGGCTGGTATACGAATCGGAAGGGTCGGAAAGCGGACCAGAAGATGGTGGCGACAGTGCCCGGGACACCGAGGTACAGCGGGTCAACACGATCAATGTCCACTGTTCTTACAACAAGACGCCTCCAATAATGATGAGGGTCCTACTCAACGGGATACCTGCCAACATGGAACTGGCACAGGAGCTAGTCAATCTCTCATGAGCGTCCAACAATTTGAACAGCTGTGGCCGCACAAAAGCAACAGACCAAAACTCACAAGGATCGACACCAAACTAAGGACCTATATCAAAGAAATCGTCCCAGTCCTTGGCAGCGCCATGCTCTCAGTCACACACAAAGGGATGGTGAACCGACTTCCCCTGTAGATTGTCCCAGGATATCTCCAAGCACTGTTGGGGAGAAGCTGGCTGGAAAAACTAAATTGGAAATGGGATGATGTTCATCAGAGGAACGGACCTCCTGCTCAACAGTTCTAAGTCGTTTTGAACATCTCTTTCAGCCAGGTGTGGGCACCTTCAAAGGGGCTAAAGTTAAAATCTACATCACACAGGATGCTGGACCGGTCCATCACAAGGCCAGAGCTGTGCCTTATGTGATGAGGGAAAAGATTGAACATGAACTGGACCGGCTTCTGCGGGAAGGCATTATCTCACCTGTGGAATTTAGCGACTGGGCAAGTCCCATCGTCCCTGTCATGAAGCCTGATGGATCCGTACGAATCTGTGGGGATTACAAGTTGACCATAAACAGAGTCCCCCTACAGGACCAATACCTGCTGCCCAGAGCGGAGGACCTATTTACCACATTGGCTGGAACAAAACTTTTCTCGAAACTAGATCTCACATCTGCGTATATGACGCAAGAACTGACCGAAGAGTCTAAGCTACTCACCACCATTAACACACATCGAGGCCTTTTTATGTACAATCGATGCCCATTCGGCATCAGGTCGGCAGCTGCTATATTCCAGCGCAACATGGAGTGTCTGCTCAAGACGATCCTGGGGACGGTTGTGTTTCAAAATGACATACTCATCACGGGCAGGGACACCGACTCCCATCTCCGCAATTTGGAGGAAGTACTAAGTCGATTGGATCGGGTAGGCCTAAGAGTTAAGAAATCCAAGTGTCTGTTTCTCACGCCCGAGGTCGAATTTTTGGGCAGAAGGATTGCCGCTGATGGAATCTGCCCAACAGAATCCAAAACCGAAGCAATTCGTCTGGCACCCAGGCCCCGGAATGTCTCGGAACTGCGCGCCTTTCTCGGGCTACTCAATTACTTTGGGAACTTTATGCAGAACTTGAGCACGCTGCTGGAGCCTCTCCACGTTCTACTCAGAAAGGTTTTGGGGGGACGCCCAAGAATGCGCCTTCAATAAGGCACGCAATCTTCTATGTTCCAACAGTGTTTTAGCCTTTTTTGACCCAGGTAAAAGGGTAGTTCTTAAATGTGATGCGTCAGCGTACGGGGTTGGGTGCGTTTACAGCATGTCAATGATGCGGGTAAATTACAACCCATTGCTTATGCCTCCAGGTCACTTTCGCGTGGAGCGCGGGTACGGTATGGTTGAGAAGGAGGCGCTCGCGTGCCTGTATGATGTCAAAAAGATGCACCAATAACTTTTCGGGGCCAAGTTCGTGTTAGAAACTGACCACAAACCTCTCACATCCTTGCTATCCAAGTGCAAGGCAATCAACGCCAACGCCTCAGCGCGCATTCAGCGGTGGGCACTCATGCTGGCGTTTTACGACTACACAATAAGACACAGACCAGGCACAGATAACTGTGCCGACGCGCTTAGCAGGCTACCCCTGGCGACCACGGAAGGGTCTGACGAACGTGGGGTCGCTGGTCATCCAGGCTCTGATTTGGCGAGCCGTCATGGGCAAACCTGTGGATTCAAAGGCATTGATTGCCATGAGAGATGGTCATGGCAATCAATGCCTTTGAATCCACAGGTTTGCCCATGATGGCTCGCCAAATCAGAGCCTGGACGACCAGCGACCCCACGTTATCCTTCATCAAAAGATATGTTTTAACTGGTGACTGGGCAGAGGCTCGCGATGCCTGCCCCGAGGAGATCAAACCTTTCCATAGGCGCATGCATGAACTATCACTACAGGCAGACTGCCTGATGTGGGGCAGCCGAGTAGTTATGCCTTTGTGAAGCAGAGAGGCGTTTGTCCAGAAGCTCCACCGCGAGCACCTGGGGATCATCCTTATGAAGGCCATAGCCAGATCCTACGTCTGGTGGCCTGGCATTGACATGGACTTGGAGCTCTGCGTCCGGCGGTGCACCATTTGTGCCCAACTCAGTAATGACCCCACGGAGGCCCCCCCTAAGCCCCTGGCCCTTGCCCAACAAACCGTGGTCGCGGGTGCATGTAGACTATTCGTGGGCAAAATGTTCCTCGTAGTTGTGGATGCATTTTCAAAGTGGATCGAGTGCACCATTTTAAACACGAGTACCACCTCCAGCACTGTGGAAAGCCTTAGAACCACCTTTGCAATGCACGGCATTCCTGACATATTGGTCAGTGATAATGGTCCGTGCTTCACCAGCGCAGAATTTCAAGATTTTATAAGTGAGCATGGCATAAATCATGTTCAGACGTCACCGTTCAGCCTGCCTCCAATGGCCAGGTGGAGCGAGCAGTGCAGCTCGTTAAACAAGGCATGCTAAAAATCCAAGGTCCCACGCTGCAGAGCCGCCTGTCGCGACTGCTGCTGGCATACAGATCTCGTCCGCATTCGTTGACTGGGGTTCCCTCCGCGCAACTATTGATGAAATGGACCTTAAAGACTAGGCTCTCGTTAATCCTCCCAGACATGCATGAAATCGTTGAGGCAAAGCGCAGGAAGCTAACTGAGTGCCATGACCGAAATTCGACGGGGAGGTGGAATGAGATAGGGGACAAAGTGTTTGTGCTAAACTATGGCCGGTGTCCCAAATGGCTTGCAGGGACAGTAACAGGCAAGGAAGGATACAGGCTACTTGGTTGTACAAATGGACAATGGTCAAACCTGCCGGAGGCATATAGACCAAGTAAAAAAAGTAGATTCACCAACAGCACTGCAGAACCAGAGGCAGACTTCAATGTGGAACTCACACCACACCTGGTGGACAGAGAGAGGGAACAACACGAGGAAAGGGCAGTCTCAACAGACAGCCCAGGTGAGATACCAGCAATCATACTGAACGAAACAGACAGCCCAGGCGAGATACCAGCAATCACACCGAACGAAAAACAGGCACCAAGGCAAACAACTGAACCACAACTAAGACGCTCCACGCGAGAGCATAGACCACCTGAGAGACTGAATCTATAAAGACAATAAGACCTTGGGGGAGGGTGATGTCATGTATCTCACACTATTGTATATAACTGTATCTTACCATGCTATACATGACTGTAACTAGATATGACCTGTAACCATAAGCATACTTTACCACCAGGGGTGCACTTGCAGGAGACACTGCATACCTGTTCCACACATGTATATAAAGGCAGGTCTCAGGCAAGTGTGGCACTCGAGAGCTGTGAAATAAAGGTGCAGGTCCAGAGTGACCTTGACTTCAGCATGTGCCTCGTGTGAGTCTGTACTGCAGGGTCAGGACTTTACAGACCCTACGTTTTTTGATCCCCCAACATACACACCAGTGGCAACCGGCACCATGGCAGTCCTGCAGGGCCCAACACACGGCAGCCCAGCAAGGCCAGCTGCACAGCAGCCCAGCGAGGGCCCAACAAATGATTCAACACACCAGCTTTCACACCGAGACGATCAACCAGGACAAGAAGGGCCCCAGATCGACTCACATTGTAAATAGTTACACTATTGACTTTGGGGGGCAGTTTAGTTATATATGTGGACTTGTATTTACACTGTACAGCCACCAGAGGGCTCATCACCTGGAGTCCCAAGGAATCACATAATCCCTTGGGAGCACAGGTATTTAAGGAGGCTGCACAGGTTGGAGAGGCACTCTGAAGACCTGCAATAAAAGACTAAGGTCATGCTTTATTTTGAGCTCACAGTGTTCAGTCTGACTCTTTCTCTGTACACAACAGAAGGTACTCCCACAATGTTGTTAAGTAGGGATTTCCAGTGACTATGAAAAAGCCACGATATATGTACAAGTCAGAATGATGTGTGACTTGGAGGTGATGATATTCTTGTACACCTGATGCCCTTGTTCTTCTAAGTGGTGGAGGTTTCTGGTTTGCAAGGTTCTGCCAAGGAAGCCTTGGTGACTTGCTGCAGTGCATCCTTTAGATCCTGCAGCCATGGTATGCCAGTCATGGAGGGAGTGGATTTTTAAGTTGATGGATGGAAGTCGATCCAGTGGACTGTTTTGTCCTGGATGATATTGAACTTCTTGAATGTTTTTGCAGCTGTATATATCTGGTCAAGTGTTTATTATTCCTTCGCACTCCTGATGTACCTTACAGGTACTGGGCCACTTATCAGCCCAAGGATAATTGTAAATGGAGCTGGACACTGTGCAATCATCAGCAAACAGCCCCACTTCTGACCTTATGATGGAGGGAATGTTATTGAAAAAGTAGCTGAAGATAGATTGGCCTAGTATGCTGCCCTGAGTAACTCCTGCAGTGAAGTCCTTGGGCTGAGATGATTGGCCTCTAATGACCATAACCATCTACCTCTGTGCCAGATATAAGTCCAGCCACTCAAGCGTTTTCCCTAATACCTGTTCACTTCAGTTTGACGAGGGTTCCTTAGTGCCACACTGACTCAAATGCTGCCTTAATGTCAAGGGCATTCACTCTCACCTCATCGCTGAGATTCAGCTTTTGTCTCCATGTGTGGACCAAGACTGTAATAGGGTCTGGAACCGAGTGGTCTTGACTGAATCCAAACTGAGCATCACTGAGGAGATTAATAGTGAGTAAATGCCACTTGATAGCACTGTTGACAACTCCTTCCATCACTTTGTTGATGATTTATGAGTAGGATGTAAATGGTCAGGTTGGATTTGTCCTGCATTTTGTGGAATGGACTTACCTGGGCAATTTTCCATATTGCCGGGTATATGCCAGTGTTGTAGCTGTACTGGAACAGCTTGGCTAGAGGCGTGGCTAGTTCTGAATCATGAGTCTCAGCACTTCAGCCATGTCCAATACACTCACTCATTTCTTGAGCTTGGGTGGAGTGATTTGAACATAAGAACATAAGAAATAGGAGCAGGAGTAGGCCATTTGTCCCCTTGAGCCTGCTCCGCCATTCAATAAGATCATGGCTGATCTGAATTGGCTTAAAAACTGGCTACTGTAGTGGTGGGGATTTAAGGAGGAGTCCGAGAAAATTTACCACTCGGTGCTTCTGGCTGAAGATCGTTGCAAACGTTTTGCCTTGTCTTTTACACTAATGTGCTCGGCTCCACCATCATTGAGGATGGAGGAGTGAGGGATATGCCAGGCCATGAGGTTACAAATTGTGGTGGACTACAATTCTGCTGCTGATGGGCCACTGTGGCTCAGGTGCCCAGTTTGAGCTGCTAGATCTGTACTTAATCTATCCCCTTAGATCTAGGCCATTCAGGGGTCTCTCAGAAATCACACAAACAGTATTGGAAATCTAGAGCTCTCTCCCCAAAAGCTGTTGAGGCTAGATCAATTGAAAACTCAAAACTAAGATTGATAGTTTTTTGTTAGGCAAGCGTCTTACAGGTTATGGAACAAAGGCAGGTAGATGAAGTTAAAATACAGATCAGCCATGATCTAACTGAATGATGGACCAGGCTCAAGTGGCTGAATAGCCGACTCCTGCAAGCTTAGCAGGAGCCCAATTTGTGTGAGGCTAGCACCAATTAATGCTAGTCTGCACTTCTTAAAGCCAACCTGGACTTCTTAAAGAGGAGGTGCAGTTTGTAAAGAGAAAGTGCTGGAAGTCATTGCAGAAGGGAGATTCACCTGGGAAACCAACTGGAAGGCACAACATGTCAGAGAGAGGCATCCAAGGTGCTCCAACACAGCAGTGGAGGCCTTAGTGCAGGAGGTGGACAGGAGGCGATAGGTCCTATGTCCGCAGGTGGCCCTCCAGACAGGCACTGCGAAGGCAGTGGCAACAGATTGCAGTGGAGGTAAATGGAGTGTTGCCTAAGGGCCTGGATGCAGTGCCGACAGAAGTTCAATGAACTTACAGGAGTGGTCAAGGTCAGTGAATGCGTCTTCAAATATCACATTCCACTAACTTCAACCTCTAGCCTCACACACTATCAATGCACCACACACCTATCATTCACCTACCAACAATCTTTATCAGTCATGAATCAGACGTCATGTTCAAAGCGTCACCTCACCCTTACACATTTATTACCACTGCTTAATCCTCAGATCCACATCTCACAGCTTGAACACACTCTCAGCTATTCACCATGACGGGCACATCGCCCAAACACATTACACCACACTCACTGACACACTTACAGGAAAAGGTGGTATATAACTGCAGGCAGCAGACCTTAACTAGTGGGGGACAGACTTGCCTGCATCACCACACCTCCTTGGAGGAGACAGTACTGCCCATGCTTGGCAGGGCCATGGCTGAGCCTGTGGCCAGTGGTGGGGCTGAAAGAATACAAGATGCTGGTATCCTCATACGTTATCCTCATTCAAACATCCCACTACCCTCATCCCACAATCTCTTCTGATTTACAACCCGCACATGGTGTAAGCATGCAGCTCTTGCTTCCCCCTCCTCTCCCCTCACCAAAACCCTTGTGCCTTTCTCATTTCATACACCAAAGAAATCCAACCTGCACAGCCAGTGGCTCAACAAGAAGAGGGAGAGGAGAGTGAAGAAGAAGAAGAAGAAGAAACACCATCACTTGCTTTCACACGACCAGCCACCAGCTTAGATACAGACACTCCACATACTGTAGAGACGGGATCTGATAAGACACCGGGCACAAGTGGCCTGCAGTCAGGGTGAGGGTAAGGATTGCTAGGGTGCCAGTTGGTGATGATCCCTTTAAAAAGCGCTGGTGGGGTGTATGTCCTGCTGTTGAATGCATGTTCGGCTATGCGTGGTTAAGAGAACGCATTAGCTCCAGCAATGATGATGAAAATGGCAATGCTGGCTTCAAATCAGCATTGCGCGCTGATTGAAGTCATGATCTGTCTACTTAGCATATTTCTCGTGCACACTCCTTATGGCTGCCCTACAAACCTCACCAAGATAGCATTGGTTGCGGCCCACACCTGAATTGTGCACTCCCTGCTCGAATGTCTTTTGGGTCCCTATTTGGCACCTGGAGTGCTCAAACAATGGGTGCTATGCAACCTACTTTCTAGGTCTTAGAGACGAAAGAGATAGATGGGACTGCGATCAAACAATCTCTGAAGAAAGATTTTAATATTATGAGAAAGTTGGGAAAGGCTAAACCATCCAACTGAGGAAGCCTGGAGTGTCTGACTGGAGAAACCAGAAGCATCGATTTTGGAGGTCTGATTGCCAGTGTTGAACAAAGTTACATTATCCCCAAAGAGCTCTCTGAGTGCCGTACAGGTAGATTTTCTCTGTTTGCTACTTATAGACAAATCGTAAAAGCTTTGCTTAAAAAACCATGTTCAATTTCACTACAAACAGCAAAACGAGGACATCTTCCCTCTCCCTCGTGTTGGAAGATTGTGGAGCTGTCATTTGGGACCCGAGATAACGATAACCTAGAGGAGCTGATTTGTGGACGATGCATGAAAGATTAAGAAGTGACTACCAAGAGGAATTTAAAAGCAGCAATTAGCATCGGATTGTCAGCTTCAAGGTTAGGGTTGGATGCCTTGTTCTGTACATGAAAATAGTTCATGAATATCACCATTATAATGTTTGCTGGGCCACAAACAACCTTGCATTGCACCATAAATGCTGCATGCAAGACTCTGCATAAAATAGAGCTGAGCACTGATCCACTTTACTGAAATCGGAACTAATGTTTAAATTCTATGGCCTGAAATTCCTGGGGCCCAACTCCACTAGCCTAACTGTAGTGCAGCGAAATTCCTGCCAAGGCTGGATACATCCTCTTAAATCCTGGGGAATGGGTGATATGCATAGCCAGGGTGTGCCACCGATGGCTGCAAGGGTCTATCAATGGCAGCCCCACAAGACTGAACCAATTTTTCCTTCCTATGCCAGACAGAGGGTCAAATGGGCAGATGTTATGTTTTTGCCTTTGTCTCCCACTGGAGGCATTACAACTAGAGGAGGGCATGAATGGAAGCAGTTCCTGGGTGGCCCCGAAATTCTCCCCCCTTCCCGGACCCCTCCCCCACGGGCTCCCTTGATTTCGGGATGGGGGTGGGTGAAAGATCTATTCACAGCTTTCTCAACTAGAATTTTAATATTCAGTCCAAAATGGGCCAGAATCCCAGTAGGTCCAGGATCCAGCCCATATTTCGCCCCCACCCCCCTTGGGTTAAATGGGACTTACAACCACTCCAATGCCAGGAATTTCAGGGCCTGTGTTTTCCAGATGAACGAAAGGAATTGCTAAGTTCAAAGAAAATTGTGATTTTCCTGAGAAACTGCATGGTATAAAGGTGGCCTCTGCCAATTAATGCTACTGTTTCACAACCAATGACCTGAGTGCTTAAGACACAATAAGACACCTATACTCTTGTGTATGATGTATAGGAATAGCAGTGCTAGATAGATATTTTTGGAGGAAATTCTCAGACCTGACACTGAAATTATTGGTTTTAGATCGGCTTTGTTAAGTCCTGACGCTAATGTACTGACTTACACGAGACACGTGCTGGAGTCAAGGTCACTCAGGACCTGCACCTTTAATTCCAGCTCTCCAGTGCTGCACTTGCCTGAGACCTCCCTTTATATACCACAGTAGGACAGGTATGGAGTGTCTCCTGCAAGTGCACCTCCGGTGGTAAGGTATGCTTATTGTTACAGGTCATATCCAGTTACAGTCATGTATAGCATGGTAAGATACAGTTATATACAGTAATGTGAGATACATGACATCACCCTCCCCCAAGGAATTATTGCCTTTATAGATTCAGTCTCTCAGATGGTCTGCGCTCTCGCGTGGAGCGTCTTAGTTGTGGTTCAGTTGTTTGCCTTGGTGCCTGTTTTTCTTTCGGTGTGATTGCTGGTATCTCGCCCGGGTTGTCTATTTCGTTCGGTGTGATTGCTGGTATCTCGCCTGGGCTGTCTGTTGAGACTTCCCTTTCCTCGTGTTGTTCCACCTGTCTGTCCACCAGGTGTGTTGTGAGTTTCACATTGTAGTCTGCCTTTGGTTCTTCAGTGTTATCAGTGAATCTACTTTTTACTCGGTCTACGTGCCTCCGGCAGGTTTGGCCATTGTCCATTTGTACAACCAGTAGCCTGTTTCCCTCTTTGTCTCTTACTGTCCCTGCAAGCCATTTGGGACCCCGGCCATAGTTTAGCACAAACACTTTGTCCCCTATCTCATTCCACCTCCCCCTCGAATTTCGGTCATGGTACTCAGTTAGCTTTTGACGCTTAGCCTCAACAATTTCATGCATGTCTGGGAGGATTAACGAGAGCCTGGTCTTTAAGGTTCATTTCATCAATAGTTGCGCGGGGGGAACCCCAGTCAACGAATGCGGACGAGATCTGTATGCCAGCATCAGTCGCGACAGGCGGCTCTGCAGCGTGGGACCTTGGATTCTGAGCATGCCTTGTTTAATGATCTGCACTGCTCGCTCCACCTGGCCATTGGAGGTCGGCGTGAAAGGTGCCGTCTTAACGTGACTTATACCGTGGTCAACTATGAAATCGTGAAATTCTGCGCTGGTGAAGCACGGACCATTATCTCTGACCAATATGTCAGGAATGCTGTGCGTGGCAAACATGGTTCTAAGGCTCTCCACAGTGGTGGAGTTGATGCTCGAGTTTAAAATGATGCACTCGATCCACTTTGAAAATGCATCAACGACTACAAGGAACATTTTGCCCATGAATGGGCCCGCATAGTCTACTTGCACCCGCGACCACGATTTGGTGGGCCAGGGCCAGGGGCTTAGGGGGGCCTCCCTCGGGGCATTACTGAGTTGGGCACAAATGGTGCACTAACGGACGCAGAGCTCCAAGTCCGCGTCAATGCCAGGCCAACAGGCATGAGATCTGACTATGGCCTTCATAAGGACGATCCCCGGGTGCTCGTGATGGAGCTCCCGGACAAACGCCTCCCTGCCTCGTAAGGGCATAACTACTCAGCTGCCCCACATCAGGCAGTCTGCCTGCAGTGAGAGTTCATGTATGTGCCTATGGAAGGGTTTGACCTCCTCGGGACAGGCTTCGCGAGCCTCTGCCCAGTCACCGGTTAAAACGCATCTTTTAACTAGAGATAACGTGGGGTCGCTGGTCGTCCAGGCTCTGATTTGACGAGCCGTCATGGGCGAACCTGTGGATTCAAAGGCATTTATTGCCATGACCATCTCACAGTCCTGTTCATCGGACCCTTCTGTGGTCACCAGGGGTGGCCTGCTAAGCGCATCGGCACAGTTGTCTGTGCCTGGTCTGTGCCTTATCGTGTAGTCGTAAGCCGCCAGCATGAGTGCCCACTGCTGAATGCGCGCCGAGGCGTTAGCGTTGATTGCCTTGCACTCGGATAGTAGGCACGTGAGGGGTTTGTGGTCGGTTTATAACGCAAACTTGGCCCCGAAAAGTTATTGGTACATCTTTTTGACACCGTACACGCACGCGAGCGCCTACTTCTCAACCATACCGTACCCGCGCTCCACCCGCGAAAGTGACCTGGAGGCATAAGCAACGGGCTGCAATTTACCCGCATCATTGACGTGCTGTAAAACGCACCCGACCCCATACGCTGACGCATCACACGTAAGGACTAATTTTTTACCTGGGTCAAAAAAGGCTAAAACACTCTTGAAACATAGAAGGTTGCGTGCCTTATTGAAGGCGCGTTCTTGGGCGTCCCCCCAAAACCAATCGCGCCCCTTTCTGAGTAGCACGTGGAGAGTCTCCAGCAGCATGCTCAAGTTCTGCATAAAGTTCCCAAAGTAATTGAGTAGCCCGAGAAAGGCGCGCAGTTCCGAGACATTCCGGGGCCTGGGTGCCAGGCGAATCGCTTTGGTTTTGGATTCGGTTGGGTGGATTCCCTCAGCGGCAATCCTTCTGCCCAAACATTCAACCTCAGGCGCGAGAAACAGACACTTGGATTTCTTAACTCTGAGGTCTACACGATCCAATCAACTAAGTACTTCCTCAAGATTGTGGCGATGAGAGTCGGTGTCCCTGCCCGTGATGAGTATGTCATCTTGAAACACAACCGTCCCCGGGATGGACTTGAGCAGACTCTCAATGTTGCGCTGGAATATAGCAGCTGCCGACCTGATGCCGAATGGGCATCGATTGTACACAAAAAGGCCTTGATGTCTGTTAATGGTGGTGAGTAGCTTAGACTCATCGGTCAGTTCTTGTGTCATATACGCAGATGTGAGGTCAAGTTTCGAGAAAAGTTTTCCTCCAGCCAACGTGGCAAATAGGTCCTCCACTCTGGGCAGCGGGTATTGGTCCTGTAGGGAGACTCTGTTTATGGTAGACTTGCTTGCTGGTTTCTCGAGTGCCAGCAGGTCTTTCATTAAAGTGTATGTTTTCGAGCCACAGCTGGTCAAGAGATGGGCTCTTCTCTTGTCTGCCTTATCGTCGCCGAACCAGTCTTTGGTCACAAAGCTTTGCTGGAGCCTTTCTATAAAGTCCTCCCAATTGTTTCCAGCATTGTATTTCTCATCTGAGCTTTTGGTAGCCATTCTGTGGATTCTGTGATCCCATAACTCGTCGCCACTGTTAAGTCCTGACTCTAATGTACTGATTTACACGAGACACATGCTGAAGTCAAGGTCACTCAGGACCTGCACCTTTAATTCCAGTTCTCCAGTGCTGCACTTACCTGAGACCTCCCTTTATATACCTCAGTGGGACAGGTATGGAGTGTCTCCTGCAAGTGCACCCCTGGTGGTAAGGTATGCCTATTGTTACAGGTCATATCCAGTTACAGTCATGTATAGCATGGTAAGATACAGTTATATACAGTAATGTGAGATACACGACAGGCTTATCTCAACCTCATCCGAATCACTGCACCCAAAGGTTGCTCATCCCTTGTCACAAACTTTCACCAGCAGTTAGACCATCATTTCATCACCTCAATGCTGTAGATGTGCTCATGCAATGCACATCAACTTTTTCATTAAATGTAATTTATGCTTGCCGCATTGGGGGAAAAATACTACCTGTGCGCAGCTATCACAAAGGAAGGGCACTCGTTTGTAATATATCAGGGGTCATTTTAACCTTCCTTACAATGTATAAATATGATAGTGAACCTTGTTCGATTTTCCTTTCCATTGACTTATGACATATAATGCAGAAAAGTGGAACAACAGTGTGCTGAAAATGTGACAACAGGGTTTTGCACTCAGGAAGTATAAACAGACATGACAGATTCTAATCCTAGTGGTTCTAACCATGACCTATACAATGGAAGGTGTACTCGTTTAAAATAAATATTGTGCCCTGACATTCCTCACTTTGTGATTCCTGCCATTACACCAGGCATTACAGAGTCAGTGGAAGGTCACCTAATTTTTGAGCGGCATCTCTGGCATCTGACTGTTGAGGCTTGCCGGCTACTTGAGCATCTGCCCGCAGTGCTCCTAGAACCAACCACCACCCCTCAACCCCTGGCCTGGTCCCCCTCAGTCTCTTGTGTAAGTGGACTCATCTGTTCAAAAATCATTAAAATAAATAATTCATATTCTTTGGGGTCTAGGCTACTCGCCTAGCCTGGACCCCACTGCTGGGACCTAAATCAAGCAGGTGGAGGATGATATGTATCCCCTTCACTGGGAACACTGTACAGGTCATATACTTCAGCTCCTGTCTGAGCCAACTGAGTGAGAACTCACTGGCTGTCATTTAGTTTGTAAGAAATGGACAGAGGTTCCGACCCTTACAAACCAACATGGAAACCCTCATGCAAACGTATGTCTCCCGTTTTTCTGGGGTTTCCACTGGTCGGCCCCCAATCTTATGACAGGAGACCGGTGGAATCCACAAGAAAGTTCAGGGCCTCCTGCTTCATCACAACAACAAAAATTTGCGTTTATATAGCACCTTTAATGTAGTAAAATGTGCCTAGGTGCTTCACAGGAGTGATTATCAAACAAAATTTGACACCGAGCCACATAATGAGATATTGAGGCCGATGACCAAATGCTTGGTCAAAGAGGTAGGTTTTAAGGAGCATCTTAAAGGGGGAAAGAGAGGTGGAGATGTTTACGGGGGGACTTTCAGAAGGCTTTCGACAAGGTCCCACACAAGAGATTAATGTGCAAAGTTAAAGCACATGGGATTGGGGGTAGTGTGCTGACGTGGATCGAGAACTGGTTGGCAGACAGGAAGCAAAGAGTAGGAATAAATGGGTACTTTTCAGAATGGCAGGCAGTGACTAGTGGGGTACCGCAAGGTTCTGTGCTGGGGCCCCAGCTGTTTACATTGTACATTAATGATTTAGACGAGGGGATTAAATGTAGTATCTCCAAATTTGCAGATGACACTAAGTTGGGTAGCAGTGTGATCTGCGAGGAGGATGCTATGAGGCTGCAGAGTGACTTAGATAGGTTAGGTGAGTGGGCAAATGCATGGCAGATGAAGTATAATGTGGATAAATGTGAGGTTATCCATTTGGTGGTAAAAACAGAGAGACAGACTATTATCTGAATGGTGACAGATTAGGAAAAGGGGAGGTGTAACGAGACCTGGGTGTCATGGTACATCAGACATTGAAGGTTGGTATGCAGGTACAGCAGGCGGTTAAGAAAGCAAATGGCATGTTGGCCTTCATAGCGAGAGGATTTGAGTACAGGGGCATGGAGGTGTTGCTACAGTTGTACAGGGCCTTGGTGAGGCCACACCTGGAGTATTGTGTACAGTTTTGGTCTCCTAACTTGAGGAAGGACATTCTTGCTATTGAGGGAGTGCAGCGAAGGTTCACCAGACTGATTCCTGGGATGGCGAGACTGACATATCAAGAAAGACTGGATCAACTGGGCTTGTATTCACTGGAGTTCAGAAGAATGAGAGGGGATCTCATAGAAACATTTAAAATTCTGATGGGTTTAGACAGGTTAGATGCAGGAAGAATGTTCCCAATGTTGGGGAAGTCCAGAACCAGGGGTCACAGTCTAAGGATAAGGGGTAAGCCATTTAGGACCGAGATGAGGAGAAACTTCTTCACCCAGAGAGTGGTGAACCTGTGGAATTCTCTACCACAGAAAGTTGTTGAGGCCAATTCACTAAATATATTCAAAAAGGAGTTAGATGTAGTCCTTACTACTCGGGGGATCAAGGGGTATGGCGCGAAAGCAGGAATGGGTACTGAAGTTGCATGTTCAGCCATTAACTCATTGAATGGCGGTGCAGGCTCGAAGGGTCGAATGGCCTACTCCTGCACCTATTTTCTATGTTTCTATGTTTCTATGAATTCTAGAGCTTCGAGCCTAGACAGCTGAAGGCACAGCCACCAATGATGGAGTGCTAAAAATCAGGGAAGCGCAAGCAACCAGAACTGGAAGAGCGCAGATATCTCATAAGATTATAAGAACATAAGAAATAGGAACAGGAGTAGGCCATTTGGCCCCTGACCCTGCTCCGCCATTCAATAAGATCGTGGCCGATCTGATCATGGACTCAGCTCCACTTCCCTGCCCACTCCCCATAACCCTTTACTCCTTTATCACTCAAAAATCTGTCTATCTCCACCTTAAATATATTCAATGACCCAGCCTCTACAGCTCTCTGAGGCAGAGAATTCCATAGATTTACAACCCTCTGAGAGATTAAATTTCTCCTCATCTTAGTTTTAAATGGGCGACCCCTTATTCTAAGACTATGTCCCCTAGTTTTAGTTTCCCCATGAATGGAAATATCCTCTCTGTATCCACCTTGTTGAGCCCCCTCATTATCTTATAACTTTCAATAAGATCACTTCTCATTCTTCTGAACTCCAATGTGTATAGGCCCAACCTACTCAACCTATCCTCATAAGTTAACCCCGGAATCAACCTAGTGAACCTTCTCTGAACAGCCTCCAATGCAAATATATCCTTCCTTAAATACGGAGACCAAAACTGTATGCAATATTCCAGATGTGACCTCACCAATACCCTGTACAGTTGTAGCAGGACTTCTCTGCTTTTATACTCTATCCCCCTTGCAATAAAGGCCAACATTCCATTTGCCTTCCTGATTACTTGCTGTACCTGCATACTAACTTTCTGTGTTTCATGCACAAGAACCCTCAGGTCTCTCTGTACTCCAGCACTTTGCAATTTTTCTCCATTTAAATTATAATTTGCTTTTCAATTATTTCTGCCAAAGTGGATAACCTCACATTTTCCCACATTATACGCCATCTGCCAAATGTTTGCCCACTCACTTAGCCTTTGCAGATTTTTTGTGTCCTCCTCACAATTTGCTTTCCCACCCATCTTTGTATCATCAGCAAACCTGGTTACATTATACTCGGTCCCTTCATCCAAGTCATTTATATAGATTGTCAATAGTTGAGGACCTAGCACCGATCCCTGCAGCACCCCACTAGTCACTGTTTACCAACCGGAAAATGACTCATTTATCCCGACTCTCTGTTTTCTGTTTGTTAGCCAATCCTCTATCCATGCTAATATATCTCGGAGTTTTGTAGGGCTGGAGGTGGGTACAAAGAGCGGGAGGGGTGAGGTCATTGAGAGATTTGAAAAGAAGGATGAGAATTTTAAAATTGAGAAGATGCCGGACTGGGAGCCAATGTAGATCAGCAAGTACAGGGGTGATGGGTGAACGGGACTTGGTGCGAATTACGATACAGGCAGCAGAGTTTTGGAAGAGCTTAAGTTTATGGAGAGAAGAAGATGGGAGGCCAACCAGGAGAGCATTGGAATAGTCAAGTCTAAAGGAAACCAAAGCATGGATGAGGATTTCAGCAGCAGATGAGTCGAGGCAAAGGCATGCGATGTTATGGAGGTGAAAATATGTGGTCTGGAGCTCATCTCGGGGTGAAATATGACACCAAGGTTTCAAACAGTCTGGTTCAGTCTCAGACAGTTGCCAGGAAGAAGGATGGAGTCGTTGGCTAAGGAATAGAGTTAGTGCCAGGGACCAAAGACAAGGGCTGGAATTTTCTGTGCCTGGGCAGGTCAGATGTGTGCAGTCAGCATGCCAGGTCCCCATTCTTGCTTCCATCCCACTGCAGAAATTGAATTGGCGTTAATGGGCCCTATTAAGGCCAACTTACACGTTACCCGACCTTATTAAATGATGTGTTTTCAGCTGCTATTTTTAAAGAAGCCATGGCCACATGCATTGGAAGGTTCATCTAAGAATGTGCAAGCAGCACACTGGAGGTTTTCATTGCTCCAAACTGTTGAGAGATGGCTGCACAGAGGCAGAGGGTTGTACCCAGGTTCTCCGATGACTCCCTCCATTTGCTTGTAGAAGCAGTCACAGCATGCAGGGAGATCCTCTTCCCTTCCAATGGGCAGAAAAAACCTCCCCATGGGTCAAAAAGAGCCTGGCTCCAAATTGCAGAGCAGGTCAACAACAGGGATGTGTTCAGGAGGACCTGGGTGCAGTGTCACAAATGTTTCAATTATTTGATTAGATTTGGAAAGGTGAGTGCAAAGCAACACTCAACTTCATCCTGCTGTGCCTCTCATTACACCCCCATCACTCTGCCTTCCCAACCCTACTCCTGCACATCCTTACTCACACAAACATAACTTGCACATCCACCCATCCATCTTTCCGGGGTGCTATCGGCAGGAGCGGGACACTACCAGCTCTTGCCTCCTTTACTCCCGCTGACCCACGCCCTGGATGAGAACTCATTTGCACCCCATTTGAATCCGCTGGGAACGCTAATGGGAGATGTACACGGCGCGTATTTCTCCCCCTCTGTTTCTTATTCCAGCCTAAAATGCATTGGATACTTCATTATAACGAATGCAGAAATTCTTCCATTCAATTCAATATTTGTCTTTGAAGAAATGTTTAATAATAGCTTTAACATAGAAGCCTTGTACATTGCCAGGAATAATGATGTCAGTGTTGTCCATATGTTGACTGAACTATCAAAAGCTGAGACACATGAAATTTTTGAAAGGTTAATGTACTCCCACGAGCATTACATATACTTAGAGCATATAATGATTTGTATCATTAGAAATGTAAAAGAATAAAACAGAATTCAGTTACTATACTGCATTTTTCTTCGACGTTAATAGCCACCTTAAATTTATTTTTGACACCAGCAAAAAATGGTGACATTCCATAATTATTTTAAATCAGGAACATGCCAGTAATTGAGATCCCCAACAAGATCACATTCCTGGAAGTGGGCACATTGCAAAACTGTGTGTTTCTGTAACTTTGTTCGCAGATCATCTATTATGGAGAGAATTCACATCCTCCCATTTTTATTAAAAGTTGAGTTCCACCTTTTGGTTCTCGGATTCACAGAAAAATAATATTCGGAATGCTAGGTATGTGTCTACAATATGTTTAAAATGCCACATCAAGTGCAAATTTCCTGCCTGTCACACTTCCCCATCATACATCTCCTGTCCATCACACTTCAACTGTTACACTTACTGGACCACCTGGCATAGAGTACAAATTAGTATTTAGTCACGTATGTTTGCAATACTGTATCAGTTGTTCCATGGAAACAAGAAATAGCTGCCAGATGCAACTGCTTTCATTTTGTTCTGCTGTGTTTATTGGATTGGAACGTTACACTGAAATGCGAAAAAGAAACTTGCAAAAGGGAAGATTATTGGTAATAAAACTTCTGCGAATAACATTTGAGAAAATGTATGGCCCATCCTTAGAGTTGTGTCTCACATCTCAAATCATATAGCCAAACTGGAGAATTCACAAAAACTAATCAACAACTTCACAACAGCTGAAAACTCAACAACAGCCCTGACTATGGGCCTGTGGCAAGTAGTTACATTGAGAGTGCAGCTGAGCATGGGCTTGTCCTACCTTAAGCTGCAGGAAAGTTCAACATTCCATCAGTTGTATAGTGGAAGATTGTGTCAAAAACATATGGACTTTTTATCAGTTTTTCCAGAGAAATTGTGAGCTGTTGCAGATATGTATCAATCCTCTGCAGTGTTGAATCAGATTGTTAAATAATTATATTGTTCATGTGGTTTTTACACTAGCACAAAGGTGCTCTGCTCTCCTCCCACCCGAGTTCAGAGGATACTTTTCTTTTCCCTTCTCTCCAAGTTAAACCTGAACTCTTTTATAACCTTTGCTATCCCCAGTTCACGTCGGCACCACCACCCCCCCCAAACCCCAACTTCATGCTGAAAGCCTTCTCACCAGCACCTTCCTCCCTTGATATAAGCAGGTACTCTTCTCCTCAGTACACGCTAGTGCGCACATATTCTCAATTCCTGTTGGCGCTGAGACTGGTAAGGAGGAGAGTGTCATGCCCAGCTCATCCCCTCAGCACCATTTTCCAGCTCATGCTTTTAGCATGATCATATCAATATCACCCACAGATCATCCTCTCAGTCCCACCCCTCGTTCATCCTCTCAGCCTCACCATCAGTTCGTCCTCTCAGCCCCGCCCCCAGTTTATCCCCTCCATGCTAAGTTCAATTTATTCCTTCCATGCTATGCCCATCTTAACCCCTCCGCGGTAAACCTAGTTTATCGCTTCCGTGGTAAACCCACTTTATCACCTCTGCCCTAAACACTGCTTATTCTCTTTGCGCTAAGCTCATTTTATTCCCTCTATAGTAACCCCAGTTTATCCCCTCCGTGCTAAACCCAGCTCATGCCCTCAGCACCATGCCCAGCTCATGCGCTCAATGTCACCTGAGCTCATCCTATCACACATATCCAACTCATGCCCCCCAAACCCCCACCCCCAACCAATCAGCAGTGCTCCAGTTATTTGTTGTTTCTGCTCCAGGGGATTGAATGCTGTTGCACACTACAGGTCGGAATTTAGAACCTTGCTAATTCATTGCAAAGATTTCCTGCTCATGGCATGTAGTCACATTCAATCCCTGCAGTGGGAGCAGCAGCAGGAGATAGAAACCAAGGCAGTGATTTTGCGAGCTGGGTGCAGGTGGCATCGGTGGTGTGTGGGAAATGCACTCCCAGCTGGAGCCCGCCCTCTGACACAATCTTCCATTGATGGGGCTTGTTAAACCCACCCTGTGGGATTCCCAGCCAATTAACAGGAAACCGGTGTGATGAAGACATCTGATGACACGTCATCAACTGGTTGCCTTAAAGGAACCATGGCCAACCTTTTTCTGAAAGTTCTTCTGTGAGTGTTCTGCAGCATTGAGGTGCTGCAAACACTAATAAACATTGCACAGAGATGCACCGCTGCACCCAGGCACTCCCATCACTCCCTCCAGATGCTTATGGAAGGAGCCACAGCATGCAGGGAGGTTCTGTTCCCTTCCAATGGGTGGAAGAGACCTCCCCAGGACTTCAACGCAGCCTGGTTGCACATTGCTCATGAGGGCATAAGCAGGGATGTGGTCAGCAGGCCCTGGCAGCAGTGGCACAAACCTTTCAATGATGTCAGTAGATCATGAAACGTTACTACAAAGCCACACTCAACCTCATCCTGCTGTGCCATTCATCACATCCCCATCACTCTGCCTTCCCTACCCTACTCCGACACATCCTTACTCACACCAACTTACCTTGCACCTCCACCCATCCCTCTCTCTCTGTATGTACATTATCACTTCCCCATCTCACTAGCCACCCCTCACACTCACCCTCATCTTTGTCCAATCATACCAACTAATAAAACGTAAGGGTAGGTGTTTCACCAATGTTCATGTAGACTTTCTGTTAATGTGTTGTCAAACATTGAAATCTTTATTTTAAACATTTTGTGTTCTTGGACAAATTTGTGTGCACTTTTGGCTGTGGATTAGTGAGTTGAAGTGAATGGTCAGACATAAGGGTACCCCGCATAACAGTGATGAGTGTGAAAGGAATGGCCTGGGCATTGTGGGGATAGTTTATGGTGTTGGTATGGGGTGGTGCCCACATGGCACATCATGTGGCAGCCAGGGTGTACAACATCAAGTGAAGTAAATGTGGCCATGGTGAGACCATCCCTGGTCTCCCAGGTAGCAATGTGATTAGGTGCTGATACCATGTGTCCTGTGCAGCATCAGGTGATTATGGGGAAGGTTAGTGTTGTTGTTGGTGATGTTGGTGTTGGGGCTGATTGAGGTGGAATTCTGAGGAAGAAGGTGACATTTTGTCAAGGGCCTTGATGCTGCTGGAATAGATGGCAGGTGAGATTGAAATGGTGCTCCTTAAAGGGGAGCGCCCCATGCCACCGTCTTTTCTGGTTTGCTGACTCTTGGGTCGGCACCAGTATGGCAGCGCTAGCATAGTCCGGGTGGCCATCATGCAGCCCGGCACTCCATTTTTGGTGCCGGGCTACATGCCCGGTCCCACGCTGCCTTGGTGACCTAGTGGAGGCCATCAGGGGCCTTGCAGAGTGCACAGCAGCCCTTCACTTTAAGCGAAAGGGAGGTGCATTGAAGCACGTCAGCGCTATGCGGAGCATCCGCGTAGTGCTTCACTCCCTGCCCCAGGAGCGCCCTGGGAATTGCCTCTAAAGGAAGCGGCGCACGCGAGATTGTGCTCGGCTTCCTTTGAGGAGCAGTAAGCCCAATTCCGCAGCAGGGCCGGGACTTCTGCGCTGAGGGCAAAAAGCCCTGGCCCCAGCTGGTGACCGCCCCCAATTGGGGCACAGGGCAATTTCGCCCCCTAAATCTCGGGACAAAATCATAATTGAGGCTGTATGCAACCTGACTAATCAACCAACTTGGTTGATTGTTACCAACTCCTCTTGTATGGCCATCTCATGGGTCACCCCAATCTGACCCTGCCAGAACCTACACTGCCAAAATGGAAGAGGCCACAAGGCAGACCTAAAACAAGATAGGATGACAACATAAAAGTGCTCATCCTGCCAATGAGGTAAAACTGAAAGCCCCGAGCCGTAACAGTTGGAAGAAGCTGACAGCAGCAGTATCTATTTATCGATAAGTCCCGAGACGTTTACAGAATGCAAAAAGGCAATGAGATAATCCAAAAGGTAAAGTGTACTGCAGTTACTGATGTAATAACAATACTGATGGAAAAATCACATGATGACAGTTTCTGTTAATGAGCCAACTAGTGTGTGTGCTTACGTGAGTAGCTGAAAAAGATATCACAGATGGTGATGAGGATAGGATTCCCTAGCTGAAATTTTTGTTGGTGGATAATCCTGCCAACCAATAGAGAGACGTTGAGAGGTTCTTCGTATTGCAGAACAGCTAAAAATCCAAGGTAAATTACAATCAGACTTGGCTGAACGTTCGACATTGCCAGAGTCTAGATGGCCGTGCCTATGGGAATAATAGGATACTTGGGTGCATTCACGACCTAGAAATGTTTTTCACCGCAAATAGTATCACCTAAGTCCCCGATGATGAAAGCCATAACCGGGTGGTTTTAGAAAAGAAACGGGCTAGTTCTTGACTGAAGCAGGCCCCAAGATGTATGAAACCCAGACAATGTGCTTGTTTCCATCAATCCAAAGGACATGGCACTGACTGAGATTGTAACCAAGTTAAACAGTACTACAGTCCTGAGCCTCTGGAAATTGCTGAAAGTTATTGTTTTGGAACACAAAATCAATTAATTGCTGAGAGTGAGTATATTGTATCTTTAAAAAAGCTATCCATTCACTATCATTTCAGAAATTTTCAGGACCGAGCATTGCGTGACTGTTTTGTTTGTGGGTTAAAAAAGTGAAGCAATCAGAAGAAAATTGTTGACAACCCCTAAATTGACTTTTGATTTTGCTTCTCAGACAGCTATGTCAATGGATATGGCCGACCAATACTGCTGAGAATTTTGTGCCATTTCCAGTCATTAGACAACCGAGGTGAATCGCCTGCAGGTTAAAAGTAAAAGGCCCCAAGGCCTCAGCAACTGGCCAAGTTAATAATGTATTGAAGACATGCTATTGCTGCCTGGGACAATATATTGCTCAAAGCTGTCCATATGCGAAGGCAGTGTTTCTATTGCAAAAAACTGGGCACCTTGTGAAGGCATGCCGACTGAAGAGTAAACCGACGTTCAAAGTCAGAAATAAAAATTGGCAGAGACTACTTTGCATTGAAGAGAAGCAACAGGACAAGGAGGTTCTGGAGATACACGTCATCAGGAGCACAAGGGTATCTAACAGCGATTCGCAAAGTATCATCATCCAAGTAGATATTACAGGAACCAGGATATCCATGGAAATCGACACTGGTACATCTGTGAGCATAGTGCCGGAATTGTTATATCTCAACAAGCTGAGTGATTTTCGACTGGAGAAATCGAAGATAGAGCTGCGAGGATATTCTGGAGAGCAAATCCCTGTGGTAAAAAGTATCACCATACCGGTGAAATATAAAGATCAGTTTCAGAGCTTGCCTCTCATAGTACTGGCAGGAGACAAGCCTGCTTTGATAGGTGGAAATTGGTTGGAATGGAATGAGATATTTTGTGTGGAAACTAAATTTGCATCGAAAGATGATGTCATCAAGCAGTATCCAAAGGTGTTCCGTGAAACAGGCAATCCAATCAAAGACTTCAAGGTGAGTGTCAGAGTGCAGAAGGACACAAGACCAGTTCACTGCAAAGCCATGTCCCATACCAAACACACTCAAGGAGAAAGTTGAGCAAGAACTCTTGAGCAAGAACTTAAAAGATTAGAAACTGAGAACATTATCTCTAAGCTAGATAGATCTAAGTAATGCTGATGCTATGTCCAGGTTGACATCCTCATCACAATTTACACCCAATCGGGAAGAAGTGTTCTATTTTTCATATATTGATGAACTAACTGCCAGTCACAGCTGAAGAGATTGGTAGAGCAACCAAACGTGACCCAGTTATGTCAAAGGTGTATGATTACATGGCTGGCCAAATCAAGTATCAGAGGAAAATATTCATCCATACTTCATTCATAGGAATGAATTATCAGTGGATAAAGATTGTATCATGTGAGGTGTAATAGTGATTATCCCAAATAAGTTCAGGTCCAAATTGTTAGGGCATCTTTATGACCGGCACCTGGGAATGTGCTTGACCAAGTGTTTTGCACGCAGTTACTTATGGTGGCCAGGTTTAGATTAAGATATAGGGCTAGACTTTCCATAAGTTTTGCATCGCTATCGCCCACTTAACGTCCATTTTAACGCTGAGATGAGGTATAATGTCTACATATCGCCCAAATAGCAAAAAAACAGAAACTTATGCCCATTTATCGCTCACTTATCGCCCAGCGTTACTTTCGGCATATAGTTAACGCCGAGAATTAATAACACTGCCTGCCCATTTTTTTTTGCTGGAAACGTCAGAAAATGGAAATTAACGGCCATTATAATGCCGAGCGTTACTTTCAACATCTCGCCCACATATCGCTGAAAATATCGCTTGCCGAAACAAACGCTGAAAAAAGTTGCCCTCATCTGACCTTAACCCAGCGGTATGGACGCCATTTTGTAAATCGGAGGACTTTTCATATAAAAGGCTACTTCAACTTCTGGGGAGTTTTGATGTAATCTGGAGTTATTTTAAGGTGATTTGAAAATCTGAACAAACATCTTATCATACTGTGGACGAATTGAATTTATTTTAGGTGTTTTAGTAGGTAAATTTATTGTTTGTGAACAATAGGTATAATACTGATAGTTATTGTAATGGGGCCTGTAATTTCTCAGCCTGTCTTGATGTGTGCACATGCTGCAGACTAGAGATGGCAGAAGGTATATTCAAGAGCATTATGTGCCCAATCAAAGCGGTGGCAGACTGCTGAGGAGGACGAGAACTTACACCCGCACACTTACAGGGAGAAGCGGTCTTACCTGAACTTATCCGATAACACGTGCCTTAGGAGACTGCGCTTCCACAAAGAGGTTAACAGTGAGATATGCCAGCTCATTAGGGAAGATCTGCAGCCTACCAGCACCATCAGGACTGCACTGTCAAGGTCACCGCGGCACTTTCCTTCTATGCATTGGGTTCCTTTCAGGCCTCAGCTGGTGACATTTGCATTATATCTGAGCATGCCACACATTGCTGCATTAGACAGGTGACTGAAGCCTTTTACGCATGCAGGATGGACTTTATCAGCTTCCCTATGACCAGGGTGGCTCAGACTGGGAGGGCTCTAGGATTCTCCAGAATAGCAAACTTCCCCAAGGTGCAGGGAACAATAGACTGTACACACATCGCCATGCGGGCACCTTTTCAGGATTGCAGAGGTTTTTCAGAACCGAAAGGGATTCCACTCCCTGAATGTGCAACTTGTTGTTGACCAGTAATGGCAGTAAATGCAAAATTTCCGCACAGGATGCTCACATCCTGCGTGAGAGCGCTGTATCTGACATGTTTACCAGTCAGCCACAAGGTCAATGCTGGATGCTTAGTGACAAAGGATATGACCTCGCCACCTGGCTGATGAACCCCCTGCATAACACCCAGACAGAAGCCGAGAAGTGATACAATGAAAGCCTCATAGCCTCACACAATATAATTGAAAAGACCATTGGAGTACTTAAGCAGCGCTTTAGATGCCTAGACCACTCAGGAGGCAAGTTACAATACCATCCTGAGCAGGTAGCTCAATTTGTCGCAGTGTGCTGCATGCTGCACAACTTGGTTATCAAGAGAGGACAAGCATTGCCAGAAGGGATTGCTGGTCCACCTCAGGAGAGAGAGGAAGAGGACGAGGAAGTGCATGATGACCTCGGGGCAGACAATCAGGCTGACGATGAAACCATGCCCCCGTTCCCATGTAGACCGCAGGAAAGGGCCCGCGGTGGCTATATAGCTGCAAGACTCATACGTCAACAGCTCATAAATGAATGGCGTGCATTACCTTGATGACAGTAAAAGTTGATTCAAGTTACGTTGAATTATCCCCTCTCATGTTAAGGAATCATCAGTGTTTAACGTTACAGCTATCTGAGAAAATGCGCAACAATGTTACGTTAAATAAAAAAAATATAATAACATTTGTATAAATTCATAATTATAATTCTAAAAAACACCCCACCCCACAACAAATTTATAACATTTAGAACATTTATTAAATTTTTAACATTTCCAATAACATCATCATAGGCAGTCCCTTGAAACGAGGATGACTTGCTTCCACGCCGAAAAAAGGATAAGGTCACAGGTGTTCCAATGAAGGATCTAAAATTCCAGGTCCTGATCTACATCCTGAAGGGTGGAAGATGCCTGTGCATGGATTTTTTTAACGAGTGGTGGCCGTTGCACACCAGCCACCACATGAGCTTGACAGAGCTAGGTCTTGGTCCAGTGGTAAGGATTACCCAAGACGACTGGGACCTGCTCTGCTGCACGGATCTAGTGCGCCCATATATCGCAGTGTGGGCTGATCCGTGCTGCCCTGGGCCACAGGCCCTGAATTCATGCCTCTCCCAGGCCCCGATCACATCCCTCCACAGTCTCCTTTGTCCCGACCTCGCTGCTCCTGCTGTATCTGCCCATGTTCCAATCACTGATCTGGACCTTGATGACATCACTCTTCACTGCCGTCGCAGCTCGCGCTGTACCTTGTCATGGTACGCCTCCATGCTGCACCCAGGGCCTCCGCTCGCCGCTCCTTATATGGCCCCGACCTGCCGCTGGTGTTCTCCACGCTTCCAATAACACTAATAACACAAATAACACAAATGCAAATACAACAAGGTACCCCCCTCCCCCTAAACCTCCCAACATTTATTAACTAGCAACAAAAGCAAGAACAATAATTTATAATGGGGAACAAAGAAATGGTGGACCAGTTAAACAAATACTTTGGTTCTGTTTTCATGAAGGAAGACACAAATAACCCTCCGGAAATACTAGGGAACCGAGGGTCTAGTGAGAAGGAGGAACTGAAGGATATCCTGATAAAGCGGGAAATTGAGTTAGGGAAATTGATGGGATTGAAGGCTGATAAATCCCCGGGGCCTGATAGTCTGCATCCCAGAGTACTTAAGGAAGTGGCCATAGAAATAGTGGATTCATTGGTGATCATTTTCCAATAGTCTATCGAACGTGGATCAGTTCCCATGGACTGGAGGATAGCTAATGTAACACCACTGTTTAAAAAAGGAGGGAGAGAGAAAACAGGCAATTATAGATTGGTTGGCATGACCTCAGTAGTGGGAAAAATGTTGGAATCAATTATTAAGGATGAAATAGCAGCGCATTTGGAAAGCAGTGACAGGATCGGTCCAGGTAAGCATGGATTTACGAAAGGGAAATCATGTTTGACAAATCTTCTGGAATTTTTTGAGGATGTAACTAGTGGAGTGGACAAGGGAGAACCAGTGGATGTGTTGTATTTGGACTTTCAAAAGGCTTTTGACAAGGTCCCACACAATAGATTGGTGTGCAAAATCAAAGCACATGGTATTGGGGGTAATGTACTGACGTGCATAGAGAACTGGTTGGCAGACAGGAAGCAGAGAGTCGGGATAAACGGGTCCTTTTCAGAATGGCAGGAAGTGACTAGTGGAGTACCGGAGTGCTCAGTGCTGGGACCACAGCTCTTTATAATATACATTAATGATTTAGATGAAGGAATTGAGTGTAATATCTCCAAGTTTGCAGATGACACTAAGCTGGGTGGCGGTGTGAGCTGTGAGGAGGACGCTAAAAGGTTGCAGGGTGACTTGGACAGGTTAGGTGAGTGGGCAAATGCAGGGCAGATGCAGTATAATGTGGATAAATGTGAGGTTATCCATTTTGGGGGCAAAAACAGGAAGGCAGAATATTATCTGAATGGCGGCAGATTAGGAAAGGGGGAGGTGCAACGAGACCTGGGTGTCATGGTACATCAGTCATTGAACGTTGGCATGCAGGTACAGCAGGCAGTGAAGAAGGCAAATGGTATGTTGGCCTTCATAGCTAGGGAATTTGAGTATAGAAGCAGGGACGTCTTGCTGCAGTTGTACAGGGCCTTGGTGAGGCCTCAACTGGAATATTGTGTTCAGTTTTGGTCTCCTAATCTGAGGAAGGACGTTCTTGCTATTGAGGGAGTGCGGCGAAGGTTCACCAGACTGATTCCTGGGATGGCGGGACTGACATATGAGGAGAGACTGGATCAACTGGGCCTTTATACACTGGAGTTTAGAAGGATGAGAGAGGATCTCATAGAAACTTATAAGATTCTGACGGGACTGGACAGGTTAGATGCGGGAAGAATGTTCTCAATGATGGGGAAGTCCAGAACCAGGGGACACAGTCTGAGGATATGGAGTAGGCCATTTAGGACTGAGATGAGAAGAAACTTCTTCACTCAGAGAGTTCTTAACCTGTGGAATTCCCTACCGCAGAGAGTTGTTGATGCCAGTTCATTGGATATATTCAAGAGGGAGTTAAATATGGCCCTTGCGGCTAAAGGGATCAAGGAGTATGGAGAGAAAGCAGGAAAGGGGTACTGAGGGAATGATCAGCCATGATCTTATTGAATGGTGGTGCAGGTTCGAAGGGCCGAATGGCCTACTCCTGCACCTATTTTCTATGTTTCTATGTTTCTATGTTAATATTGTCACAACTCCAACTTTTGCAGCCATACACCTCATTTTCCTTTTCCCCCCATATCTTCTCCCCACCTCTACCCCTTCCCCTCCTGACTCCAAGCCATCTTTCCACAGTGCTTCTCAGGTACTGCTTCATTGGGAGGGATGATGGCAGATTCGATGGTTGGTTATTTTCCTATGTTTCTATGTATGTTTCTATGCTGGAGAGGATGTTCCCGAAGAGGAATTGTCCTCCGAGCCAGAAGCAATCGTTGTCAATGGGGGTGCGGCAACTTGGGGTTCAGCATTCTGGGAATCCTCTGGCACCAGTGTTCCTGGCTATCACCTCAAGTGCCACCGCCATACATGGAATGTCAGCACCCCTCCTGGACAAATGAACCATGTCCCCGCTGAGATCTGCCAATTGTGGAGCAGTCCTGCTGAGTTGAACCAATCTCTGCGTGGTCGGCGCCGGCATGGAGACACTTGGGCTGCCCTGCGGCAAATTGCTTGGACCTGCTACCTCCACGCTGGAGGAGGACATGACTGCAGGAGCACTAAATGTAATAGGTGTACTTGATATGGAGCTTGTTGCTGCAGGCTCCTCCAACTCATCAGTGGAGAGGCCATCCTGCAGCTCAACGGGTGATATTCGGGGCTCCTCACCACCAGACTGATGCTCCACCGCAGACATCGCCGCAGTATCATCACCTCGCCTGTTGGCAGTAACTGCTCTCTTGGCTGAGCTACAAAACATAAATTAGGTAATTAGAGGAGAAGGGGGTGCTAGGGTGAGAGGGTGATTCAAAAGCTACACACAGCATATGTACGAGAACAGCACTACCGCTATCAAAATAATCAGACATCGCATTTAATGAAATTAACCAAATTCTGCATTACAATGATTTTCATGAGCCCATCATTAATTACATAACACTTTCATCAATCATCTAACATATATTGTACGGATAAGAGTGGGTGTGGCATCTATTGACTTTACATCACGCAATGGTGTATACTTTACTCACGTGGCATAACATTAGGTTCTGCTGCTGCTTGCATGGCCGACCGGGGATGGATCCCCACTAGTACCAGCGCCCGTTCCTCAAGGTCGGTCAGCTCGAACATATCAGGTGGGCTGCCACCCGTGCACCGCTGTTCGGCCCTATTCTTCGAAAGCTTCCTCTGCAAAAAGTAACAACAGCATGACATGGCATAAGATCATTGCGTAAGATCATTGCTTGGTACTGTCACAGATACTGATACAACACATAACCGACATATGTTATAGTTATTATTATTATCATTATTAACTTAAAAACGTATACCGTAAACATAGGATTTGAGTAAAACATTACCGGTCTAACTGCAATACATCAAATCTGAATTTATTTAATTATTACATTTACAATTCCAATTATATAAATATAGAAGTAAATGTACATAAATATAATGCTTATTCTGCTGGTGCTGACAAGGTCGTTCCAGCGCTTGCGGCACTGGTTGGCCTCATGCACCTCATGCGTCACCGACGAGACCACCTCAGCGATTTTGGCCCAAATCTTCTGATAACCCTTCGGGGTGGGCTTGCCACGCCCACCCTGGATCAATTGACCCCAGTATGACTCCATCTCCTGCAGTAGGGCAGCATTTGCCTCGTCCGAGAAACTCCTCGCTCTTTTTCATCCTCCCATCTCCAATTCCTCTCCAACCTCACTGCCCTCACCAGCTTCCTCCAATTCCACATCGTGCTCTCTCTCCTCCTCCATGTTATTTTTTTTTGTGACAGATATTTCTGTCTCACAAAACTAAATAGTGCTTATTTTTATTACTCCTCAGAAAAATCATTCCAAACTTCCACAACAGCCAAACAAACCACAGACACCTACACAACACACCCACACAAACATTCTCTTCCTCTCTGCTCTCTCTCTCTCTCTCCCTCTTCTCTTCTGTGCATGTATTGATGATCCCTGACCTCCTAAAATGCGGGAAAAGACCATTGCTATGGCGTTGCTATGGACGCTGACATTTTACGACAGAAGAAAAAAATACTGCAAATGCCCATTTCCACATTGCTCCCACTAAAGCCCATTTTATAAAGTGGAAACTAGAGAATTTGAAGATGGGCGATAATCCGGCGATCTCAAAACCCAGAATAAATACCAACGCTGGAAATAATGCCCATTTTTGGGTGATTTGCACAATAATGGAAAGTCTAGCCCATAGAGTACATAGTCAGTGTACAACGTGTCAATCGTTGAGCAAGAAACCACCATCAGTACCATTATAGTCATGGAACTGGCCTCCCAGGGCGTGGCAAAGGTTACATGTAGATTTTGCTGACCTAAAGGACAACAATTGTTCATAGTAATAGACAATTTGAAGTGAGTATAGGTGTTTCTGATGCGGAAAATAACAACAAGTAAAATACTAGACAATTTGTGAAAATTGTTTTCTTCATATGAACTCCCAGAAGAAATTGTGTCTGATAATGGGCTGCAATTTTGTTCAGAAGAATTTGCACAGTTCATGAGCAGAAATGGTGTGAAACATACCAAAGTTCCACCATACCATTCTGCTTCAAATGGAGCAGCAGAGCACACCATACAAATTGTAAAATGTGCCTTCATCAAGCAAATGTTGGATCCAAATCCAAAGAAATGGCAATAGGCATTTGAACACAAACTGGCAAATTTGCTGAATACTTATTGAAATTCTCCTCATACTACTACTGGTAGAATACCAGCAGAGTTGTTTTTCAAATGATAGCCACAAACCAGGTTCTTGTTGTTAAAGCCAAACTTGGCACAGTTAGTAGAAGAGAAACAATTAAGACAGAAAGAGAATCATGATAGAAGTAGAGTAAGAGGGAGGTGTGAAATTGAATCCGAAGGTTAGGGATTTTCGACTGGAGAAATTGAAGATAGAGCTGCGAGGATATTCTTTGACATTCATAAAATTTTAAAGTGGTTACCAGAAAGAGTAGTGTAGATATGTGGCCCTTGCACATATTTGGTCAAGATATTTGATCATGGAAAGGTTAGGTTTGTTCACATTGATCATATTTTGCCGACAGATATAGAAGGAGTTGAAAGTTGGAATGATTCGATTATTTCTGATGAGTCAAATAGTCTTGTTACAAGTCTTGTTACAAATCCTACATCAGATGTACTAGAAACAAGTCCAAGAGAAAGTCAGAATTTAAGTCAGAGTCCGAGTCAGGCAGACAAACAGTCTGAAGATGTAAAGAGTCAAAATGTAGATTAAGGTCAATCCTTGGCGAAAATCTCTCCTCAGGCTCAGCCTAGAATGAGTCTAAATTCCACAACAACATTGGAAAGTTCTGTTCAAGAAAGTAGGTATCCTCTTCAAAGCAGAAAAACAGTGGTTAAGTTTGATTTGTAAATATGGAAAAATAAGTTCACATCTTTTGTTGTGTATAGCATGCAAGTTATGTATAATGATTATTTTGTCATGATTACTTCTTCGATAAGGAGAGAGAAGTGTTATCGAGCGCCACCTAGTGGACTACTGATGTAATGCAGCTACTGATGTAAGAACAATAAAAGGTTATGTGGCAAAGTTACATGATGGGACAGTTTCTGTTAAGGTGTCTTATGTGTGTGCTTATGTAAGTAGCTGTAAATAGATATCACATAGAGATGTGAAGAATTAAGCTGAAAATTAATGATTCCTCTAAAAAACTCAAACGGACCAGTCTGTTTTCTGATGAGCACTAAGCTTATTCGGGCAGCTTTTAGTTACCCATCCCTACAACTTGGCATTCTTTGGCCTTTTTCAATGGAAAAGTCTTGTATATGAGCTATGTTGAAGTATGTTGTTAACAAGAGCCCACCGAAAAGTGATTAGCTTCTGAGGCAAGCCCAATCTGTTTCTGTATCTGTCGGCATATGATTAATGTGCAAGAGGGAAAATCATTCCTCTCAGAGTCCAAGCAATAAGCCATTCCTGATCAAAATCTGGTTATTCAGATTGACACATTTCATCTTTGGTGTTGGTGAATTCTTTTGCAGTCTATTGATCTGTTAGACAGGCTTTTAACGATGAGATCATGGACACCAGGAGGCAGACAAGCAGACTGTGTATAAAAAGGTTCAACTGACCTGGAAGAAATGATGAGGTACACACAGAGCGTACATGCTGTTAAATTACACAAGATGACCCATCGGTGTGGTCTAGTGCTTGGGTGTTCTTCCGTTTTATATCAGTACACGAATAAAGGTTGTACACATTGTACCAATCGACTTTCACTATTTTTACTCTCCTCTTTCTGCTATAGAATAAAGCAGCTAATATTTTAAACCAAACTTCACCTCACTGAGTCTTAACTCTGCCCTCCCTCAGAGAGATAGAAGGAGTACATGTGTGTAAAATACAGAGATCTGACCCAGATCACAATGGAGTTTCATTGTTACATTCTCGGTTTACTCTGCCATGAAATTACACAAAGGGCTAGACTTTCCGTTATTTTTGCATGCAAAATGGGTGTCATGTTTAATCAGTCATTGAAAGTTGGCATACAGGTACAGCTAGCGGTAAAAAAGGCAAATGGTATGTTGGCCTTCATAGCTAGGGGATTTGAGTATAGGAGAAGGGAGGTCTTACTGCAGCTGTACAGGGCCTTGATGAGGCCTCACCTGGAATATTGTGTTCAGTTTTGGTCTCCTAATCTGAGGAAGGACGTTCTTGCTATTGAGGGAGTGCAGCGAAGGTTCACCAGACTGATTCCCGGGATGGCTGGACTGACATATGAGGAGAGACTGGATCAACTGGGCCTTTATACATTGGTGTTTAGAAGGATGAGGGGGGATCTCATAGAAACGTATAAGATTCTGATGGGACGGGACAGGTTAGATGTGGGTAGATTGTTCCAGATGTTAGGAAAGTCCAGAACCAGGAGACACAGTCTTAGGATAAGGGGTAGGCCATTTAGGACTGAGATGAGGAGAAACTTCTTCACTCAGAGAGTTGTTAACCTGTGGAATTCCCTGCCGCAGAGATTTGTTGATGCCAGTTCATTGGATATATTCAAGAGGAAGTTAGATATGGCCCTTACGGCTAAGGGGATCAAGGGGTATGGAGAGAAAGCAGGAAAGGGCTACTGAGGGAATGATCAGCCATGATCTTACTGAATGGTGGTGCAGGCTTGAAGGGCCGAATGGCCTACTCTTGCACTTATTTTCTATGGTTCTATGTTTCCGCCCACTTAACATCCATTTTAACGCTGAAATAAGGTATAACGCCCATATATCGCCCATTTAGGCACAAAATGGAAACTAATGCCCATTTCTCAGTCACTTATCACCGAGCGTTACTTTCGGCAAGTACTTAATGCCGGTAAAAAATAATAGTGACTACCCACTTTTTTTTGGCAGAAAGATCAGAATGGGCGAAACCAACGTCCATAATATCGCCCAGCGTTACTTTCGGCATTTAATTAACGAGATTTAATAATACCGGCTGCCCACTTTTTTTGTCGTAAAGATTAGATTTGCAAAACTAACGCCCAAAATATCGCCGAGCGTTACTTTCGGCACCTTGCACACATATCGCCAGAAATATCGCTCACTGAAAAAAACGCTGTGATAAAGTTGCTCTCACCTGAATTAATCCCAGCGGTATGGACGCCATTTTGTAAATCACAGGTCGCTTCATCTAAAAGGCTGCTTCAAATTCTGGGGAGTTTTGATGTACTGTGGAGTTCTTTTAAGGTGATATGAACATCTGAACAAACATCTTATCATACTGTGGATTATTGGAATTTAGTTTAGGTGTCTTAGTGGGGAAATTTATTGTTTGTGAACAATAGGTATAATACTGATAGTTATTGGAATGGGGCCTGTCATTTCTCAGCCTGTCTTGATGAGTACGAACATGCTGCAGACTAGAGATGGCAGAAGATATACTTGACAGCATTATGTGCCCAGTCTAAGATGTGCCAGACTGATGAGGAGGACGAGACCTTACACCCCCCGCACTTACAGGGAGAAGCGGTCTTACCTGAACTTGTCCAATAACACCTGCCTTAGGAGACTGCGCTGCCACAAAGGGGTTATCAGTGAGATATGTCAGCTCATCAGGAGAGATCTCCAGCCTGCCAGCACCATCAAGACCTCACTTTCCATTGAGGTCAAGATCACCACGGCGCTTTCGTTCTATGCATTGGGTTCCTTTCAGGCCACAGCTGGCGACATTTGCATTATATCTCAGTATGCCACACATTGCTGCATTCGACAGGTCACTGAAGCCCGTTACGCACACAGGATGGACTTCATCAGCTTCCCCATGACTACAGAGGCTCAGACCGAGAGGATGGCTAACTTCCCCAAGGTGCAGGGAGCGATAGACTGTACTCACATCGCGATGCGGGCAGCTTTCCTGGATGCAGAGGCTTTTCGGAACCAAAAGAGATTCCACTCCCTGAATGTGCAACTCATTGTCGACCACCAGCAAATAATTATGGCAGTGAATACCAAATTTCTGGGCAGCATCCATCGAGCTTATGACCCCGCTGCGTAACACCCACACAGAAGCCGAGAAGCAATACAACGAGAGCCACAGAGCCACACGCAATATCGTCGAGAAAACGATTGGAGTGCTTAAGCAGCACTTTAGATGTCTGGACCACTCAGGAGGCGAGCTACAATATGATCCTGAGCAGAGAGCTCAATTCATGGTGGTGTGCTGCATGCTACACAACTTGGCTATCAAGAAGGGACAAGAATTGTCAGAAGGGACTGTCGGTCCACCTCAGGAGGGAGAGGAAGAGGAGGACGAGGAGGCGGACGCTAACCTCAGGCCAGACAATCAGGCTGATGCTGAAACCATGTCCCACCCCGCTCTAGACCACAGGAAAGGGCCCGTAGTGGCAACATAGCTGCAAGACTCTTATGTCAGCAGCTCATAAATGAGCGCTTTGCTTGAAAGAACTTTGTTGATATTTACAAAGCTGCAACACTGCTGTGTGTGCAGTTCCTACATCAATGGTGTGCATCACCTTGGTGACAGTTAAAGTTTAAGTTGATTCAAGTTAAGTTTAATTATAGCCTTTCATCTTAAGGAATCACCAGTATGTAACGGTGCAGCTATCTGAGACAATGCGAAACAAGGTTATGTTAAATAAAAAACATTTCAAAACATAGAAACATAGAAATTTACAGCGCAGAAGGAGGCCATTTCGGCCCATCGTGTCCACGCCAGCTGAGAAAGAGCCACAAGTCCCTTGGTCAGCAGCCCTAAAGGTTACATATAAACCTATGAAAAATGAAGCAAAGGCAAAGAGCTCCCAGCCCAACCAGTCCGCCTCACACAACTGCGATACCCCTTATATTGAAGCATTCTACACTCCACCCCAATCGGAGCCATGTGATCTCCTCGGAGAGGCATAAGCCATATAAAAACCCAGGCCAATTTTGGGAGAAAAAAATCTGGGAAAATTCTTCTCCGACCCATCCAGGTGATCGAAACTAGTCCAAGAAATCACGCTGGCCGTATTCTATTCCCTGCAGTACTTACCATTATATCAGCGCCGTCCAACAAAGAGTCTATAGTCTAATCCCAATTACCAGCTCTAGGTCCGTAACCCTGCAGGTTACTGCACTTCAAGTGCCCATCCAACCATCTCTGAAAAGTGGTGAGGGTTTCTGCATCCACCACTCTTCCAGGCAGTGAGTTCCAGATCCTCACAACCCTCTGCATAAAGAAGCCCCCTCCCAAATACCCTCTAAATATTCCACCAACCACCTTAAAACTATGCCCCCTCATAATAGACCCTTCCACCAATGGAAATAGGCCCTTACTATCCACTATGTCCAGGCCCCTCAATATTTTGTACACCTCAATGAGGTCTCCTCTCAACCTCCTCTGTTCCAATGAGAACAAACCCAGCCTATCGAATCTGTCTTCATCACTAAGATTCTCCATTCCAGGCAGCATCCTAGTAAATCTTCTCTGCACCCTCTCGAGTGCAATCACATCCTTCCTATAATACGGTGACTCGACCTGCACGCAGTACTCCAGCTGTGACTAACCAAAGCATTATACAATTTAAGCATAACCTCCCTGCTCTTATATTCTATGCCTCGGCCAATAAAGGCAAGCATTCTGTATGCCGTCTTAACCACCTTATCCACCTGGCCTGCTACTTTCAGGGATCTGTGGACAAGCACTCCAAGGTCCCTTTGTTCATCTACACTATTAAGTGGCTTATCGCTCAATGTGTATACCCTTTCCTTATTAGCCCTCTCAAAGTGTATCACCTCACACTTCTCTGAATTAAATTCCATTTGCCACTGCTCTGCCCACCTAACCAGTAGATTGATTTCCTCCTGCAGCCCATGACTTTTCTCTTCAGTATCAACCACACAGCCAATTTTAGTGTCGCCTGCAAACTTCTTAATCATACTCTCTATATTCAAATCTAAATCGTTGATATATACCACAAAAAGCAAGTGACTCAGTACTGAACCCTGCGGAACCCCACTGGAAACATCCTTCCAGTCACAAAAACATCCATCAATCATTACCCTTTCCTTCCTACCTCCAAGTCAATTTTGGATCCAACTTGCCACTTTTCCCTGGATCCCATGAGCTTTAACCTTCATGATCAGTCTACCATGTGGGACCTTATCAAAAGCCTTGCTATAGTTCATATATGCTATATCATACACACTACATTGACCCTCTTGGCTACCTCCTCAAAAAATTCAATCAGGTTAGTTAAACACGATCTTCCCTTAACAAATCCGTGCTGACTGTCCCTAATTAATCCTTGCCTTTCTAAATGTAGATTTATCCTGTCTTTTAGGATTTTTTCCAATAATTTCCCCACCACTGAGGTTAGTCTGACAGGCCTGTAATTACTCGGCCTATCCCTTTTTCCCTTCTTGAACAAGGGTACTACATTAGCAGTCCTCCAATCCCCCGGCACCATGCCCAGATCCAAAGAGGACTAGAAAATTATGGTTAAGGCCTCTGCTACTTCCTCTTTTACTTCGCTCAACAGCCTGGGATGCCTTTCATCCAGGCCAGGAGACTTATCTACTTGCAAAACTGCTAAGACCCTCAATACTTCCTCTCTCACTATATTTATTTCATCCAGAATATCACACTCCTCCTCGATAGCAATATCTGCATTGCCCCTTTCCTTTGTGAAAACAGGTGCAAAGTATTTGTTAAGAATCTTACCAACATCTTCCATCTCCACACAAAGATTACCCTCATGGTCTCTAATAGGCCCTACCCTTTCGTTAGTTACCCTCTTACTCTTAATATATTTATAGAACATCTTAGGGTTTTCCTTAATTTTACTGGCCAAGAATTTCTTGTGCTCTTTCTTAGCATTCCTAATATCCTTTTTAATTTTGCCTTTTAATTTTCTATATTCCTCTAAAGATTCAGTAGTGTTTAGCTGTTGGTATATAATGTCCCTTTTTTTCTTAATCCTCCCCTGTAAGTCCCTAGACATTCAGAGGGCTCTAGAATTATTTTTCACAGCCTTTTTCTTTAAGGGCACATGTCTGGCCTGAGCCTTCCAGATCTCCTCCTTAAATGCCTCCCACTGTTCCGACACTGATTTACCCACAAGTAGCTGTTTCCTGTCCACCATGGCCAAATCACCCCTTAATTTAGCAAAATTAGCTTTTCCCCCAATTCGGAACTTTTATTCCAGGCCTATCCTTTTCCTTATCCATAATCAACTTGAATCTGACTGAATTATGGTCACTGGCACCCAAGTGCTCTCCCACTAATACCCCTTCAACCTGCCCAGCTTCATTCCCCAAAACTAAATCCAAGACTGCCCCCTCTTGTGTTGCGCTTGCTACATACTGACTAAAAAATTTCTCTTGAATGCATTTCAAGAATTCCGCACCCTCTATACCCTTCACACTAAATTTGTCCCAATCAATATTTGGATAGTTAAGATACCCTACTATTACTACCATATGGTTTTTGGACTTCACAGCAATTTGCCTACATATTTGCTCCTCTATCTCCCTCCCACTCTTTGGGGGTCTATAATACACGCCCAGCAGTGTGATCGCCCCTTTTTTATTTTTCAATTCGACCCATATGGCCTCATTTGATGATCCTTCTGACATATTATCCCTCCTCACCGCTGTAATAGTTTCTTTAATCAGTACTGCGACGCCCCCCACCCCCCACTTTTTACTCCCCTCTCTATCTTGTCTAAAAATCCTGTTGCCAGGAATATTGATCTGCCAAACCTGCCCCTCTTTCAGACATGTTTCTGTAATGGCTATAATGTCATACTCCCAAGAGTCTACGTGTGCTCTTAGCTCATCCGCCTTATTCGCTGTACTCCTTGCATTAAAGTATATACCATTCAGCACAGGAAGACCTCCTTGCTTACTACTTACTAAGCCTTGTTTCCTCTGACTTACAGATTCACTTTCTAGATTCTTGCTATCCAATTTCTGCTTTACTTCCTTCCCTTTTGAATTTGTTCTCAGGTTCCCATTCCCCTGCCAAGCTAGTTTAAAGTCTCTCCAACAACACTAGCAAAACTCCCCATGAGGATATTGGTCCCAGCGTTGTTGAGGTGCAATCCGTCCGGTTTGTACAGGTTCCATCTCTTCCAGAAGCAGTCCCAATGCCTCAAGAATTTAAAGCCCTCCCTCCTACACCAACTTTCCAGCCATGTGTTCATCCTCTCTATCCTTCTATTCTTATACTTATTAGCATGAGGCACCGGTCGTAACCCGGAGATTACTACCTTTGAGGTCCTTCCCTTTAATTTTCTTCCTAGCTCCCTGAATTCTTTCTGTAGGACCTCATCCCTCATTTTGCCTATGTCATTGGTCCTGAGATGGACCATGACCTCTAGCTGTTTACCCTCCCCCCGAGAATGCCCTGTGTCCACTCTATGACATCCTTGACCCTGGCACCAGGGAGGCACCAAACCATTCGGGAATCATGTCTACGGCCGCAGAAATGTCTGTCTGTTCCCCTAACTATAGAATCCCCTATCACTAGGGCTCTTTTATTCTTTGTCCCTCCCCCCTGTGCAGCTGAGCCACCCGTGGTGCCTTGGAATTGTCTCTGGCTGCACACTCCAGAGGCACCATCGCCCTTACCGATACTCAGAAGTGAATATCAGTTTGAAAGCGAGATGGACTCATGGGGAGACTCCTGCGCACCTGCCTAGCATTCTTACTACGTCTGGTGGTCACCCACTTCCCCTCTGTGTGCATGCTTTTAAGTTGTGAGGTGATTACCTCCTGAAACGTGTTATCCACGTTGCTCTCAGCCTTGCGGATGCACCGTATTGACTCCAACCACTGCTCAAGCTCCGAAACGCGGAACTCGAGTAGTTGAAGCTGAAGACACCTCCTGCACACATGGTTGTCTAGACTGCGCGATGCGTTCAGGACTTCCCACATGCCGCAGGATGTGCACTCCATGGGACTGAGCTGCACTGCCATCCCTCTAGTTAGACTTATCTAGTTTAAAATCTAATTAAAAAGAAATGGAGAAAAGAGCGATATTTACCAACTCACCTCACCGACCTCTGTGGCCTCACGAACTCACCGACCTCTGTGGCCTCCCGACCGCTCAGACTCCGAACTCCCGACCTCTGTGGCCTCCGAACTCCGAACTCATGACCTCTCGGCCTCCGAACTCCCAACCTCTGTGGCCTCTGGACTTCTGACCTCCGAACTCCCGACCTCTGTTGCCTCTGAACTCCCGGCCTCTGAACTCTCGACCTCTATGGCCTCCGAACTCCCGACTTCCGAACTCTCGACCTCTGTGGCCGCCGAACTCCCGGCCTCCGAACTCCCGACTCGCCGACTTCACAGGGCTTTCCGACTCGCCGACCTCACAGGGCCTACCGACTCGCCGAACTCTCAACTCGCCGAACTCCTGACTCACCGACTCGCCATGATTTAATCCGATCATTTGTGTGAAATCATAATTATAACTGTAAAAAACACCCCAACCCACCCCCACCCCCACCCCACATCAAATTTATCACATTTACATCAATCAAATGGTCAACATTTCCAGCAACACAGAACACAAATGCAACAACACAAGGTAGCCCCTTCCTCCAAACCTCCCAACATAATTGCTACAACAACATGGAAATATTACCAAGCCATCACTTTCCTTCCCCCTTCCCCCCTCCTTCTCCCCATGTCTACCCCTTCCCCTTCCCCTCCTGACTCCATGCCTCCTGGCCGAGAAGCTCCTCAGGCGATACATCATTGGGGGGGATGGTTGGACGGATACGGGAGAGGACAGTCCCTAGGTGGGAACATGCTCCGAGCCAGAAGAAAACTATTCCTCCTGGCTGTCATGTGTCATTGGCAATGGAGGTGTGGCACCTTGGGTGCAGTGCTGTGCTCTGGCATCACTGGGAGACCTCTGCCACCAGTGTTCCTGGCTATCACCTCCAGGGCCTCTGCCATCCATGGCACGTAATCCGTCATGGTGGCGGACATGCTGGCCAGCTGGTGGGATATACCTCCCATTGTTTGTAGGATCTGCTGACCTATGTCAACACTCCTCCTGGACAAGTCTACCATGTCCCCACTTAGATCTGCCGCTTGTGGAGCAAACCTGCCGCATCTAACCAACCTCCGCTGGGTCGGCGCTGTCCTGGAGACATCTCAGGTGCCCTGTGGCGAGGTGCTTGGGCCCGGTACCTCCACGGTGGAGGTGGGAATGGTCACAGGAGCACTAGATGGCCTTGGGGTGGATTGCAATATGGAGCCTGGCGATGCAGGCTCCTCAAAGTCACACTTTCATCCGTGGAGTACGGACCCAGCAGATCCACGAGCGAGAATTGGTGCTCCTCCGCACTAGATGTCAGATCGTCTGGCAAGTCCGGCCCCGCGCCCTCAGCTTCTGGCCTTGGTGTTCTTGCCTGGGGCCGCACTGCTGGCTGAGCTGCAAAACACAAATGAGGTTATTAGAGGAGAAGGGGGTGCTAGGGTCACAAAGTGACTCCAGCACTACACACAGCATATGCACGACAATAGCACCACCACTATCAAAATCATCACAGACATCACATTTCATGACCATCACCAAATTCTGCATTGCAATGATTCTCAGGAGGACATCATTATTTAGAGAACACTTTTATCAATCATCTATCATATATTATTGGTCAGATATGAGTGGGTGTGGCATCAATTGAACTACATCATGCAATGGTGTATACTTTACTCACGTGGCATCACATCAGGTTCTGGTAGCTGCATGTGTGGCCAACCAGGAATGGCTCCCCACTAGTGCCAGCACCTGCTCCTCGATGTCGGTGAGGTCGATGATGACTGCTGGCCCGCCACCCGTTCACCTTTGCTCGGCACTAGTCTTGGAAAACTTCTTCTGTAAAAGGTAACAACAGTATGGCATGGCATGAGATCATTGCGTGATATCATTGCTAGGTACTGTCGCAGAGACTGATACAACACATAACCGACAGATGTAATCATGATTATTATGAAACTTATCATTCTTTATCTAAAGACGTACACTGTGAACGCAAGCTTTGAGTGAAACATTCCCGGTATAAGTGCAAGATATCGCATCTGATATTACACTTACAAATCAAATGTTATAAATAGTTAAGTACAATGTAAATAAATGTAATACTTACTCTGGCAGTTCTGACAAGGTCGTTCCAGCGCTTGTGGCACCGGTTGCCCTCATGCACCTCGTTGGTCGCCGACGAGACCACCTCAGCTATGTTGGCCCATATCTTCTGGTAGACCTTTGGGGTGGGTTTCGCACGCCCACCTTGGGTCAATTGACCCCAGTGTGACTCGATCTCCTGCATGAGGGAGGCATTTGCCTTATCCGAGAATCTCCTCGCTCTTTTTCATCCTCCCAATTGTTCCTCTCCCAGCTCACTTCTCTCGCCAGCATCAGTCTCCAAAGCATGCTGTGTCACTTCCTCCATCCCTTCCATTGTAACAACCAAATTTCCGTAAATATCTCGGTGAGAACAACTTAATTTTTGCTCAGAATTCTTTCTGCTGGTCAAAAATCTCCCTCCTACCTCCCAAAACAACCACAAGCACACACCACACCAACACACGCTTTCAGTTCCTCTCTGCTCCCTCTCTCTCTGTGTCTCCTCTTCTGCGCATGTAATGATGATCCTTGACCTCTGGAATTGCGGGAAATGAGATTTGCCATGCTGTTACTATGGATGGTGACACTTTACAGCAGAAGATCAAAAAAATGTAATACTAACGCCCATTTCAGATCGCTCATGGTAATGCCCTTTTTAAAAAATGGAAAGTTAAGGTTTTGAAATGGGCGATAATCCGACGATCTCAAAACCCATATTTACCGCCCACGCTGGAAATAACGTCTATTTTTGGGCGATCTGCACAAAAGTGGAAAGTCTAGCCCATAGGGCTTAGAAAGGAGTCACTCAGATCACCTAAGGGACAGCAATTGGCAGCACTAACACTGAAGAGGTATCTATCGCTGCCTTGAATTTCTAACACACACCAATATTAAATAAAGAAATTAATTTTAAACATGTATCTCAAGTGTCAGTAGATGAACTTTTAGGGAACAGCTATCATAGTATTAATGGGCCCAAGTTTCCACAAGAAAAAAAACGGGCGCCCCTCCGAGCTGGGCGCCCGTTTTTCGCGCCTAAAACGGCGCCTAAAAAAATCCTCGGTATTCCGCACCTAATTACAGGTCCTCTGGCCCTCGGCGCAGCCAGCACAAGCTGTGGGGGGGGCGGAGCCAGGTCCCGGCGCTGAAAACAGTGCTGGGACCGCTGCACATGCGCGCTACAGTCGGCACGCAAGTGCAGTAGCTCCAGGCGCCGAACTGTGTGGGAGGGGCCCGAAGCACGCAGCCCCTAGCCCTGGCTCAATGGCCTCACTGGGGCTCCTCCCACGGCCAGCTCCTGCTCCCCGCCCCCGACAAGACCCGACACCCGCTCCCCCCACCCCGCCGACCAGACCCGACCCGACACCCGCGCGCCCCCCCCCGCCAACCAGACACCCGCTCCCCCCCCCGCCCTGACCCGAGACCCGCTCCCCCCCCCCCCCGACTGACCCGACCCGACCCGCGCTCCTGTTCCCCGACCCGCCCCCCACTGGACCCGACTCCCGACTCCCGGACTGGATCCGATCCGACCTGACCTCTCCCTTCCCTCCCTCTCTCTCTCTTTCCCCCCCTCTCTCTCTTCCCCCCCTCTCTTTTCCCCCCTCTCTCTTCCCCCCCTCTCTTCCCCCCTGTCTTTCCCCCCCTCTCTCCCCCCTCTCTCTCCTCTCCCCCCCTGCACTCTCTCTCCCCCCCCGCTCTCTCTCTCTACCCCCCTGCTCCCTGCTCTCTCTCTCCCCCCCGCTCTCTCTCTCTCCCCCCCCACTCTCTCTCTCTCCCCCCCCACTCTCTCTCTCCCCCCCGTTCTCTCTCTCTCCCCCCCCACTCTCTCTCTCCCCCCCCCGCTCTCTCTCTCTCCCTCCCTCCCCTCTCTCTCTCCCTCCCCTCTCTCTCTCTCCCTCCCTCCCCCTCTCTCTCCCTCCCCTCTCTCTCTCTCCCTCCCTCCCTCCCCCTCTCTCTCTCTCTCCCTCCCTCCCTCTCTCCCTCTCTCTCTCTCTCTCCCTCCCTCTCTCTCTCCCCCTCCCTCCCCCCCTCTCACCCTCCCTCCCCCCCTCTCTCCCTCTCTCCCTCCCTCTCTCCCCCCCTCTCTCTCCCTCCCTCCTCCCCCTCTCTCTCTCTCCCTCCCACCCCCCTCTCTCTCTCTCCCTCCCCCCCTCTCTCCCTCCCCCTCTCTCTCTCTCCCTCCCTCTCTCTCTCTCCCCCTCCCGCTCAGCGACACGAACGGCTGCAGAATTCTCCCTGGCTGAAGCACTTTCACACAGGTAGGAAGATGGTTTATTTAATCTTTTCTTGGCTTATAAATGTTTATTCAGGTTGGATTTATTTGTATAATATTTGTAGAAGTATAAATAAGGATTTATTGTCGAATTTAATGAGTTCCCTTCCCCTACCCCCCTCCCCCCCACCTCGTTCTGGACGCCTAATTTGTAACCTGCGCCTGATTTTTTAATGTGTAGAACAGGTTTTTTCAGTTCTACAAAAATCTTCACTGGCTCCATTCTACTTTAGTTTGGAGTACATTTTCACTGTGGAAACTTTCAAATCAGGCGTCAGTGGCCGGACACGCCCCCTTTTGAAAAAAAAATTCTGTTCTAAACTAGAACTGTTCTACCTGACTAGAACTGCAGAAAAAAAAATATGGAGAATTGCGATTTCTAAAATAGTCCGTTCTCCACCAGTTGCTCCTAAAAATCAGGCGCGAATCATGTGGAAACTTGGGCCCTTAAGTTTTAGATTAGCTATGAAAAGGGACAGGGAGCAATCTAGAGTAAAAATGTTTAACTGGAGAAAGGCCAATTTCAGTGGGATGAGAACGGATCTGGCCCAGGTAAACTGGAATAAAAGATTGGCAGGCAAAACTGTAATGGAACAATGGACTGCCTTTAAAGAGGAAATATTTCAGGTTCAGTTGAGGTACATTCTCACTGGGGTAAAGGCAGGGCAACTAAAGCCAGGGCTCCCTGGATAGCTAAACAGATAGAGAATATGATGAAGCAGATGTTAGGTTGCTAATAAATCTGAGAATCAGGCTATATACAGAAAGGACAGAGGAGAAGTGAAAAGGAAAATAATAGGGCAAAAGAAAGGTATGAGAATAGAATGGCAGCCAACATAAAAGGTAATCCAAATGTCTTCGATAGGCATATAAATAATAAAAAGATAGTAAAAAGAGGGGTGGGATCAAAAAAGAAACCTATGCATGAAGGCACTTAAATAAATATTTTGCATCTGTCTTCACCAAGGAAGAGGATGCTGCCTTAGATTTAGTGAAGGAAGAGTTAGTGGAGACACTTAATATGATAAAAATTGAAAAGAAGGGGTATTAGAAAGGCTGGCTGTACTAAAGTAGATAAATCACCAGGAGTGGATTGGATGCATCCTCGGATGCTGAGCGAATTGAGGATAGAAATCACAGAGGTACTGGCAATAATATTCCAATCCTCCATAGATACAGGGGTGGTGCCAGAGGACTGGAGAATTGCTGATGTTACGTCATTGTTCAAAACAGGGTGTAAAGATAAACCCAGCAACTACAGGTCAGTCAGTTTAACCTCGATAGAGGGGAGCTTTTAGAAGCAATGATCAGGGACAAAATTAACAGTCCCTTGGATAGGTGTGGATTAATTAAGAAAAGCCAGCATGGATTTGTTAAAGGCAAATTATGTTCAACCAACTTGATCGAGTTTTTTGTTGAGATAACAGAGAGGGTTGATGAGGGTAATGCGGTTGATGTAGTGTACATGGATTTCCAAAAGGTATTCGACAAAGTGCCACATAATAGGCTTGCCAGCAAAGTTGAAACCCATGGAATAGAAGGGACAGTGGCAGCATAGATACAAAATTAGCTAAATGACAGGAAACAGAGAGCAGTGGTGAACGGTTGCTTCTCAGACTGGAGGAAGATTTCAGTGGTGTTCCCTAGGGGTCCGTTCTATGACCACTGCTTTTCTTGATATATATTAATGACTTGGATATGGGTGTACAGAAAGAAAGAAAGGAAAGACTTGCATTTATATAGCTTCTTTCACGACCACCGGACGTCTCAATGTGCTTTACCGCCAATGAATTACTTTTGAAGTGTAGTCACTGTTGTAATGTGTAGGGCACAATTTCAAAATTTGCAGATGACACAAAACTTGGAAGTATAATGAACAGTGATGAGGAGAGTGATCGACTTCAGGAAGACATAGACAGGCTGGTGAAATGGACGGACACATGGCAGATGAAATTTAACGCAGAAAAGTGTGAAGTGATACATTTTGGTAGAAAGAAGGAGGAGAGGATGTATAAACTAAATGGTACAATCCTGAAGGGGGTGCACAAATAGAGAGATCTGGGGGTATGTGTGCATCAAATCGGTGAAGGTGGCAAGGCTGAGACAGCAGTTAGAAAAGGCTTACGGGAACTTGGTCTTCATAAATCGAGGTATAGACTGCAAAAGTGTGGAAATAATGTGAAACCTGTATAAAGCACTGGTTCGGCCCCAACTGAAGTACTGTGTCCAATTCTGGGCACCACACTTTAGGAAGGATGTGAAGGCCTTAGAGAAGGTGCAGAAAAGATTTACAAGAATGATTCCAGGAATGAGGAACTTCAGTTATGTGGATAGACTGGAGAAGCTGGGGTTGTTCTCCTTGGAGCAGAGAAGATTGAGAGGAGATTTAATAGAGGTGTCCAAAATCATGAGGGGTCTGGACCAAGTAGATAGAGAGAAACTGTTCCCATTGGCATAAGCGCAGAGAATCAGAGGACTCAGATTTAAGATGTTTGGCAAAAGAACCAAAGGTGATGCAAGAAAAAACTTTTCTACGCAATGACTGGTTCAGGAATGCACTGCCTCAAAGGGTAGTGGTGGCAGACTCAATCTTACCTTTCAAAAGGGAGTTGGATAAGTATCTGAAGGAAAAAGATTTGCAGGGCGACGGGGAAAAGCGGGGGAGTGGGATTAGCTGAGAGTCGGCATGGGCTCGGGCCAAATCGTCTTCTTCCGTGCTGTAACCATTCTATGATTCTATGATTTTATGATCTCCTTCACTCTAGATGAGTTATATTTCCAGCAGTACTTTTGGTATTCACTCTCTTACATTCTTTATGCCTGGAAATACTGACAGAAAAATTCAGCAACTGGCTCTGGTGAGACCCTTGCTACAGGAAAATCCTCTTGTGTATTACTCTTAATAGAATGAAGCGATTTGAATATTTTATCAAAGCTTGTTAGAGTACGCTATTAATCAGTACATTAAAGGGGTCTAATTTCCATATATATCTGAAGTGTGTCACTTCATACAAGTCTAAGCAACATCATTAGTCATATCTGATCAATGCAAACTCCATTTGGAATCCCTAGGAATGCATTAATATTCATTAATTCAACTATTCACAAGTAGCTATAGAAACTGGCTGAGGAGCTGAGGATTCTGATGCGACCCTGTTTAAAAATTAATAACAACAATACATTTTGGAAGGCATTTCCCAGATAGATATTCAGTGACAGTAGAATGAGGGCTTCATGTTGGGTGAAGAAACACATCAGTAAAAGAAGGTAACAAATAGGAACAGACCTGCGATGTGACCTGAATTGCGTCCTGTCTCCTCATGTTTTCCACATCCATGAGCTGGATTAGTTACCCCAAAAGACATGTTTGCACAAAATGGACTACAGCAAGGTCCTCCCATTCTCAGCAAATATAGCGATGGCAACATCTTCAGAATTAGCATTTTTTCTGTTCACCGTGCAATGCTTCAACAAAAGCTACTTTTATACTAGCTCCTGGACAATCACTGTTGGTTCCCAATGTGCGGGTCTTGTGTCAGCGGTTGCAAACCATTGGGTCATGCTAAGGCCGGCAGCTTGACAAGCCAGATCTTCCTGATGGTCTTCCTTAGACAATCACAGCTGGTTTGACTTTGCGTTGCAACTGGCTGTAGCAGACCTGTCCAGTAGGAACTAACAGTGATAGCACAGGTCAGGTATCAACATAACTATTGAATCTGTGAGGGCATGAGGGGTATGAAGGTGTGTCATGCCTCTATCCTTACTATAGTTAAGCTTCTTCATGCATTGTTGTGCAGTTCATGGGATGCTGGAGGTTCCATTCACGGCCTTTGCCACCTCCTCTGTAAAGTCCGCACTACAATTTAACGTCAACAGGTTAATTGTGCACTAAAACAGCACACACAGGAATTTCAAAGCTGTATTTTGCAGGTCATTACACAGTTTGGTATAGACGCAATTAATGGAAGCCCCAAAATAGTAGTGGTATAATGAAAGAGTATTTTGAATAAACGTGCTCAGTTCTCATTTGCTTTAATGTAACGGCAGCTAGAGCTGGATTCTCCACCCATTGGTGGGTTAGTGGAGGGAGGAATTTCTGCTTGCCCACTCCTCACCTGCTCACTCTTCTTATTGCACTAGTGGATGGCAATTGAACCACCAATTTAGAGTTGAGTATGTGCCCCCTTCTTAAAGAGGCACAATCAATAAAAATTGTAACTTAACCAAAATGCAATTCAAGAATGCCTTACGTTTGCATACACTCGGATGGTCGAACTCCAAACCATCGTCAACACCTTCACTGAAGCAAACGAGAGTATGGGCCTTAAACAAAACATCCGTAAGACAAAGGTTCTCTACCAACCTGACCCCTGCACACAGTACTGTCTCCCGATAATCAAGATCCATGATGAGGCCTTGGACAACGTGAACCATTTTCTATATCTTGGGAGCCTACTGTCAATAAGGGCAAATGTCGATGACGAAGTCCAACACCACCTTCAGTGTGCCAGTGCAGCCTTTGCTCACCTGAGGAAGAGAGTGTTTGAAGACCTGGACCTCAAAGCCGGCACAAAGCTCATGGTCTACAGTAGTGATACCCACCCTTTAGAGACATGGACTATTATGTAGAGACATGGACTATTATGTACAGCAGGCATCTCAAAGCACTGGAGAAGTACTACCAATACTGCCTCTGCTAGATCCTGCAGATCCATTGGCAGGATAGGCGCACCAACATCAGTGTTCTTGCTCAGGCCAACATCCCCAGCATCGAAGCACTGACCGGGCTCGATCAGCTCCGATGGACGGGCCACATCATCTGCATGCCCGATACTAGACTTTCAAAACAAGTGCTCTACTCAGAGCTCCAACATGGCAAGCGAGTCCCAGGTGGGCAGAGGAAATGCTTCAAGGACACCCTCAAAGCCTCCTTGAAAAAGTGCAACATCCCCACCGACACCTGGGAATTGCTGGTCCAAGACTGCTTAAAGTGGAGGAGAAGCATCTAGGAAGGCGCCGAACACCTCGCATTTCTTCACTGGAAGCAAGCGGAAGCCAAACGCAAATAGTGGAAGGAGCGCACAACAACCCAAGCACCCCACCCACCCATCCCTATTCTAAGATCATGCCCTCTAGTTATAGTCTCCCCCATCAATAGAAACATCCTCTCTGCATCCACCTTGGAAAACCCCCTCATAATCTTATACGTTTCAATAAGATCAGCTCTCATTCTTCTGTGGTCAAAACAATCGGACAGGCCCACTCATTGAACTCAACTGGCACAATAATGCCCGCTCATTGCAGCCTGTCCAACTCGATCTCCACTTTCTCTCGCCTCATATATGGCACCGCACGTGCCTTGTGGTAGATGGGTCGTGTACCGGGAACCAAGTGGATCTGCACCTTTGCCCCAGAGAAATTTCCGATGCCTGGCTCAAACAATGACAGGAACTTGCTCAAAACCTGGGCACATGAGGCGTCATCGACGGACGAAAGCACTCAGATGTCGTCCCAGTTCCAGCGGATTTTTCCCAGCCAGCTTTTGCCAAACAGTGTCAAGCCATCTCTTGGTACAATCCATAGTGGTAGTTCGTGCACCGCTCCATCATAGGAGACTTTTACTGCTGCACTGCCAATTACAGGGATCAGCTCTTTAGTGTAAGTTCTCAGCATGGTATGAAGAGGGCTCAGCTTGGGCCATTGTGACTTGTTGCACCATAGCCTCTTGAAGGCGTTTTTGCTTATGATAGACTGACTCGCACCCGTGTCCAATTCCATGGATACTGGAATTCCGTTCAGTTCAACTTTTAACATTATTGGTGGACATTTCGTGGTGAAGGTGTGTACCCTGTACACTTCTGCCTTCTCGGTTCGAGTCTCTAGTTCAGTTTGATCCACCATGGATCGGTCTTCCTCTGCAAGGTGGTGGTTTGCAGGGTTTGCAGCTCGTCTGCACATTCGCTGGAGGTGTCCCATTGTTCCACAGTCTTTGCATGCGTAGTGTTTGAAGTGGCATTGATGGGCTCAATGATCACCTCCGCAGCACCAACAAGGTGTTAATTGCCTTGCATTCACTCTTGATGGCGGACTCGGAGTCATCTCAGGTTGTGCAACTGCAGGCGTGTATGTTCTGCCATAAGCATTCCTACCTGAAAACAACATTACTTTGTGGACAGTATTTGCCGATGCATCTTTATGCTGCAAAATTTGTTTGGTGTTATCGCTGGTGGACATAAATGCCTGGGCTATCATTATGGCTTTGCTCAGGTTTGGTGTTTCAACAGTCAATAGTTTATGAAGGATAACCTCATGCCAAGCACAAAAAGGTCTCTTAGCATTTGCTCCAGGAATCCACCGAATTCGCAAATGTCCACCATCCTGCAAGGCGCCTTAGTTCGGCGATGTAGCTCACCACTTCCTGGCCTTCAGACCGTTGACATGTATTGAATCGATACCTTGCCATCGGAATGCTCTCCTTCGGATTTAGATGCTCCCGGGCCAGCGTACACAGTTCTTTATACAATTTGGTTGTTGGTTTCACCGGAGCAAGAAGATTCTTCATGAGGCCATAGGTTGTTGCCCCACAGACGGTGAGGAGGATCGCCCTTCGTTTGGCAGTGTTCTCGTCCCCTTCCAGCTCGTTGGCCACGAAGTATTGGTCAAGTCGCTCTACGAAGGCCTCCCAATCATCACCTTCTGAGAATTTCTCCAGGCTACCAACAGTTCTCTGCATTTTCGCATGATGTTATCTATTACTCATCGGCAGTTGTTATGTCTCAAATAAAGCAATGTGACTGAGTAATGTAGACTTGAGTAAGTGTGACCTTAGTCTCTTTATTCTGACTCCAGAGTACTGGCACAGCATGCGAGGCCTGCTTATATGCAGTGCTCGCAAGGGATGTTGGGATCCCTTGGGACTCCAACAGATGCGCCCCCTGGTGGCGGTAGAATGCTGATTACAAGGTGTTGCATACATAACACAATCAATGGCGTTACTCGGCACTGATACTGCGGCCATCACCTCACTTTTACAGCTTATACAGCTTATACAGCAGTGCCTGGTCTCCAGTCATCTTGGACCCCCTTGCCACTGGACTAAGACCTTGCTCAGCTAAGCCACCCCACATTAAAAGAACTCACGCACAGGCATCTTCCACTTTGTTAATATGAAGTTCGGGACCTGGAACATCAGGGCCCTTATGGACAACTCCAACAGCAACAAGTTGAAATGCCACACCGCCATAGTTGCTCGGGAATGTAGACGTTTTGACATTGACATCGCTGCCCTAAGCGAGACCCAGCGGGCAGGGGAAGGCCAGCTCAAGGAACACAGTGGAGGTTACACCTTTTTCTGGAAAGGAAAACCAGAGGAAGAATGCCGCCTTCATGGAGTCGGCTTTGCCATCAAAAATGAGCTGGTCGACCGCCTCAAAGACTCCCCCTGCGGGGTTAACGAACGCCTCATGACTCTTCGTCTTAACCTATCCCGGAACCAATGTGCCACAGTCATCAGTGCGTACACCCCAACACTCGATGCAACGGATGAGGCTAAAGATGGTTTTTATTCCAACCTCGAGACATCCCTGTCCCGCAGCCCCAAGGGCGACAAATTGATCCTCCTAGGTGACTTTACTGCCAGGGTCGGCTAAGACACAGCCCTCTGGGGAGGCTTGATTGGCAGAGAGGGGGTTGGGAAAGCCAGCTCCAGTGGTACCCTACTCCTGACAAATGTCTAGAACATGAACTCCTCATCACCAACACCCTGTTCCGCCAGAGGGACAAATACAAGGCATCGTGGCAACACCCTCGCTCCAAACACTGGTATCTGCTTGACTATGTCACCGTCCAAGCCAGGGATCGCAGAGATGTGCGCATCACTCGCACCATGACAGGAGCTGATGACTGCTGGACGGACCACGGACTAATCCGATCCATCATCGACATTAACATAGCCCAAAAGCAGAGGGGACAGCAGAAGCAGTGCTGCAAAAAAGTAATTGCCGGGCACTTAAAGACCCAGCTAAGAGAGCCCTATACTGCCAGCGCCTCACAGCTAATCTGGCGTGCCTTGATGACTCTACGTTGCTGAATGCCCACAGCGCTTGGTCTGCATTTCAGGTCTCTATAAGCTGTGCCTGTGAAGAGACACTTGGTCACTCAACCAGAAAACACCAGGACTGGTTTGATGAAAATGATCAGGAGATCCAAGAACTAAGAGATGGCAAGCGCAGAGCACTTCTGAGCCTCAAACAGCAACCCAACTCGGGAGCTGCAAAGCAACGTTACAGACGGCTCAAGGCTGAGGACCAACAAAAACCCCGGGACATAAAGAACAGGTGGTGGATGGAGAAAGCACAGGAGATACACCAACTGGCCGACAGCCACAATATATGAGGGTTCTTCATTGCAGTCAAGGCCACCTACGGTTCAAACTCCCAAGACCCCACCTCACTCCTGGCCAAGAACGGGGAAACACTCATCAAGGACACCGAGGCTGTCAGGGCCCGCTGGAAGGAGCACTTCAAAGATCTCCTCAATCGAGACTCTGCCTTTGACTCGAGTGTTCTCGACTCCATCCCGCAGCATGCGACCCGCCACCAACTCAGTGAAACTTCAACGTTGCACGAGGTAGGCAAAGCCATAAAACAGCTCCAGAATAACAAGGCTATGGGAGCGGATGGATTTCCTGCTGAGGCGCTAAAGTCTGGCGGAGAGGCGCTGTTGGCGCAGATACATGACCTCATCTCTCTCATCTGAAGGGAGGAGAGCATGCCGGGAGATCTTCGAGATGCAGTGATCATAACCATCTTTAAAAAAGGAGACAAGTCTGACTGCAGCAACGACAGGGGAATTTCCCTGCTATCAGCCACTAGGAAAGTTGTCACTATAGTTCTCCTCAATCGTCTTCCCCCTGTGGCCGAGGAGTTACTCCCAGAATCTCAGTGTGGATTTCGTCCCCTGTGGGGCACAACAAACATGATCTTTGCAGCGTGACAGCTGCAGGAATAATGCAGGGAGCAACGCCAGCCCTTATACTTGGCCTTTTTCGATCTTACAAAGGCCTTTGACACCGTCAACCATGAGGGTCTATGGAGCATCCTCCTCCGTTTCAGATGCCCTCAAAAGTTTGTCAACATCCTTCGCCTGCTCCACAATGACATACAAGCCGTGATCCTTAACAACAGATCCATTACAGACCAAATCCACGTCTGGACCGGGGTCAAACAGGGCTGCGTCATCGCTCCAACCCTCTTCTCAATCTTCCTCGCTGCCATGCTCCACCTCACAGTCAACAAGCTGCCCGCTGGAGTGGAACTAAACTACAGAACCAGTGGGAAGCTGTTTAACCTACGCGCCTCCAGGCCAGGTCCAAGATCACCCCAACCTCTGTCATTGAGGTACATTATGTGGACGATGCCTGCATCTGCGCACATTCTGAGGCTGAATTCCAGGATATAGTCGATGTATTCACCAAGGCATGTGAAAGCATGGGCCTTACGCTTAACATCTGTAAGACAAAGGTCCTCCACCAGCTTGTCACCGCCGCACAGCACTGCCCTCCAATCATCAAGATACACGGCGCGGCCCTCGACAATGTGGACTATTTTGCATACCTCGGGAGTCTCTTGTCAACAAAAGCAGTCATCGATGCGGAGATTCAACACCACCTCCAATGCGCCAGTGCGAAGACCAGGCCCGCAAATCTAACACCAAGCTCATGGTCTACAGGCCTGTAGTAAAACCCGCTCTCCTGTATGGATCAGAGGCATAGACGATGTACAGTAGACACCTCAAGTCGCTGGAGATATATCACCAACCATGTCTCTGTAAGATCCTGCAAATCCTCTGGGCGGACAGGCGCACCAACATTCGTGTCCTCGTCCAGGCTAACATCCCCAGCAATGAAGCACTGACCACACTCGATCAGCTTCGCAAGGGCAGACCACATGGTTTGCATGCCAGACACGAGACTCCCTAAGCAAATGCTCTATACGGAGCTCCTTCACGGCAAACAAGCCAAAGGTGGGCAGCGGAAACGTTACAAGGACACCCTTAAAGCCTCCCTGGTAAAGTGTGACACCACCACTGACACCTGGGAGTCCCTGGCCGAAGATCGCCCTAGGTGGAGAAAGTGCATCCGAGAGGGCGTTGAGCTCTTCGAATCTCAACGCCGAGAGCGTGAAGTGGTCAAGCGCAGGCAGCGGAAGGAGTGTGTGGCAATCCAGTCCCACCCAACCCTTCCCTCGGCGAATGTCTGTCCCACCTGTGACAGAGTCTGTGGCTCTCGTATTGAACTGTTCAGCCACCAAAGAACTCACTTCAGGAGTGAAAGCAAAGCTTCCTCGATTCCGAGGGACTGCCTATGATGATGATGATTTTGTGACTGGGGTTCCGCAGGGTTCAGTAGTAGGTCCCTTGCTTTTTGTGGTGCCACTGGGATCAGTGCTGGCGCCCCAACTATTTACAATCTATATTAATGACTTGGATGAAGGGACCAAGTGTAATGTAGCCAAGATTGCTGATGATACAAAGATGGGAGGAAAAGCAATGTGTGAGGAGGACACAAAAAACCTGCAAAAGGAGATCGACAGGAGTGAGTGGGCAAAAATTTGGCAGATGGAGTATAATGTTGGAAAGTGTGAGGTTATGCACTTTGGCAGAAAAAAATCGAAGAGCAAGTTATTATTTAAATGGAGAAAAATTGCAAAGTGCTACAGTACAGTGGGACCTGGGGGTCCTGGTGCATGAAACACAAAAGGTTAGCATGCAGGTACAGCAAGTAATCAGGAAGGCAAATGGAATCTTGGCCTTTATTGCAAAGGGGATGGAGTATGAAAGAAGGGAAGATTTGCTGTAGAGTTATATAGGGTATTGGTGAGACCATACCTGGAATACTGCGTGCAGTTTTGGTTTCCATATTTACGAAAGGATATACTTGATTGGAGGCAGTTCAGAGAAGGTTCACTAGGTTGATTCCGGAGATGAGGGGGTTGACTTACGAGGAAAGGTTGAGGAGGTTGGGCCTCTACTCATTGGAATTCAGAAGAATGAGAGGTGATCTTATCGAAATATATAAGATTATGAGGGGGCTTGACAAGGTGGATGCAGAGAGGATGTTTCCACTGATAGGGGAGACTAGAACAAGGGGCATAATCTTCGAATAAGGGGCCGCCCATTTAAAACTGAGATGAGGAGGAATTTCTTCTCTCAGAGGGTTGTAAATCTGTGGAATTCTTAGCCTCAGAGAGCTGTGGAAACTGGGTCATTGAAAAAATTTAAGACAGAGATAGACAGTTTCTTAACCGATATGGGAATAAGGGGTTATGGGGAGCAGGTAGGGAAGTGGACCTGAGTCCATGATCAGATCAGCTATGATCGTATTAAATGGCAGAGCAGGCTCGAGGGGCCATATGGCCTCCTCCTGCCCCTATTTCTTATGTTCTTATGTTCTTATCTAGACTTGAATATAAGGCATATGCTTAAGAAGTTTTCAGATGATACTAAAATCAGCTATGTGGTTGATAATGAAGAAGAAAGCTGTAGACTGCAGGAAGATATCAATCAACTGGTCAGGTGGGCAGAACAGTGGCAAATCAAATTAAATCCAGAGAAGTGTGAGGTAATGTATTTTAGGAGGGCTAACAAGGAAAGTGAATACACATTGAATGGTAGGACATGAGAAGTGTAGAGGACCAAAGGGACCTTGGAGTGCATGTCCACAGATCCCTGAAGGTAGCAGGCCAGGTGGATAAGGTAGTTAAGAAGGCATACGGAATACTTGCCTTTGTTAGCCAAGGCATAGAATACAAGAGCAGGGGGGTGGTGGTTATGCTTGAACAGTATAAAACACTAGTTAGGCCACAACTAGAGTACTGCATGCAATTCTGGTCACCACATTACAGGAAAGATGTGATTGCACTGGAGAGGGTACAGAGGAGATTTACGAGGATGTTGCCAGGAGTGGAGAATCTTAGCTATGAGGACAGATTGGATAGGCTGAGTTTGTTTTTCTTACAATAGAAGTGGCTGAGGAGAGACCTCATTGAGGTATATAAAATTATGAGGGACCTAGATATAGTGGATAGAAAGGGCTTATTTCCCTTAGCAGAGTGGTCAACAACCAGGGGCATAAATTTAAAGTAATTGGTACGTTTGGAGGGGATTTGAAGTGAAATTTCTTCACTCAGAGGGTTGTGAGAGTCTGGAACTCACTGCCTGAAAGGATGGTAGAGGCAGAAACCCTCACCACATTAAAAATGTACTTGGATGTGCACTTGAAGTGCTGTAACCTGCAGAGTTATGGACCTAGAGCTGGAAAGTGGGATTAGGCTGGATATCCTCTTGTTGGCCGGCGCGGACATGATGGGCCGAAATGGCCTTCTTCCATGCTATAAATTTCGATGATTCGATGATTCTATGATATTAACAGCTATTGATTCAGTGGATGGCCAAAGGAGCTATTGCTATGACTGCTCACATGACTCCATGTTCATCCAACAGGAGAGTGGAGTGCAACTCTTTTCAATTTTATTTAGCCAGAAGCTGAGCCTCTGCAAGCTGTTATGGAATGTTTATCAGACAGTGGTTGCTGCAATCCTATATTTTGTGCTTGGCATTTACTGGAGAACTAAATTACCCAATTAGAAAGTGGTAGCACAGTGGCGCTACAGGTGGCAACATCAGGTACAAGAGGGGTATTAGTTCAGCTAGTTTCTTCTTGGTACAGTTTGGATCTGGTTCAGTAAGATATCAGCAAGCGAGGGAGTAAGTAAAAATATAGAGGCGTCCGTATTTTGATCCAAATAAATCAATACAAAACCAAACAAAACAATTACCATAAAGCAGATTGGTATTTTCCACGTTGTTTAGAGATGTCGAAAGAAAAGAAATGCTAAACATTAATGCCCTAAATTTTTTTGGAATGCAGGATTGTGCATCACTGTTGACCTTGCTGGAGATTGCAAGGCCAGTGTGAGGGCAGCTAATAAGGATAGGGCGGACTGGCACAAGCACCACTACAGGTGCATCTTTGTGCGAGCCCGCCACCTTGTCCACGGGATTCTTGGCATTTCTCTGTCTGTGAGGGTGGAGGGAGATTTATGCCCAGTACTCCCAAACCCCTAAGTAAGGAGATTGATTTAGAATCTTAAAATAATCTGTCTTTGAGTATCCAGGCCACTTGTCTGGCCGAAACCCCCATATATGCCCTGTTGATGCTGGTCTGCTTTCACTCACTCATTGCAGTGGCCTTCACTGATGCGCCATCCAGCCTGAGGAATGGGAACTCCCACCATTGGAATACCCTTTCCACTGGCTCTGCTTCCTGCTTGTCAATTGCCTTGCGAGGAGCTTGGCAGGTAAATAAATAAAGACTGGATTTTTTAGGTGGACCTAGATCACATTTAGATACTGGTGTGAGGACTATATATCTATTTTATACTGCAGGAAACATCAGCCTTTCATTTCTAATTAGGTATGGAGCATTGACAGCAGTGACAATCCTCATACTCACTGACAGTCCCCTGACTTAGGTCACACACTAAGGCATTGCTTCCTGAAAGCAAGATCACAAGTGTTCTGCCATGCATAATCTCCAAGAATATTTATTGCATCACCATCATAGTAACAGGTAAGTGGCTAGAAACGCAATGATGAAAGGGGAGCCTCCTAGATTGTGCTTGTGACTGTGTAACTAATTGTAGGTTGTCATTCAGCCTGATGGTGCCTTTTTAAAATATTTTACTTATTTTCCTTTGTTTCAGCAATGCTAAAAAAAAAAGTTTTTTTTGTTGATTTTCTCTGGGCATAACCAGGCTTTTAGGGATCCCACTGATATTTTCCCAATTATTTGTACTAAAGCTGTAAAGCAGTAAAGCTGATTATAATGTTCCTTGGATCAGAACTATTTTCATCACAATGAGATTACTTGCAGGAGATGCCATAATGTATCTCAGTGTGTAATTGCACTGCAATTTGTGACAAAATAAAATAACATTAAAAAACACTTCTTTTTGATGTGCTCCTTTAATGATCAAATACTGCCCTTTTTGCCAGATAATGAAAGAGAACTTCAACAATAACCAGTTAATTTAGCTTGTATCTTTCACCTTGGATTCTTACTGCTACACGAGCCTTATGATCAAAGCCAAAAGCTTCCCGATGACACTAACATCTATCAAACAAAGAGGAAGATAGTAAAGAGCATGCAGAGAAAGGGAAGCAGGCCAACAAACTTGGCATAATAGACATATTCAGCATTTTAGTGATAAAAGGAAACATTTAGTAAATGGACAACGAGGGACTGATAATTAAAAATAATGGCATTATTGAAATATAGTAATTCACTGCAATTTCAGGAAATATGCTCAATTTAATAACGACTGTAATATTAGATTTAAAAAAAAATTATGACACAATTGTTATTTGGACAGTTCCAGAACAAAGGCAATCTGTCCTCAATGATGACACATTACTCAGAACACATTGCAAAATGGAGAAACAACACCATTTCAACAATAATGGGAAATAATGCTACCCTTCAAGTAAGATTTCTCAGTATGTCGTTTCAAGCGTTTAAATGATATTTCTGAAGAATATGTGCTTGTTTTTTTCAACCTAATGTATTTTTCAGGTCAAGATGAGGGATTTTACTTTTCCACATCTGGGACAGTATCAGTGTCAATCGCTCTGAGGTCAGATGAAGTATGACCAGGTGTAAAGCTCCATTCTGTGCCCCAACAATGTGCCTTCAGGCAATCTCCAGAGGGGCATCACCTTCTGGGCAGCCTTACCCCTTCCTGTAAGCAAGATTGTGGTGAATTGTGGGGAACATTGTGCTGTGGGCTGAGTTGATACTCCCCAATCTAATTATAGTCACCGCGACAGCACTTTTTAATATATATAGTTGTGTATTATTTTAAGAAAACTTGCTTTTCACATTAATATTAAATCTTTAAACTTCACTGACTATCAGATTATTTTCAAAACTTAATCACGGCATCCAATCAGAAGGAGATTAGATTTAAATGATGAAAAAAATGGCATTATTTTCAATGGAGTTGTGAATTTAACATTTTTAATGAGACTTGAAGTGATTTTTCCTTCCCTTACTTTTCTTCTTTCATCAAATACTACAAAATTATTTGGGTCAGAGGTAAGTTAATTGTAATTATCTTTCAGTTCTTGAGTTTAGTCGGTATTCAATTCCAGTACAAGCAGGCAATCCATAATGCACCAAACAAACGCCTGTTCCCTTTGTCACTGCATCAAACAGACAATGCTCAGACATTCATTCTCTTAGTAATATGAGAAATTATCTTTTGAAACATCAACTTGGAAAACACATTGAAATGTTTCCAGTCATTTGTCATCTTTTTGTTTAAGCCTTCTCTGTCATTGTTATCCTGTTTATTGTCAAGTTTTTTTCCGCTTGTGACAAATCTTCCAACAACAATACTTGAAAAACAGTCATGCCATGCAAAAATCATTAGGTTCTTCTTATTACTGAACCGATACTTTCTTGTTGTGAACCAATAATTGAAAACTGTCCATCAGGATTGCAACTAGGCTGTAAAAATATCAGAACATTCAAGTGAAACTGTGTTGAATTATCTCTTTTTAAGGTTCGTCTAATTAAACCTAACAAGTAATAAAGCACCATTCTAAATGGAAATACAATTAAAATCTTTATATAGAGCAGTAACGGAGCAATGGAGGACATTCAGGGAAAGGAGAGTTCAGGTACAAGCTAGGCATATTCTTTTGAAGTGAAACGGTAGAGCAGCCAAAGATAATGAGCCCTGAATAACAAAGGAAATGAAAGTTAAAAAAACACAAAAAAAGGAGGCTCCTGACAAATGTCAGGAACAAGTTCAGTTAATAACCAGGAAGATTATGGAAAGCACAACGGGCAGAAGACATGGCTAAATCGTAGAATCAAAGAATAGGACAGCACAGAAGGAAGCCATTCGGCCCATCGAGTCTGCGCCGGCTCTTTTGAAGAGCAATCCAGTTAGTCCCATTCCCCCGCTCCTTCCCCATATCACTGCAATTTTTCCTCCTTCACATATTTATCCAATTCCCTTTTGAAGGCTACTATTGAATGTGTAACCACCACCTTATCAGGCAGTGCAGTCCAAATCCTAACCACTCATTATGTAAGAAAGCTTTCCCTCATGTCACCTCTGGTTCTTTTGCCAATCACCTTAAATCTGTTCCATAGAAACATAGAAAATAGGTGCAGGAGTAGGCTATTCGGCCCTTCAAGTCTGCACCACCATTCAATAAGATCATGGCTGATCATTCCCTCAGTACCCCTTTCCTGCTTTCTCTCCATACCCCTTGATCCCCTGAGCCGTAAGGGCCATATCTAACTCCATCTTGAATATATCCAATGAACTGGCATCAACAACTCTCTGCAGTAGAGAATTCCACAGGTTAACAACTCTCTGAGTGAAGAAGTTTCTCCTTATCTCAGTCCTAAATGGCCTACCCCTTATCCTTAGACTGTGTCCCCTGGTTCTGGACTTCCCCAACATTGGGAACATTCTTCCTGCAACTAACCTGTCCAATCCCATCAGAATTTTATATGCTTCTATGAGATCCCCTCTCATCCTTCTAAACTCCAATGAATACAGGCCCAGTCGATCCAGTCTCTCTTCATATGTCAGTCCAGCTATCCCAGGAATCAGTCTGGTGAACCTTCGCTGCACTCCCTCAATAGCAAGAACATCCTTCTTCAGATTAGGAGACCAGAAATGAACACAATATTCCAGGTGAGGCCTCACCAAGGTCCTGTACAACAGCAGTAAGACCTCCCTGCTCCGATACTCAAATCCCCTTGCTATTAAGGCCAACATACCATTTGCCTTCTTCACCGCCTGCTGTAGCTGCATGCCAACTTTCAATGACTGATGTACCATGACACCCAGGTCTCGTTGCACCTCCCCTTTTACTAATCTGTCACCATTCAGAAAATATTCTGCCTTCCTGTTTTTGCCACCAAAGTGGATAACCTCACATTTATCCACATTATAATGCATCTGCCATGCATTTGCCCACTCACCTAACCTGTCCAAGTCACCCTGCAGCCTCTCAGCATCCTCCTCACAGCTCACACCGCCACCCAGCTTAGTGTCATCTGCAAACTTGGAGATATTACACTCAATTCCTTCATCTAAATCAATGGTGTATATTGTAAATAGCTGGGGTCCCAGCACTGAGCCCTGCGGCACCCCACTAGTCACTGTTTGCCATTCTGAAAAGGACCCGTTTATACCGACTCTCTGCTTCCTGTCTGCCAACCAGTTCTCTATACACGTCAGTAAATTACCCCCAATACCATTGTTGTGTTCCTAACACAGATGAGACTGTACACATGGAGGTTAAAGTAACAGCGACCCCAGTCTTTATTAAGACACTCCAGAGTGAGCAACAAGCCTTAGGGGCCGGCTTATATAAAGTGCTCCCAAGGGATGCTGGGATCCCTTGGGACTTCAGGGGATGCTCTCCCTGGTGGCGAAACATGGGAGTGCATGCTTTACAGATACACATCACTCCCCACCAAAGTCAAACTGAAAACTATTTACAAGGTGAGGCGGTCGGGAGCCTTTCTTTCCCTGGTGGACCGCCTCGGTACAAATGTCTGTTCTGGTGTGTTGGCTGTGCCCTCGCTGGGCTGGCGTGTTGTTGGCCCTGCAGGGCTGCTAGGTGAGCCTGGCCTTGCTGGGCTGTTGGGCGTGATGGGTTCGATTTCCTGGTCCGGCGTGGTGTCGTTGATCCTTTGAGTGTGTGTTGTGGGCTCGAAAAAGGTGGTGTCTGCTGTGGGTTGTTCAGGTCAGTCTGTGAACCGCAGCCTTGTTTGGTCCAGGTGCTTTCTGCAAATTTGTCCATTGTCTAGTTTGACTACAAACAGCCGACTCCCTTCTTTAGCTTTCACCGTGCCCACGATCCACTTGGGACCATGTCCATAGTTTAGCACATACTCAGGGTCATTTAGATCAATTTCCCGTGACACAGTGGTGAGTCCATCGTTTACATTTTGTTGCTGCTCTCGACCTGATCATGCAGGTTGGGGTGAACCAGCGAGAGTCTCGTTTTAAGTGTCCTTTTCATGAGTAGCTCAGCCGGGGGCACCCCTGTGAGCGAGTGGGGTCTCGAGCAGTAGCTGAGCAGTACTCGGGACAGGCGGGTTTGGGGTGAGCCTTCTGTGACTTGTTTGAGGCTCTGTTTGATTGTTTGTACTGCCCGCTCTGCCTGCCCATTGGAGGCTGGTTTAAACGGGGCCGAGGTGACATGTTTGATCCCATTGCGGGTCATGAATTCTTTAAATTCGGCACTGGTGAAACATGGCCCGTTGTCACTGACCAGTATTTCAGGCAGGCCGTGGCTGGCAAACATGGCCCTCAGGCTTTCAATGGTGGCGGTGGTGGTGCTTCCTGACATTATTTCACATTCAATCCATTTTGAAAAAGCATCCAACACCACCAGGAACATTTTACCGAGAAACGGGCCCGCATAGTCGACATGGATCCTCGACCATGGTCTGGAGGGCCAGGACCACAAACTTAGTGGTGCCTCTTTGGGCGCGTTGCTCAGCTGAGCACACACACAGCATTGCAGTACACAGGACTCTGAGTCAGAGTCGATACCGGGCCACCACACGTGGGATCTGGCTATCGCTTTCATCATTACTATACCCGGGTGTGTGCTGTGGAGATCCGAGATGAACATCTCCCTGCCCTTTTTGGGTAGCACTACGCGGTTACCCCACAACAGGCAGTCTGCCTGAATGGACAGCTCGTCCTTTCGCTGCTGGAACAGCTTAATTAGCTCTTCCATTTCAACGGGGCAATGCTGGCCCAGCTCCTATGCAGTAAACAGTTTTTTACTAGGGACAGCAGAGGATCTTGGCTGGTCCAAGTCCTAACCTGGTGGGCCGTGACAGGTGATTTATCATTTTCAAACGTTTCCATGACCATCAACAAGTCTGCGGGCTGCGCCACCATCAACAAGTTTGCAGGCTGCGCCATTTCCACCCCCTTGGTGGGCAATGGTAGCCGACTGAGAGCATCCGCACAGTTCTCGGTGCCTAGCCTGTGGCGGATAGTATAGTTATACGCTGATAGCGCGAGTGCCCACCTTTGTATGCTGGCTGAGGCATTGGTATTTACCCCTTGTTTTCAGCGAACAGGGATATGAGAGGCTTGTGATCGGTTTCAACTCAAATTTGAGGCCAAACAGATACTGATGCATTTTCTTTACCCAGAACACACAAGCTAATGCCTCTTTCTCAATCATGCTGTCGGCCCTCTCGGCCTGAGACAAGCTTCTGGAAGCTTAGGTGACAGGTTGCAACTTCCCCGCAATGTTAGCTTGTTGTACTACACACTCGACTCCGTACGACGACGCATCACATGCTAGCACAAGTCTTTTACACGGGTTATACAATACAAGCAGCTTGTTGGAGCATAAAATATTTCTGGCTTTCTCAAAAGCAATTACTTGGTTTTTTTCCCCATACCCAGTTCTCACCTTTGTACACATGTAGGGCCTCTAAGAGGGTGCTTAAACCCGATAGGAAGTTACCAAAATAGTTGAGGTATTCCAGGAACGACCGCAGCTCCGTGACATTCTGTGGCCTGGGCACGTTCCTGATAGCCTCTGTTTTGGCGTCTGTTGGCCGAATGCCTTCTGCCGTGGTCTTTCTCCCCAAAAACTCCACTTCTGTTGCCATGATGATGCATTTCGACCTCTTCAGCCGCAGCACTACGCGATCCAGTCACTGGACGACCTCATCCCGATTTTGTAGGTGCTCGACGGTGTCCCGACCTGTGACCAATATGTCGTCCTGAAAAACCACCGTGTGTGATACCGACTTGAGTAGGCTCTCCATGTTTCTCTGGAAGATCGCTGCAGCCGACCGAATTCCAAACGGGCATCTGTTGTAGATGAACAGTCCCTTGTGCGTGTTGATGCAGGTGAGGCCCTTCGAAAACTCCTCCAGCACCTGCGTCATGTAGGCCGAAGTCAGGTCGAGCTTGGTGAATGTCTTGTCTCCTGTCAGCGTCGCAAATAGGTCACCTGCCTTAGGTAGTGGGTATTGGTCCTGTAGCGAGAAACGATTAATAGTTATTTTATAATCGCCGCAAATCCTGACCGTGCCATAACTTTTGAGTACTGGAACAATCGAGCTGGCCCACTCACTGAATTCCACTGGGGAGGTGATGCCCTCACGTTGTAGCCCGTCCAGCTCGATTTCCACTCTCTCCCTCATCATGTGAGGTACCACTCGCGCCTTGTAGTGAATGGGTCATGCTTCTGAGACGAAGTGTATCCGCACCTTCGCCCCGGAAAAGTTTCCAATGCCTGGCTCAAAAAGGGAAGGAAATTTGTTGAGAACTTGGTTGCATGAGGCCTCATCAACATGTGATAGCGCTCGGATGTCATCCCAGTTCCAGCGGATTTATCCCAGTCAGCTCCTTCCAAGCAGTGTGCGGCCATCGCCCGGGATAATCCAGAGTGGCAGTTCGTGCACCATGCCCTCGTAGGTGACCTTGACCATGGCGCTGCCCAGGACAGTGATAAGCTCTTTGGTGTACATTCTCAGTTTCATGTGGATGGGGCTCAGGGCTGGTCTGAGTTCCTTGTTGCACCAGAGTCTCTCAAACATCTTTTTACTCACGATGGATTGGCGAGCGACAGTGTCCAGTTCCATGGCTACGGGTAAGCCATTCAATTTTACATTTAGCATTATAGGTGGACATTTCATCAAAAATGTGTGCACCCTGTGTACCTCAGCATCTGCCCCCTCTCTCTGAGGCTTGAAATTGCTTTGGTCCACCATGGACCAATCTTCCTCTGCCATGTGGTGGTTAGCAGGTTTTGCAGAGCTTGCAGCTCGTCTGCAACTTCGTTGGAGGTGCCCCATTGTTCCACAGCTCTTGCAAACATACCCTTTGAAGCGGCATGAATAGGCTAAATGGAAGCCTCCACAACGCCAACAAGGTATGAATTGCCTTGCATTCATCTTTGTTGTGAACTCTGAGTCATCTGGGTCACCTGAGGCCTGCTGTCAGTTGCAGACTCATGGTCTCTGCCCTGTACATTTCTGCTTGCAAACACAGTTCCAGTTAATTTATGAACATTGCTAGCACTTGTGTGCTGAGAGATTTGTTTGGTGTTATCAATGGTGGACATAAACGCCTGTGCTATCGCAATGGCCTTACTGAGGGTCTGTGTCTCTACAGTCAAAAGTTTTCGTAGGATGGTCTCGTGGCCAACGCCCAGTACAAAAAAGTCTCTGAGCATCTGCTCCAGGTAGCCATCAAATTCACATTGTCCTGCAAGTCACCTTAGCTCGGCGAAGTAGCTCACCACTTCCTGACCTTCAGATCTCTGGCACATGTAGAACCGATACCTCGCCATCAGCACGTTCTCCCTCGGGTTAAGATGCTCCCGAACCACTGTACACAGCTCCTCATACGACTTATCTGTGGGTTTCATCGGAGCAAGAAGATTCTTCATGAGGCTGTAGGTCGGTGCCCCACAGACCGTGAGGAGGACCTCTGTCCTTTTTGCAGTACTTCCTTCTCCATCCAGCTCATTGGCTACAAAGTACTGGTCTAATCATTCAACATAGGCTTCCCAGTCCTCACCCTCCGAGAACTTCTCCAGGATGCCCACAGTTTGTTGCATCTTTGCATTGGATTTGTGTACTCGTCGCCAGTTGTTGTGTTCCTGACACAGATGAGACTGCACACAGGGAGGTTAAAGTAACAGTGACCTCAGTCTTTATTAAGACATTCCAGAGTGAGGAACAGGCCTTTGGGGCTGGCTTATATACAGTGCTCCCAAGGGATGCTGGGATCCCTTGCGACTTCAGGGGATGCTCTCCCCTCCCTGGTGGCGGAACATGGGAGTTCATGCTTTACAGATACACAACAACCATGTGTTTTAATTTTGCACACCAATCTCTTGTGTGGGACCTTGTCAAAAGCCTTTTGAAAGTCCAAATACACCACATCTACTGGTTCTCCCTTGTCCACTCTACTTGTTACATCCTCAAACAATTCTCAAAGATTTGTCAAGCATGATTTCCCTTCCATAAATCTATGCTGACTTGGACCGTTCCTGACACTGCTTTCCAAATGCGCTGCTATTTCCTCTTTAATAATTGATTCCAACATTTTCCCCACTACTGATGTCAGGCTAACCGGTCTATAATTACACGTTTTCTCTCTCCCTCCTTTTTTAAAAAGTGGTGTTACATTAGCTACCCTCCAGTCCATAGGAACTGATCCAGAGTCGATAGACTGTTGGAAAATGATCACCAATGCATCCACTATTTCTCAGGCTACTTCCTTGAGCACCTTGGGATGCAGACTATCAGGCCCCAGGGATTTATCGGCCTTCAATCCCATCAATTTCCCTAACACAATTTCCCGCCTAATAAGGATTTCCTTCAATTCCGCTTTCTCACTAAACCCTCTGTCCCCTAGTATTTCCGGCAGGTTATTTTTGTCTTCCTTCGTGAAGACAGAACCAAAGTATTTGTTCAACTAGTCTGCCATTTCTGCGTTCCCCATTATAAATTCACCTGAATCTGTCTTCAAGGGACCTACATTTGTCTTCACTAATCTTTTTCTCTTCACATATCTATCGAAGCTTTTGCAGTCAGTTTTTATGTTCCCAGCAAGCTTCCTCTCATACTCTATTTTCCATCTCCTAATTTTTCCTTCTCTGCTGGATTCTAAATTTCTCCCAGTCCTCAGGTTTGCTGCTTTTTCTGGCCAATTTATATGCCTCTTCCTTGGATTTAACACTATCCTTAATTTCCCTTGTTAGCCATAGTTGAGCCACGTTCCCCATTTTATTTTTACTCCAGACAGGGATGCATAATTGTTGAAGTTCATCCATGTGATCATTAAATGTTTTCCATTGCCTATCCACCGTCAACCCTTGACGTCACTAGAATCCAAGTCACCGATTGGAGTGTGGGTGGGACCATCAGTGAGGTCGGGGCCTTTTAAAAGCTCTTTATCTGAATGCACGTAGCATTCGTACCAAAATAGATATGTTGACGGCACAAATAGATACAAATGGGTATGATCTGATAGCCATTACAGAGACGTGGCTGCAAGGTGACCAGGACTGGAACTAAATATTTATTTTATGACAATTCAGAAGGACAGTCAGAAAGGAAAAAAAGGTGGGGTAGCACTGTTATTAAAGGATGAGATCAGTGCATTCGTGAGAAATGATATTGGCTCAGAAGATCAAGATGGTGAATCAATTTGGGTGGAGAGATAAGGAATAATAAGGGGAGAAAGTTGCTGGTGGGTATAGTCTGTAGCCCCCCTAACAGTAGCTACACTGTTGGACAGAGTATAAATCAAGAAATAATGGAGGCTTGTAAAAAAGGAAAGGCAATAATCATGGGCAATAATCATGGGCGATTTTAACTTTCATATTGATTGGACAAAGCAAATTGGCCAGGCTAGCCCTGAGGAAGAGTTCATAGAGTGCATCCGGGATAGCTTCCTTGAACAGTACGTTGTGGAACCAACCAGGGAGCAGGCTATCTTAGATCTGGTGCTGTGTAATGAGCCAGGGTTAATAAATGATCTCATAGTAAAGTATCCCCTAGGAATGAGTGACCATAACATGGTTGAACTTCAAATTCAGTTGGAGGGTGAGAAAGTTGGTACTCAAACCAGTGTCCTAAGCTTAAATAAAGGAGACTACAGAGGTAGGAAGGCAGAGTTGGCTAAAGTGGACTGAGAAAATAGATTAAAGTATGGGATAGTTGATGAGCAATGGTAAACATTTAAGGAGATATTTCATAACTCGCAACAAAATATATCCCAATGAGAAGGAAAGACTATAAGAGAAGGGATAACCATCCGTGGCTAACTAAGAAAATAAGGGATGGTATCAAATTGAAAACAAGGGCATACAATGTGGCCAAGACTGGTGGGAGGCCAGAGGATTGGGAAATTTTAAAAGCCAGCAAAGAATGACAAAAAAAAAGATAAAGAGAGGGAAGATAGATTATGAAAGTAAACTAACATGAAATATAAAAACAGATAGTAAGAGTTTTTACAGGTACATAAAAAGGAAAAGAGTGGCTAAAGTAAATGTTGGTCCCCGAGTGGATGAGACTCGGGAATTAATAATGCAGAACAGGGAAATGGCAGAGACGTTGAACAAATATTTTCTATCGGTCTTCACGGTAGAAGACACTAAAAACATCCCAATAGTGGATAATCAAAGGGCTATGGGTAGGGATGAACTTAATACAATCACTATCACTAATGAAGTAGTACTAGCTAAAATAATGGGACTAAAGGAAGACAAGTCCCTGGACCTGATGGTTTACATTCTAGGGTCTTAAAAGAGGTGGCTGCAGAGATAGTGGATGTATTGGTTGCAATCTACCAAAATTCCCTGAATTCTGGGGCGGTCCCAGCAGATTGGAAAACTGCAAATATAACTCCCCTATTTAAAAAAGGAGGCAGACAAAAAGCAGGAAACTGTAGCCTAACCTCTGTTGTTCGGAAAATGCTACATTATTAAGGAACCATTAGCAGTACATTTGGAAAAGCATGATTCAATCAAGCAGAGTCAGCATGGTTTTATGAAAAGGAACTCATGTTTGACAAATTGGCTGGAGTTCTCTGAGCATGTAACGAGCAGGGTGGATAAGGGGGAACCAGTGGATGTGGTGTATTTGGAATTCCAGAAGGCATTCGATAAGGTGCTATATAAAAGGTTACTGCACAAGATAAAAATTCACGGGGTTAGGGAAAATATATTAGTATGGATAGAGGATTGGCTAGATAACAGAATACAGAGAGTTGAGATAAATGGGTCATTTTCCAGTTGACAACAGTGACTAGTGGGGTGCTGCAGGGATCGGTGCTGAGGCCTCAACTATTTACAATCGCTCGTAATGATTTGGATGAAGGGACCGAGTGTAATGTAGCCAAGTTTGCTGATGATACAAAGATGGGTGGGGAAGCAAATTGTGAGAAGGACACAAAAAATCTGGAAAGGCTAAGTGAGTGGGCAAAAATTTGGCAGATGAAGTATAATGTGGGAAAATGTGAGGTTATCCACTTCGGCTGAAACAATAGAAAAGCAAATTATAATTTAAATGGAGAAAAATTGCAAAGTGCTGCAGTACAGAGAGACCTGGGGGTCCTTGAACATGAAACACAGAAAGTTAGTATGCAGGTACAGCAAGTAATCAGGAAGGCAAATGGAATGTTGGCCTTTACTGCAAGGGGGATAGAGTATAAAAGCAGAGAAGTCCTGCTACAACTGTACAGGGTATTGGTGAGGCCACACCTGGAGTACTGCGTACAGTTTTGGTCTCTGTATTTAAGGAAGGATATACTTGAATTGGAGGCTGTTCAGAGAAGGTTCACCAGGCTGATTCCGGAGATGAAAGGGTTGACTTATGAAGATAGGTTGAGTAGGTTGGGCCTATACTCATTGGAGTTCAGAAGAATGAGAGGTGATCTTATTGAAACATATAAGATAATGAGGGGGCTCGACAAGGTGGATGTAGAGAGGATATTTCCACTCATAGGGGAAACTAAAACTAGGGGACATAGTTTTAGAATAAAGGCCACCCATTTAAAACTGAGATGAGGAGAAATTTCTTCCCTCAGTGGGTTGTAAATCTATGGAATTCTCTGCCCCAGAGAGCTGTGGAGGCTGGGTCATTGAATATATTTAAGGCGGAGATCGACAGATTTTTGAGCGATAAGGGAGTAAAGGGTTATGGGGAGCGGGCAGGGGCTGAGTCCATGATCAGATCAGCCATGATCTTATTAAATGGCGGAGCAGGCTCGAGGGACCAAATGGTCTACTCCTGCTCCTATTTCTTATTTTCTTGTGCATCCAGGGAAGGAGGCTGCATTTTTCATAGTGAAGTTAATAGTTTATAGTTTATGGTTTACAATTGTCAGTTTATAGTTCGTTGTAAAGGGTATTTAATGACATTTTAAAAGATGAGGGCGATATTATGTCAGCTATTATTTCTGGCTACTATTTTTATACAGCGTCGAGCTGCAAGAAGTATTATTGATGATCATTTTGAATGTAATCGAAGAGGTCACAGAGGTATGGGGAGGAGGCCTTACCCCCAACGAGGTTATAGGGAACAGCGCTCATACCTGCAGCTCAATAAACCAAAACAAAAGTGAAATGGCTGATTAAGCCTCGAGTGTACTGCACATGCGCAGGCGCTCCCTGTCTGCATTAGCATTTGCAATCGAACAGCTGACCAGAAGCATGCGAAGAATTTTTTTAAATTTTCCCCCCCCCCCACCCGCCCCAATAAATCACACTTGCCCTGAAGGGCTGATTTTGAAAAAAATGTAAATAAAATTTGTACATGCACAGAAGGGACGATTTGTTTGGGGTGGAACTTTCACTCTGGTGCACAAAATCTGTTGTGTAATGCCAGAGTTAGCGCTAACGCTCGTCGGCAACTTTCATTTGTCGAAAGTTGCGCGCTCTGGCACTAATGCCAAACAGGCCCAAAAAAAATAATTTCTCCGACATTTGCGCCCAAAAATGGATGAAATCGCAAAACCCCAAAAATCCAGCCCATAACCTACTTCAGTAAGGTATTGAGGTACTGCTGAAGTTGCAATCTTTTGGATTAGCTGTCAAGCTGAGAATCAGCTATGTTTAGATGAACATAAAATAAAATAATCTATGGCATTTTTCAAAGAAGAACAGAGATCCCTAGTATCCTGGCCAACAATCAATCATTACCGCTAAAACAGATTAACTGGTCATTTATCTCATTTTCTGTTTGTGCGATATTGCCGTGTGCAAATTTGCAACTACATTTATTGACAATACAACACTGACTACACTTCAAAGGTAATTCATACCTAAGAATATAAAAACATGAGAATTATGTGTCATTCAATAAGATCATGGCTGATCTTTAATTCGCCTCGTGTCTAACGTTCTATCGATGGCAGCCTTGAATACACTGAATGATTCAGCTTCCACAGACCTTTCAAATATTCACAACCCTCTGAGTGAATTCCTCCTCATCTCAGTCTTAAATAGCCGACCACTTATTCTGAGACTATGTCCCCTAGTTCTCGACTCTCCAGCCAGGGAAAACAACATTTCAGCATCTACACTGTCAATCCCCCTCAGAATCTTATATGTTTCAATGAGATCAGCTCTCATTCTTCTAAATTCCAGAGAATATAGGCTCAATTTACTCAATCTCTCATCATAGGTTAAACCTCTATCCCCAGGGATTAATATAGAGATCATAAGGCATATATGTCCTTTCTCAGATAAGGAGACCAAAACTGTGCACAATACTCCAGCCCTACAAAGCCCTGTACAATTGTAGTAAGACTTCCTTACTCTTGTACTCCAACCCTCTTGCAATAAAACCCAACATGCCATTTGCCTTCCTAATTGCTTGCTGCACGAGAACACCTAAATCTCTCTGAACACCAACATTTAACGGTTTCTCACCATTTAAAAAATATGCATTGGCTGTAAAGTGTTTTACAATGTCTTGAAAATGCAAATTCTTTCTTTTTCATCCCAATTAAAATCTTACAATTTAAGGTTTGTTTCCTTTCTGTGTTCTTAGTTCATATTTTCCCACATTAAACTGGAATAATCTATCAATCGGCACACTATCCAGCCCTTTAATTATTTTATTGGCCTCTATCATGTCACCTCTAAGGATACACTGCTCTAAAGTAAATAGACTGAGATTCTTGAGCCTATCTGAGTAGCTGAAATACTTTAAGCTAGGAATTATTCTTGTAGCTCTCCTCTGGAACTTTGCCAAGGCTACTATATCACCCCAGCATGTGGGGTGACCAAAACTGGGCATTGTATTCCAGATGCAGTCTGATAGCCAACCTATATAATGACAACATTTTATCCTTTGATATAGACTAAATAGTTCTATTAATACAACCCAATACATTGTTAGCTTTAATTACAGTTTCACGACATTGGTCAATGAAACTTCAATGATCTCAATGGCTCAAACAAGGCCAGGAATGTATTCTTAATATTCCTGGATAGCAATTATTCAGGAATGATAGAGAAGGAAACAGAGGAGGGGACGTGATAGCATTGATTAAGGATGGTGTTACAGTTCTAAATTGGAAGGATATACTAAACAGTTCTAGGTCTGAATCTATTTGGCGGCTTGCATTAAGGAACAAAGGGGCAGCTGTTACATTACTGGGAGCTTTGTTATAAAGCTCCAAATGGTGAGAAGGAGATAGCTGAGCAAATTTGTTGGCAAATTTCAAAGTCATGCAACAAAAATCGGGTAGTAATATTCGGAGACTTCAATTACATAGACTGAGAAAATCATAGAGTAGAGAAGGAGAGGAAATTTTGATCCATGTACAGGAGAACTGTCTCGATCAATATGTCTCCAGTCTAACAAGGAAGGAAGCGGTGTTGGATCTGGTTCTGGGAAATGTAGTAAGGCAAATGGAGTGTGTTACAGCAGGAGATCATCGAGCTAACAGTGACCGCAGTGTAATTCGGTTTAACGTAATTATGGAAAGAGACCAGAAAATATCAAAGGTAACAATGCTCAACTGGGGAAGAGCTAATTTCAATGATTTAAGAAGAGTCCTAGCACAGGCAGATTGGAAAAGGCGATTGCAGAGTAAAGCAGTAACGGAGCAATGGAAGACATTCAGGGAAGAGACAGTTCAGGTACAAACTAGGCATATTCTTTTGAAGGGAAAAGGTAGAGCTTCCAAAGCTATTGTGCCCTGGATAACAAAGGAAATAAAAGTTAAATAAAACACAAAAAGGTGGCTCATGGCAAATGTCAGCAGCAAGATTCAGTGAATAACCAGGAAGGTTATGGACAGTACAGGAGGGAGTGTAAAAAGCTAACATGGAGTCAAAGAGAGGCTACACAAAAAGATTACCAGGCAACATTAAATTGAACCCTAAAACATTTTATAAATATATAGGGGGAGAAATTGCGGCATGCATAGCGACCCTTTTCGCCCCGAAGCAAAATGTTGGTAGTACCCCGTAAAGCTGCCACGGGCGATGTCCACGCCAGCCTCGCGGGTGGCGAACCGGGCAGCATTTGGCTCAAATTAAAGGGGAGGTGTAGCACGCAATTTTTTTTAAATGGCTGACTTATGGACTTAACTTGGATGGAATGCACCTTAGGTTGCTGAAAGAAGCAAAGATAGAAATAGCAGAGACATTGGTCAGAATCTTTCAATCCTCATTGGATACAAGAGTAGTGCTGGCGTTCTGGAAAGTTGTTAATGTTTTACCACTATTCAAGAAGGGGAAGAGGGATAGAGCAGGAAACTACAGGCCAGTCATGGGGAAGTTATTGGAAACCACTATCAGAAACAAATTAAACTTTCTTTTGGAAAGGCATTGGCTAATCAATGAGAGCCAGCATGGATTTGTTAAAGCAAATAGTGTTTGACTAACTTGATTGAATTCCTTGATGAGGTAACAGAGAAAGATGAACATGTTGATGTTGTATATGGACTTTCGGAAGATATTCGATAAAGTGCCACACAGGAGGTTTGTGAAGAAGATGGAAGCCCATGGAATTAAGGGGAAAGTTCAGTGACAGGAAGCAAAGGGTGGTAATGGGTGTTTTTCAGATTGAGAGGTGGTTTGCAGTGGTATTCCCCAAGGGTCAGTTCTGGGTCCATTACTCATTCAATTTTTATAAATGATCTACACTCGGATGGAGGGAGCAGCATTATAAAGTTTGTAGATGATACGAAACTTGGTAACATAATATATATACAGGTGCAGCATCGAAAATCCGGAGTTCCGGAATCCGTAAAATGTTCCGGCATCCGGACCTGCCGACCCTGCCGACCTCGGGGCCCCACCGCTGCCCGATGACCTCGCCTTGCCCCGCTCACCTCACTGCCCCGCCCGATGACCTCATCGATGGAGATGGTGGCCCAAACAGCTCCTCGACAGGGAATCCCCCCCCCACCTTTCTGACATTCCGAAATCCGGAAATACCCGAACCTGGGTTCGTGTTTCCAGATTCGTGACGTCAGAAAGACAATCGAAAGTCTGGAAAAGTCTGGAATCGGGAATGGCCTCGATCCCAAGGGTTCCGGATTCTCGACGCTGCATCTGTAGTGACGAGGATAATTGTAGACTTCAAGATGACAGAGATAGGAAGGTTAAATGGGCAGAAGCATGGCAGATGAAAATCAATGTGGAGAAGTGTGAAGTGATATACTTTGGAAGGACTAATATGGAAAGGCAGTGTACTATAAAAGAGACCTTGGTAAACATGTACACAAATCCTTAAAGGTGACAGGGCAAGGTGATAAGTTTGTTAAAAAAGTATATGAATTACTTGGGTTTATAAACAGAGGCTCTATCCTAGAAATTGGCCTCATTAGAGCCTTCCGTTATCACCTCCGGGGGCGATAACGGGGCACTAACCACTTACCAACCGGGCGCAGCGAGATGAACAACTCCTGTTAACTTGGTTGAAAGGTTTGCGGCGGTGGTAACACATTGCGCCACGATTTCATGCGTCTGGAAATTGTGACCATTGCCGAGCACATCGCCCCAGTAGTGCTCTGAACCCTAACTTCGGTTCCTCCCAATGCAGCATCACTGCGCGAAAACACTGACAGCTGCATGAAACATTGTTCGGGAGGCCGGGCACTTCGGGGGCACAAGTTAAAGGGGATGATGACGCAGTAAGTATAAAAATTGTTACAATGCATTGTTTTAGTTTTTTCCATTTCTCTTCGGCCGCGATCAATCAGCCTGGCATTCTACTGCAGTGCATCGGGCTGATCGGGCTGAATCGTGGCTGCTGTCGGGGTCCAGTTCACTGGTCCCAATATGGAGCCTGCAGTGATGGCCCTTCCCTTTAAGGGAGGTAAGGTGCCTCAGATCATGAGAGCACTGCATGGAACATTGTGCAGCACTGCAGCATTACTCCCCAGCCTGCATCCTTTAGTGCATCAGGAAGGAAGAGGACGCTTGATTTAGCGCTCCACTTCCTTCCTTCAGCACTAACACTGTATTTAGAAAAAGCTAGGAATCATTAGCACCTGGCGCTAAAGTTTCCAGCTTTTAAAATTAGTGCCCTGTTGGAATTTCTCACCCATAAAATATAAAAGCAAAGAAATCATGCTAGGGGTTGAAATTCCTCAGCGCCTCGGTTTGAGGTGGTGGGGGAGGGGGTAACCAATCCAGGGCGAAGGTTAAAGTAGAGACATTGGGCCTCATTATAACATTAAAATTGCCAACACGCCATCTGGCAGCGGGTTGGCAGCCTGCCCCCGTTCCCCCCACTTCCCGCCCCGCCTTGGGAAAAGGTGAAAGTGGGTGGGTTGGAGTCGAGTCGGGGTCAGGTTTTGCATTTTTACCACTTCACTTCCCCCTATACCTCCAACCCACACGTTCTTACCTCAGCAAATTCTGGCCTATGATTCTATGTTCTTTGCTCAATAACACCTAGATCATTTTCTTTCTCAATTTATTTCAGTATTGTTCCAATGTACATGATACTATATTTATCTAAATTAAATGCCGTTTGTCATCGTGTGTCCCACTTCCCTAGCACATCTAAATACTTTTGCATTTTATTGCACTCCTCTACTGTCTTATCCCTTGCACAAATTTTGGTATAATCTGCAAATTTACTGACCATACTCCCAACACCACTGTCCTGTCTGGGGCCTTGGACCGAAGCCTGGGGGCACCACTAGTAGAGTGCATCCAAGCTGAGCCACATCTGTTAACTTAAAGTTTTTGGCTGCAAGATTCATGGAATGATTGAATAATACTGCATAGAAGGAGGGCATTCGGCCCATCCTGCCTATGTTGGCTCTTTGAAAGAGCTATCCAATTTGTCCCACTACCCTGCTCTTTCTGCATAGACCTGCAAATGTTTCTTTTCCAAGTATTTATCCAGTTCTCTTTTGAAAGTTACATTTGAATTTGCTTTCACCACCCTTTCAGGCAATGCATTTTAAATCGTGATACTCACAGTATTAAATAAATGTTCACCTTTACTCCCCCCCCCCGCCCCACCGCCAATTCTTTTGCCTTAATTCTGTGTACGCTGGTTACTGTCTCTCCTGCCAGTGGAAACAGTTTCTCCCTATTTAATCTATCAAAACCCCTCATTATTTTGAATACCTCTGCTGAAACTTCCCTGTTCTAAGAAGAGCAATCCCATCTTTTTCAGGTAACTGAAAACCCCTCATCCCTGGTACCATTCTAGTAAATCTCCTCTGCAGTCGCTATAAGAACTTGACATCCATCCTAAATATTCCAGTGATTTTTACAGGTTTTGCAGAACCCTCTTGCTTTTGTACTCTAGGGGCTGGATTTTCAGCTTTTGAGTTTTCAGGGAGGTAATGGCGATGGGACGGTCCTGATACTGCCTGGAAAAAGTTTGTGCCCTCATCTGAAATTTTAGCAAAAAATGAGGTTCCATGATCAGGGGTGCAAAATCAGGTGTGACACAAGGAAGTTTTTGCACCCCAGTCGAAAATTGCGGCGTTAAATAAATCAGAATAATGTGCAGGACACGATTGTGCAGAAACCCTGATTTTTGTGGAATATGCTTATAAATAGTTTCTTTGATTCAATGCACTTCATTGTTACTCAGCGCCCTGCAACATGACGTTGTCTATTGTATGGTTTTCTTTTGGTGAGGTGAGTTTTTGTTACTTTGTTACAGTAAAATGTCTGTTTGATCCTTTGCCATTAAAGTCTTGAGTATCATTCCAATGTTTACCGGAGATGTGCCTTTATGGGGGCACATTGTGTCCAGTATTAGTTCCATCACTCAGTTTCCTCCATTTACATAGAAACATAGACATAGAAACATAGAAAATAGGTGCAGGAGTAGGCCATTCGGATCTTCGAGCCTGCACCACCATTCAATAAGATCATGGCTGATCATTCCCTCAGTAGCCCTTTCCTGCTTTCTCTCAATACCCCCTGATCCCTTTAGCCGTAAGGGCCATATCTAACTCCCTCTTGAATATATCCAATGAACTGGCATCAACAACTCTCTGCGGTAGGGAATTCCACAGGTTAACAATTCTCTGGGTGAAGAAGTTTCTCCTCATCTCAGTCCTAAATGGCCTAACCCTTATCCTAAGACTATGTCCCCTGCTTCTGGACTTCCCCAACGTCGGGAACATTCTACCCGCATCTAACCTGTCCCGTCCCGTCAGAATCTTATGTGTTTCTATGAGATCCCCTCTCATCCTTCTATACTCCAACGTATAAAGGCCCAGTTGATCCAGTCTCTCCTCATATGTCAGTCCAGCCATCCCAGGAATCAGTCTGGTGAACCTTCGCTGCACTCCCTTAATAGCAAGATTAGATTAGAAGACCAAAACTGAACACAATATTCCAGGTGAGGCCTCACCAAGGCCCTGTACAACTGCAGTAAGACCTCCCTGCTCCTATACTCAAATCCCCTAGCGATGAAGGCCAACATACCATTTGCCTTTTTTACCGCCTGCTGTACCTGTATGCCAACTTTCAGTGACTGATGAACCATGACACCCAGATCTCATTGCACTGCCCCATTTCCTAGTCTGCCGCCATTCAGATAATATTCTGTCTTTGCGTTTTTGCCCCCAAAGTGGATAATGTTACATTTATCCACATTATACTGCATCTGCCATGCATTTGCCCACTCACCTAACCTGTCCAAGTCACCCTGAAGCCTCTTAGCGTCCCCCTCTCAGCCCACACCGCCAACCAGTTTAGTGTCATCTGCAAACTTGGAGATATTACACTCAATTCCTTCATCTAAATCATTGATATATATTGTAAAGAGCTGGGGTCCCAGCACTGAGCCCTGCGGCACTCCACTAGTCACTGCCTGCCATTCTGAAAAGGACCCATTTGTCCCGACTCTCTGCTTCCTGTCTGCCAACCAGTTCTCTATCCACGTCAGTATATTACTCCCAATACCATGTGGTTTGATTTTGCACAACAATCTCTTGTGTGGGACCTTGTCAAAAGCCTTTTGAAAGTCCAAATACACCACATCCACTGGTTCTCCCTTGTCCACTCGACTCGTTACATTTTCAAAAAATTCCAGAAGATTTGTCAAGCATGATTTCCCCTTCATAAATCCATGCTGATTGGACCGATCCTGTCACTGCTTTCCAAATGCGCTGCTATTTCATCCTTAATAATTGATTCCAACATTTTCCCCACCACTGATGTCAGGCTAACCAGTCTATAATTACCCACTTTCTCTCTCCCTCACTTTTTAAAAAGTGGTGTTACATTAGCTACCCTCCAGTCTATAGGAACTGATTCAGAGTCAATAGACTGTTGGAAAATGATCACCAATGCATCCACTATTTCTAGGGCCATTTCCTTAAGTACTCTGGAATGCAGACTATCAGGCCCCAGGGATTTATAGGCCTTCAATCCCATCAATTTCGCTAACACAATTTCCTGCCTAATAAGGATATCCTTCAGTTCCTCCTTCTCACTAGACCCTCGGTCCCCTAGTACTTCCAGAAGGTTATTTGTGTCTTCCTTCATGAAGACACAACCAAAGTATTTGTTCAATTGGTCTGCTATTTCTTTGTTTAGGAGAACCGGTCCATTATGAGCTGGTGACGTGCGACTCTTGGTCAGGTAGCATCTCCACACTGCCTCCCCCATGGATGGTGTGGCTATCCAATGGGGGCCTCGCCAGGTTCCTCTTCGTCATCCTGCACCTCCTGAGGTGGGCCTGCAATCCCCACTGGCAATGGCTGGCCCCTCATGATGGCAAAGTTGTGCAACATGCAGCACACCCCAATTAATTCAGATACCTATTGATGGGAGTATTGAAGGCTGCCTCCAGAGCAGTGCAGGCAATAGTCTACCTGTAGGAGATGGCATATCTCTGTCAGCATTTCCTTTCGGAAGTGCAGCCTTCTCATACACTGCTCCTCAAAGAGCTGGGGGTATGAACGTCAGTGCCTGTAAACCCGTGGGGGGTAAGCCCTCCTTTCCAGATGTCTTCAGCCTCTCCTCATCCCTGGGCCAACATGACCAAGAGCCCTTCTTCTAGCTTAACGCCACCTGGCAATAGCATGGTGCATGATATGTTGGCAAACTAGTAATGCCCCCATTAAATTCTCTCACTGATATTGTAAGGACATTGCAATGGTAGATAAATCTGCTGCTTTCAAGTTGGAGCTTGATGCAGCGTGCTGTGCGCAACCATTTAAATATGCTGCCAATACCACCTACTGCACCCTGGGAATGCCTGTTTTTTCAGGCATTTCCTGGGGCAGACGTTTAATGAGGTGTTCGAGCCTAATTTTGCAACTGAGGCGCTAGCAGGACGTTGCACGAGGATTGACGTCATGGTCTCAGTGAAACGTAGAGGGCGGGGCGGTAAGTTTTTGTGGTAAAAGCTAGACGCTCGCCATAATGCTGAGAAACACCCCTTACTGCCCCTCCGGGGTGCTACCAGAGACACAAGTGAGCTGAAAATCCAGACCTGAGAGAATCAAGGGATATGGGGATAGGGCGGGAAAGTGGGATTAAGATACAAGATCAGCCATGATCTTATTGAATGGCAGAGCAGGCTCGAGGAGTTGAATTGCCTACCTCTGCTCCTATTTAATATGTTCTGATCCCCTTATGTTAAAGAGGATACAAGGAGAAAGCACAAAAAAGGTTGACAAGGATAGTACCAGAAATGAGAAATTACAGCTATCGGGAAAGATTGAGCAGGTTAGGGATTTTTCTTTGGAAAAGAGAAGACTTAGAGGAGACCTGATAGGGGTCTTTAAAATTATAAATTGGTTGGACAGGGTAGATGTGGAGGAAATATTTCCACTGTGGATGAATCCAAAACTAGGGGCCATAAATACAAGATAGGTTTGAATAAATCCAATAAGCAAATAAGATAAATTTCTTTTAAGAAATGTCTTCGCTAACAAAGGAAGGGGTTGAGGCAAACAGCTGATATGTTTTCAAAAGGAAGCTCGGGGCCCAAGTTTCGAGCCGCGCCTAGAACGGCGCAGTCCTGACCTGGACGCCTGTTTTTCGCGCCACAAAGTGCGCCAAAAAAACCCTCCGTATTCTCCAGCTCCCTGCAGGTCCTCTGGCCCTTGGCGCAGCGCAGCAGGAGCTGTAGGGGGTAGAGCCAGGTCCCTGCGCTGAAAACAGTGCCGGGACCTCTGCACATGCGCTACAGTGGGCACACAAGTGCAGTAGCTCCAGGCGCCCCAAACTGTGTGGGAGGGACTGAAGCACGCAGTCCCTAGCCCTGGCCCAATGGCCTCACTGGGGCTGCGTGAATAAGGCTCCTCCCACGGCCAGCTCCTGCTTCCTCCCGACCCGACCTGACTCCCGCTCCCGCCTCCGGACCGGACCCGACCCGACTCCCGCTCCCGCTCCCCCCCACCTCCCCCGACTGAACCCGACCCGACTCCCACTCCCCCCCACCCTCCCCCGGACCAGACCCGACCTGACTCCCGCTCCCTCCCGCCCCCCCCGACTGTACCCGACCCAACTCCCACCCCTGCCCCCGGACTGGATCCGACCTGACCTCCCTCTCCCCGACCTGACCTCCCTCTCCCGAACCAAACCGATCTCCCTCCCACCACCCACCGACCCGACCCAACACCACCCACCTGTAAATCTGGTGCTGGGGATGGGCCCTGCTCAAAGTCTTGGGCCCGGCCCATTCAGCGTCCCTCCCCCTTCTCCTTTCACCTCCCCCGAGTCTCCGTCCCCCCCATCTCCTTCCCCCGCCATTTCCTTCCCCCCATCTCCTTCACCCCCCCATCTCCTTCCCCCCCCATCTCCTTCCCCCCATCTCCTTCTCCCCCCCTCTCCTTCCCCCCATCTCCTTCTCCCCATCTCCTTCCCCCCATCTCCTCCCCCCATCTCCTTTCCCCCATCTCCTTTCCCCCCATCTCCTTTCTCCCCCTTCTCCCCTTTATCCCCTTCTCCCCCCCCCCCTCCCCCCTTCTCCCCCCCCTCCTCCCCCTCCCCTCGCTGTCAGAAACACAGACACTGACAGACAGAGAATGAGAGACACACACACATAGACAGACAGAGAGATAGAGACACTGACAGAGACACACTGGGGGGGGGGGGCATCCCAGCACGCTGTTGGAGGGCTCCTGGTGCTGCAGTCGGTAAGTAGAAAATGTTTTATTTTTTGATTTTTTGAAAAAAAAATTATTTCTTATTAATTTTTTTTGATTGATTTATTGGTTGATTTATTGATGTATTTATCATTTATTATTGATGATGGCTCTTTATTTGTAAAACTGAAGTGTTTAATGTTTGTAAACTTCCCTTTAAACCCCCCCTCCCCCCACCATTCCCTATGCCTGATTTGTAACCTACGCCTGATTTTCTAAAGTGTAGACAAGGTTTTTTTGAGCGTACAAAAATCTTCACTTACTCCATTCTAAGTTAGTTTGGAGTAAGTTTTCACTGACGAAACTTTGAAAACAGGCGTAAGTGGCCGGACACGCCCCCTTTTGAAAAAAAAATTCTGTTCCAAAGTGAAACTGTTCCAACTGACTGGAACTGGAGCAAACTAAATGACGAGAATTCCGATTTCTAAGATACTCCGTTCTACACCAGTTGCTCCTAAAAATCAGGAGCAAATCACGTGGAAACTTGGGGCCTTTTCGAGTACATGAGAGACAAGGAACTGAAAAGATACGCTGCAAGTCTGAGATGAGGTAGCTGAAATGGGAGGAGACTCGTGTGGCGTATGAACATCAGCACAGATTAGTTGCTTCTGTGCCGTATATTTTATGTAAAGGTGTAAAGGCTTTAGACAGGGTACAGAGGAAAGTGACCAGGATGTTACCAGAGACTTTAGTCATGAGGAGAGTTTGGAAAAATTTAGACTGTTCTCCTTGGAACACAGAAGGTTAGGTGGTGACCTAATAGAGATTTTCAAAATGATGAGAGGTTTTGATAGAGCAGATAGAAAAAAACTATTCCCTCTGGTGAGTGGGTCGATAACCATAGGTCACAGATTTAAAATCATTGGCAAAAGATCTAGAGGGGAGATTGGGAGGAATGTTTCTACTCTGAGAGTTGTCAGGATCTGGAACGTTCTACTTGAAGAGATGGTGGAAGCTGATTCCATAAATAATTTTAAAAGATAATTGGACAGGTACTTGAGGATGAGGAACTTACAGGGTTACGGACAAAAAGCGTGTATGTGGGGCTAAGCATGACTGCTCTTTCAAAGATCCAGCCTCGGCTGAACAGTCTCCTTCTGTGCTGTAAGTTTCTATGATTCTATGATTCTGATTGTTTCCTTAAACCTCCTCTTCTAATAGGAATGACTTACACTAGTTCCTCAATTGAGGCAGTGATCCTCCAACATGAGTTGAGACATTCAATATTGACAGGCTATTTGACCAGCACAATCAAACACAATTATTTCATCATCCACTGTGAGCTTTCGTACTCTTTCCACAGGAATGCTCAAGATGAGTCATGGTTCTATCCCTGTTCAACTCCACAAATGTCCTGGAGTCAGTAGTGTGAGATAATAGCTTTATTAATAAGAATTCCAAATAAACTCTCATGCTTAAAAGCAATACTACCATGTCTGGGACCATAAGGAACTGCTAAAAGATGCTAACTCATTTTTCCCTCAATAGCAACCTTGACTGTAATTTGAGAGAGTCTGGCTGCTGCAGCATGATTTTCTTTGCACTGTGATTTAAAAAATCTTTCAATAATTTTATTGAACGCTTTTATTAAAATTATAAGATTAAAAAATAAACACGCTGTATCATTCATGCCATCATGTCCTTATCTATAAAAAAGAAAGTTTTGCATTTATACAGGGCCTTTCATGACCTCAGGATGTCTCAAAGCACTTTACAGCCAATTAAGTACTATTGAAGTGCCGTCACTGTTGTAAATTGGGAACCGTGACAACCAAATTGTAAGCGACTACAAACAGTAATTTCATAATGACCAGAAAATCTGCTTTTTTTTCAATAAAAAGAATTTAATGCAGACTGTGATGGATATTTTTAGTCTAGATTAGTTCATAAAACCCCAACAGAAGTCTATTTGCCTTTTATTGTAGCCACTATGAAATACAAGCAAGCAAAGCTGATAAAAGTTGTTTTAAAAATGCTAATGTCAGACAAAGTGGCCCTTAACATGCAAACCCTATGGATGACCTGTCAAGTTCCCACAGAATCATTTTCATACCTCTGCCAACTTGATTCAAAATGGTGAATAAAAGTGTTTAAATTCTTATAAAAGTCAATTATCCTCACTTTGTGGTTTTCACACTTCTACCAATGGGATAAATGCTGAAAAACGCAGCAAATCAATCAGCGTCTGTCATACAAATTAGTGTTTCTGATATAACCGTTCACCAGAAGTGATAAATAGATTGATTATGAAATATGCTCACAAACTCAAGTTAAAAAATGTAACTAATCAATCCTAAAGGCTGATATTTACCTAGTCAAACCAGAGGGCGTGCAAGTGACTGACCGATTTAACTAATGATTGGACCATAGCAATGCAAGAAGCAATATCAGTTCCCCATGGGTCACCTTTATACCAACAGCTTGCATTTATATAGTGCCTTTAATGTAGAAAAAACATCCCAAGGCATGTCATAGAGTCAGAGAGGTGTAATCAGACAAAAATGGACACCAAGTCAAAGCAAGAGCTATTTGGAGGGATGAACAAAAGTTTGGTCAAAGAGATGGTTTTTAAGAAGGGTCTTAACGGAGGAAAGAGAGGCAGAGAGGCTTTGGGAGATAGTTCCAGAACTGGACCTAGGCAGCTGACAGCACGGCACATTTATGTGTTAATGTTTAAGGATACAAATCAAATCCTTTCTGTACCATGGAAATGTTCCGAGTTCAATTCCAATTTCAGCAGGTCTCTCTGAAGGCCAGCGGGTGTAAAAGTGAAGCAGGAGCACATCCTTACTGACAAGACATATTGCTATTGTTAAATACTCACAACCTCAAAGTGTCACAGAGAAAGAAAGTTTTTTTTTTACAATGTCTGGCCTATGGGAGAGATTTTTAAAATAGGATACTTCTGATGGTAAATGTCAATACAATTACTAAACACAGAAAAGGAGCTGACATATTGCAGATACGTACAACATGGGATATTTCTGGTGTGACGTGACATTTAAACAATGAGTTGACCTGATGGTATAACACATTGGGGACCTCTTGTTCTCTGTCTTGCTGATGCCTGGCATCTTTTCCTACTCTTTCATTTGCTGACCCCTGGTGCCCCAACCAAATTTACACACTCTTTCTCCCCTGCTCATTGCTGATGACTGTTTTCTCCTTTGTGGTGTCTCTGTCCCATTTCTCCTAATCTTTGCTAATGCCTCTGCTCTCCCCCACTTGCTCACATTCCTGGTGTCTCTATCCTCTCTCACTTGCTCACTCCTGATTTTTCTAATTCCTGCATTTTCTATAAGAGAATCGGACAGCCTGTATAAAGAGGCAAATAGGTTAATAAAATTCAGTTAAAAAATCAACTGAATAGAAAATTTAGACCTTGGAGGAGAGAAGAGAAAGGGAGTGCAGTAAAGAAGAGGTAGAAGTAAAGAAGGAATTAAAAAAAAATCTTGTTCAGTTAAGCCGACCCTCTCTGCTCAGCTGGCCCTGATCACTACCCGGCTCCTTCAAGTTAAAGCCTGAGAAAAGGAACCCTGCTTAATTAAATCTGGGAAGGGATCAACTGGGCCAGACTTCCAGCCAAGCTCTACACTCAGATGTGTGACCACAAAACACCAATCAACAAAGATACAGGATTATAGCAGGAGAGTGGGATTAGTTTTAGGTTATCTGGCAAAGTTTTAGAACCTGGCAAAGAGCCTGCACAGAGATGTTAGATTTAATGACATCCTTCTGTGCTATAAATATCCATGGTTCTATGTGATGAACTCCAAATCACGATGAAGCCCATCATTTTCTCAGGATATCACTGTGACAAAAATGCATGCTGCTCCTGTGTTCTCACCTCTCCTCAATTCAAACAGGGAGCCATTTTACAAAGAAGGCAAAGCTCTTGAAAATAAACTTTGAGTCTGAAAGTCCAATCCCATTCTGGGTGCATCTTTGGCTGATGTGCTAGAGTGGGCCAGAAGATAGGAGCGGAACCAAGTTCCACTGCAATTTCACTCTTTTGAGAACGTAAGCGGATCAAGGAAGTGTGTTAGGGCAGTTCATGAGAAATTCCATACTGTCTGATAGGCTCAATGGGACAATTCAGTTAAAAATCAACTGAATAGAAAGTTCAGACCTTAGAAACATAGAAACATAGAAAATAGGTGCAGGAGCAGGCCATTCAGCCCTTCTAGCCTGCACCGCCATTCAATGAGTTCATGGCTGAACATGCAACTTCAGTACCCGCTTCCTGCTTTCTCACCATACCCCTTGATCCCCCGAGTAGTAAGGACTTCATCTAACTCCCTTTTGAATATATTTAGTGAATTGGCCTCAACTACTTTCTGTGGTAGAGAATTCCACAGGTTCACCACTCTCTGGGTGAAGAAGTTTCTCCTTATCTCGGTCCTAAATGGCTTACCCCTTATCCTTAGACTGTGACCTCTGGTTCTGGACTTCCTCAACATTGGGAACATTGTTCCTGCATCCAACCTGTCCAAACCCGTCAGAATTTTAAACGTTTCTATGAGGTCCCCTCTCACTCTTCTGAACTCCAGTGAATACAAGCCCAGTTGATCCAGTCTTTCTTGATAGATCAGTCCCACCATCCCGGGAATCAGTCTGGTGAATCTTCGCTGCACTCCCTCAATAGCAAGAATGTCCTTCCTCAAATTAGGAGACCAAAACTGTACACAATACTCCAGGTGTGGCCTCACCAAGGCCCTGTACAACTGTAGCAACACCTCCCTGCCCCTGTACTCAAATCCCCTCACTATGAAGGCCAACATGCCATTTGCTTTCTTAACCGCCTGCTGTACCTGCATGCCAACCTTCAATGACTGATGTACCATGACACCCAGGTCTCTTTGCACCTTCCCTTTTCCTAATCTGTCACCATTCAGATAATAGTCTGTCTCTCTGTTTTTACCACCAAAGTGGATAACCTCACATTTATCCACATTATACTTCATCTGCCACGCATTTGCCCACTCACCTAACCTATCCAAGTCACTCTGCAGCCTCATAGCATCCTCCTCGCAGCTCACACTGCCACCCAACTTAGTGTCATCCGCAAATTTGGAGCTACTACATTTAATCCCCTCGTCTAAATCATTAATGTACAATGTAAACAACTGGGGCCCCAGCACAGAACCCTGCGGTACCCCACTAGTCACTGCCTGCCATTCCGAAAAGTACCCATTTACTCCTACTCTTTGCTTCCTGTCTGACAACCAGTTCTCAATCCACGTCAGCACACTACCCCCAATCCCATGTGCTTTAACTTTGCACATTAATCTCCTGTGTGGGACCTTGTCGAAAGCCTTCTGAAAGTCCAAATATACCACATCAACTGGTACTCCTTTGTCCACTTTATTGGAAACATCCTCAAAAAATTCCAGAAGATTTGTCAAGCATGATCTCTCTTTCACAAATCCATGCTGACTTGGACCCATCATGTCACCATTTTCCAAATGCGCTGCTATGACATCCTTAATAATTGATTCCATCATTTTACCCACTACTGAGGTCAGGCTGACCGGTCTATAATTCCCTGCTTTCTCTCTCCCTCCTTTTTTAAAAAGTGGGGTTACATTGGCTACCCTCCACTCGATAGGAACTGATCCAGAGTCAATGGAATGTTGGAAAATGACTGTCAATGCATCCGCTATTTCCAAGGCCACCTCCTTAAGTACTCTGGGATGCAGTCCATCAGGCCCTGGGGATTTATCGGCCTTCAATCCCATCAATTTCCCCAACACAATTTCCCGACTAATAAAGATTTCCCTCAGTTCCTCCTCCTTACTAGACCCACTGACCACTTTTATATCCGAAAGGTTGTTTGTGTCCTCCTTAGTGAATACTGAACCAAAGTACTTGTTCAATTGGTCTGCCATTTCTTTGTTCCCCGTTATGACTTCCCCTGATTCTGACTGCAGGGGACCTACGTTTGTCTTTACTAACCTTTTTCTCTTTACATACCTATAGAAACTTTTGCAATCCGCTTTAATGTTCCCTGCAAGCTTCTTCTCGTACTCCATTTTCCCTGCCCTAATCAAACCGTTTGTCCTCCTCTGCTGAGTTCTAAATTTCTCCCAGTCCCCAGGTTCGCTGCTATTTCTGGCCAATTTGTATGCCATTTCCTTGGCTTTAATACTATCCCTGATTTCCCTAGATAGCCACGGTTGAGCCACCTTCCCTTTTTTATTTTTACGCCAGACAGGAATGTACAATTGTTGTAATTCATCCATGCGGTCTCTAAATGTCTGCCATTGCCCATCCACAGTCAACCCCTTAAGTATCATTATCCAATCTATCTTAGCCAATTCATGCCTCATACCTTCAAAGTTACCCTTCTTTAAGTTCTGGACCATGGTCTCTGAATTAACTGTTTCATTCTCCATCCTAATGCAGAATTCCACCATATTATGGTCACTCTTCCCCAAGGGGCCTCGCACAATGAGATTGCTAATTAATCCTCTCTCATTACACAACACCCAGTCTAAGATGGCCTCCCCCCTAGTTGGTTCCTCGACATATTGGTCTAGAAAACCATCCCTTATGCACCCCAGGAAATCCTCCTCCATCGTATTGCTTCCAGTTTGGCTGGCCCAATCTATGTGCATATTAAAGTCACCCATTATAACTGCTGCACCTTTATTGCATGCACTCCAAATTTCCTGTTTGATGCCCTCCCCAACATCACTACTACTGTTTGGAGGTCTGTACACAACTCCCACTAACGATTTTTGCCCTTTAGTGTTCTGCAGCTCTACCCATATAGATTCCACATCATCCAAGCTAATGTCTTTCCTAACTATTGCATTAATCTCCTCTTTAACCAGCAATGCTACCCCACCTCCTTTTCCTTTTATTCTATCCTTCCTGAATGTTGAATACCCCTGGATGTTGAGTTCCCAGCCCTGATCATCCTGGAGCCACGTCTCCATAATCCCAATCACATCATATTTGTTAACATCTATTTGCACAGTTAATTCATCCACCTTATTGCGGATACTCCTTGCATTAAGACACAAAGCCTTCAGGCTTGCTTTTTTAACACCCTTTGTCCTTTTAGAATTTTGCTGTACAGTGGCCCTTTTTGTTCTTTGCATTGGGTTTCTCTGCCCTCCACTTTTCCTCATCTCCTTTCTGTCTTTTGCTTTTGCCTCATTTTTGTCTCCCTCTGTCTCCCTGCATAGGTTCCCATCCCCCTGCCATATTAGTTTAACTCCTCCCCAACAGCAGTAGCAAACACTCCCCCTAGGACATTGGTTCCGGTCCTGCCCAGGTGCAGACCGTCCGGTTTGTACTGGTCCCACCTCCCCCAGAACCGGTTCCAATGCCCCAAGAATTTGAATCTTGGAGCTGAGCGCAGGCCCAATACACATGCGGACCGGGGTCAAGCAAGGCTGTATCATCGCACCAACGCTCTTCTCGATCCTCCTTGCTCAATGCTCCATCTCACCCTCAATAAGCTCCACGCTGGAGTGGAGCTAATCAACAGAACAAATGGGAAATTGTTCAACCTCCGCCATCTCCAGATGCAAGGTTGTCCCTTCCTCTGTCGTTGAATTACAGAATGTAGATGATGCCAGTGTCTGCGCACACTCGGAGGTTGAACTCCAAACCATCGTCGACACCTTCACCGAAGCGTATGAGTGTATGGGCCTTACACAAAACATCCATAAGACAAAGATCCCCTACCAACCTGCCCCAGCCACACAGTACTAATGCCCCCCAATTATCAATCTCCATGACGAGGCCTTGGACAACGTGGACCATTTTCCATACCTCGGGAGCCTACTGTCAACAAAGGCAGTCATCAATGATGAGGTCCAACACCGCCTTCAGTATGCCAGTGCAGTCTTCGGTCGCCTGAGGAAGAGAGTGTTTGAAGACCAGGACCTCAAACCCAGAACCAAGCTCATGGTCTATAGAGCAGTGATGATATCCGCCCTCCTATATGCTTCAGATACATGGGCTATGTGCAGCAGGCACTTCAAAGCACTGGAAAAGTACCACCAATGCTGTCTCTGCAAGATCCTGCAAATACATTGGCAGGATAGGCGCACCAACATCAGCGTTCTCGCTCAGGCCAAAATCCCCAGCATCGAAGCATTGACCACGCTCGATCAGCTCTAATGGGCGGGCCACATCGTCCGCATGCCTGATATTAGACTCCCAAAACAAGTGCATTACAGAGTACATAAGGAAGTGGCCCTAAAAATAGTAGATGCTTTGATGGTCATTTTCCAACATTCCATGGACTCTGGTTCAGTTCCTATGGATTGGAGGGTAACTAATGTAACCCCACTTTTTAAAAAAGGAGGGAGAGAGAAAACAGGGAATTATAGACTGGTTAGCCTGACATCGGTTGTGGGGAAAATGCTGGAATCAGTTATTAAAGATCTAATAGCAGCACATTTGGAAAGCTGTGACAGGATCGATCCAAGTCAGCATGGATTTATGAAAGGGAAATCATGCTTGACAAATCTTCTAGTTTTTTGAGGATGTAACTAGTAGAGTAGATAAGGGAGAACCAGCGGATGTGGTGTATTTGGACTTTCAAAAGGCTTTTGACAAGGTCCCACACAGGAGATTAGTGTGCAAAATTAAGGCACATGGTATTGGGGGTAATGTATTGACGTGAATAGAGAATTGGTTGGCAGACAGGAAGCAAAGAGTGGGAATAAATGGTTCCTTTTCAGAATGGCAGGCAGTGACGATTGGGGTGCCACAGGGTTCAGTGCTGGGACTCCAGCTATTTACAATATACATTAATGATTTAAATGAAGGAATTGAGTGTAATATCTCCAAGTTTTCAGATGATACTAAGCTGGATGGCAGTGCAAGCTGTGAGGAGGATGCTAGGAGGCTGCAGGGGGACTTGGACAGGTTAGGTGAATGGGTAAATGCATGGCAGATGCAGTATAATGTGGATAAGTGTGAGGTTATCCACTTTGGTGGCAAAAACAGGAAGGCATCTGAATGCTGACAGATTAGTAAAAGGGGAGGTGCAATGAGATCTGGGTGTCATGGCACATCAGTCATTGAAGGTAGGCATGCAGGCACAACAGGCAGTAAAGAAAGCAAATGGCATGCTGGCCTTCATAGCGAGTGAATTTAAGTTTAGGAGCAGAGAGGTCTTACTGCAGTTGTACAGGGCCTTGGTGAGACCACACCTTGAGTATTGTGTGCAGTTTTGGTCTCTTAATCTGAGGAAGGACATTCTTGCTATTGAGGGAGTGCAGTGAAGGTTCACCAGACTGATTCCCGGGATGGTAGGACTGACATATGAAGAGAGAGTGGATCGACTAGGCTTATATTCACTGGAATTTAGAAGAATGACAGGGGATCTCATAGAAACATATAAAATTCTGACGGGATTGGACAGGTTAGATGCAGGAAGAATGTTCCCGATGTTGGGGAAGTCCAGAACCAGGGGTCACAGTCGAAGGATAAGGGGTAAGCCATTTAGGACCGAGATGAGGAGAAACCTCTTCACTCAGAGAATTGTGAACCTGTGGAATTCTTTACCACAGAAAGTTGTTGAGGGCAGTTCATTAGATATATTCAAAAGGAAGTTAGATGTGGCCCTTATGGCTAAAGGGATCAAGAGGTATGGAGAGAAAGCAGGACTGGGGTACTGAAGTTGCATGATCAGCGATGATCATATTGAATGGTGGTGCAGGTTCGAAGGGCCGAATGGCCTACTCCTGCACCTATTTTCTATCTTTCTATGTTTCTATGTTTCTACTCAGAGCTCCGATACGGCAAGTGATTCCCAGGTGGGCAGAGGAAACGCTTCAAGGACACCCTCAAAGCCGCCTTGAACTCAGATGCCAAACTACACCAGGTGCTATATTGCGAGTATGTCATCACGACAAGGAGAGAAACCAACGCGACAGTTGTAAACTAACTTTTCCAGCCTTGAAGTCCTGAAGTCCTGAAGGAAGGAAGAACATCACCATCGTGGCAGGGACCGAATGCAGTCAACGTGGTATCAACGGAAAAACAACCGCGATCTATCGTTAACGGTCAAAAGGACTGGTAAGCATTGTGCCTGCCTGCCCTGGAGTCTAACCTAGCTAGAATTAGATATTGAGAAGTGGAGGTATAATTTTACTGCAACCCCCTTTAAATGTGTAGTGTATGGTACTTTATTAGAGTGATTATAAGTTTGACCTTGTCCCTTTTCTTGTATTCTCCTTTATTAGAGTGATTGTAAGTTTGGCCTTGTATTTTCTTACTAGAGTAATAAGCCTGTATTACCTTGACTGTAATAAAAACAAAGTTCTTTGCATCAAACCAGTGTCCTTTGCACTTTTGTCACACCCCCCCCAAATAAATCCAGAGTACAAAACCCAAGGGAGTTCGAACGGCTCAAATTGGTCAGAAGGGAACCTGATCTCTCATAGAGACCACCCCCTTACAAAATGGTGACCATGAAAGCAGGACTCTGGTACAAGGGGTGTGATGAGGAGAGTGCTGGTTTGGGGCAGTGAACCAAAATGGAAGAGAGGATTTCCTCCTATGTGTATAAGAAAGTGAATGTAACTAAGGATTTGGTGCTTAGTCTATTGCGCGCTGAGCGTCCAACTGACGCTGCAGCCCAGTGGACAGCAAGTAAAGATCACAAAGAAGCAGTAGAGAAGGCAATTTGGTTGGTCTGTCTACAGCGACAGGTCCAACTCCAAGACAGAATGAATGAAACATTGCAGGCAGAATTATGGGAATGCGCAGAGAACTACCAGAAAAGGGTTATGTCAGAAGATTATCAGGAGAACTCCGTAAGCTAAAACAGGAAAAGACCCAAACAATGGAAAGGTTTAAAAACAGTCAGGACTATTTTCAATGTCAGGTTACCGAGGCCGAAAGTAATGAAAAGTCACTGAGGGAGGAAAGCACTCGCCTCACCCTACAAGTAAAAGAGCTCCAGGAAAGATTAAAAGATGTGCAAGCAGCATATAAAGTACTTAGCACTAATGGGTTTGAATTGGTAGACCACGGTCCCTGCCAGCAACAAATTAAAGGTTTAAACCTTGCTCTATTCAAGGCAAAAGACATGGTATGCCTAATAAGCCCGGGTACGCCCCAGGTAAACCTGGAAGAGAAGGAAGAAACTACCTGGCCACTACCTGTGGCACCGGTGACTACACCGGTTCAGCAGCAGGAGGGGCAAATCAGTTGCGGGGCAGACAGGGATAGTGAACCACCACCACCTGTAGCACTGAGTTTCAGCTTGGCTTGGCCGCAGGGAAGAGAGTGAGTCGTGCCAGAACAGGGAGAGCCAGAACCAGGGCCAATGTGCCCTGTCCCCCAGCTTAGGGCTATGATAAGCCACCTGGGAAAGCTAACTCCAAAGGGAGACCCCTCGGTTCACTTTGTGGAAGTGGAACAGGCAGGGGATATTAATGGGTGCGATGATGCAGAAATGGCAAAGATGCTTGTCCTATCCCTAGACAGCAAATTGTACCAGTCCCTCTCTACTGAGACCAAAAGAGGACAGAAAACATTTACTCCTGTCCAGAAAGACATTTTAGAAGCTATTGGCTGCAATGACGGGAGTCCCTTCTCGAGAGTAGAGAAAACGGTGCAGCTCACAGGAGAAACCCCAGAGGCTTTCGCAGACCGACTGTGGCCTGTGTACAAAAGCGCCTGTAGTGGAGACAGAGACAGGGATCACTTAAACCCGAACGAATTAGCACACTGGCTCCGAAGCCTAGTAGCTAACAGTTTACCCAGAGATCCCCAAGCCACAGAATAGGGAGTGCTTAGGCAGCTGACCCTAGCTTACAGAAACAGCAGAGGGACAGAAAAGGGAAGGGTTCACGAAATCCGGCCGAGCTAAGATAAGAGGGTATGGCGCCATGAGGAGAGTAACCTCTCCGATACAAAACATACCTGCTTTGGTTGCGGAAAGATTGGACACTGGAGAAGGGATTGTAGAAATCCTTGAAAGAATAGCGCAGGAAAGAATTCGCCAGCCCCTGCCCAAAAGACCGAGACAGATAAACCAGTCTCTCCCCACTCGTTTGAGACCTTTTTAACTGCGCTCCGAGCCATGTTAGATGGCGCTGAGGAGGTAGCCACCACCACCGGTACCGAGATCCCATCTGCACCCTCCCAACCAAAACCGTGACTAGGACAGGCACAGCCTGTCCACCTGTGTGCCCTCGAGTATGATGCGTGGGGGAGACCGACCGTACAGATGGAAGTGGAAAAGGTGAAAGGGACTAACCTGCTGGACACCGGTGCCTCAAGCACCCTTGTCTATGCAGCTAACCCCGCCACCTCACCTCTGTCTAACGGGGTCCCCTACAGGTTGGTGGGTTTCACAGGCACTGAACAAACTGGCTCATTCTCCGTTCCGCTCTCCATTCATTTAGGTACACTCCACACTAAGTGGACTTGTGTCCTGATAAAGTGGGAGCAGGAGGCAAGAGAGATCCTGGGGGCTGACTTCATCCTAGGTTACGGGATCGTGGTGGATTTAAGAAACCACTGTCTTTGGGGGTCAGTATGTACGGGGCAGGAGAGTGAGGTGATGGTTATCCCGGGAAACCAGGGAAAAGGGACGGTGTGCATCATGAAACCAAAGGAGGGTTACGACCTTGAATCACTGGTCAGTAACACCCCTGCAGAATATCAAGAGTATGTGAGGAAAAACCTTGCAGCTTTTGCCACTCACAAACATGACTGCGGGAGAATAAATGGGGTCGAGGTTAGCATAGATGGGTACTCCATGACTTGACCACAAAAACAGTACAACTTCCCCAGGGAGACGGAGGCAGACATGGAAACTGCCTTGGGTTCGCTGGTTAAACAGGGGGTATTGAGACCAATAGCTACCCATGTGAACTCTCTATTTTGGTCGGTTAAGAAACCGGACAACTCCTGGAGAGCCACGGTGGTCTATCGAGTACTCAACCGTGACATCCCTGCCTGTGCACCCACCGTTGCTGCTGTCGCCGACCTCATTGGAAGTATCCCAGCCTTGGTGCTGGATATTTCCAACGGGTTCTGGTCCATACCTTTAAGAAGGGAAGATCAGTACAAGTTTGCTTTTACCTTTAAAGGACAGCAATATACTTGGAACTGTCTCCCTCAGGGCTTTCACAACAGCCCCCGTATTTTCCATTAGTGTATGGCCAATTGTTTAAAGAGCTTCAGCAGACCCCAGCAGTTAGTACAGTATGTCGATGACCTGCTCCTGTTCACCGATGAGGGGGAGGAGCATGGCCCACTGCTGGCTGAGCTGCTGGAGCTGCTGAAAGAAGAGGGAGTTAAAGTAACCCCCAAGAAGGCACAGATCGGCCTGAAGGAAGTAAAATTCCTGGGACTGGCTGTGCGCACAGAGGAAAGAGCCATTGACAAAGCTAGAAGGGAAGCAGTGCAGAAGTTACCCACCCCAACACAGTATCAGGAGTAAGATCTTTTCTAGGGCTAACCGGGTACTGCAGAGATTTCATTGAGGATTAAGCAGCTACCATAGCCCCTCTGCTCCGACTCCTACACAAGGGAGTGGAGTGGGAATGGGACAAAGGTTGCGAGGTAGCATTTATCCAACTCAAGAAAGACCTGCAGAACGCACCAGCTCTAGGGGCCAGCGATGGGGATAATGAGTTTTTCCTGGAAGTAGTAGCCAATGGGGACAGCCTGAGTGCAATACTGCTCCAAGAGCGGCACGGCCGGCTGAGACCAGTGGTCTACTCCTCCAGGATACTCACGGATGTGGAGAAGGGATACTCCAACTGTGAGCGGCACCTCCTAGCCACTCACTGGGCTGTGAAAAGATCATTGATCTTCACAGGGGAGTCCCCTATCACATTCCTTACCCACCATACGCCCACCCAAATGCTCCTGGACGGGAGAATCAAGGACGGGACAGTGAGCAGTGCCCGCATTGCTCGCTGGACCCTGCTCCTCTCACAATGGACCTGAGCATAAAGGGTCTCTGCGAGCCAAGACTCGCAGCCAACATGATTTATCCAGGGACAGCCCACCGGTGTTCTGTAGAAGGGGTATGGGAAATTAACATAGGCTTTCGGGCTGGGTTACACCCCACAGGCCGAGAGATCTATGTGGATGGTTCAAGCACAGTATCTGCAGGTGAACGACTCACAGGCTGTGGAGTTTATGACACCGAGGCAGGCATTGCCCTGGTGATTAAGCTCCCCAGTACTATGAGCGCCTAGCATGCTGAACTGTCTGCGGTGGTGTACGTAGTCACACACCCCAAAGACTTCCCTACCCCATACACGATTTGCTCGGACAGTATGTTCACATGCAATTTGTGTACGGAGTACCTGGCTATTTGGTCCTGCCGCGGATACACATCCGCAGACGGGAGACCCCTGGCAATTAAGCCCTAACTGGAAAAGATCATGAGAGCCGTGGGGGAGGAAGGGAATATCTATATACGTAAAGTGAAGGCACATTCCACCACAGATCCCCGTATCGAGGGAAACCAGCAGGCTGACATGTTAGCCAAGCAAGGGGCCTGCAAGGGCAAGCACTGAGATCTGTACAATCCAGGACCCGTTGCAGCACTCAGGGGCAGTATAGGGACGGCAGGGAAGGCAGGGACAGCTTTGCACCTGGACCTAAAAACTGAGTAAAAGTGTGTTGGGACAAATGGTGGGAATCCAAACAAGGATTTATGTTTGCATGTGGGGATCAGAGAGTATTTGTCCCGCAAGCATATCTATCGCCTTCGCCAGGCAATGGCAAGATGAAGGTGAAGGGATGGGGTGGAATTCTAGCCTACACTGGTGCGCGGTCCCACACTCCCCATTATCAATTAACGCCACCGAATTAAGAGCATACATTAAGAAACCCCTGCCCACAACCCCGCCAATACGCACAGTAATAGAAAGGTGTCCACCAAGGGACCAGGGAACGGATTAGTATTGGTACCGACCGAAAAGGTGTTATATCAGGGGGTACGTTATGCAGTAGTTTCAATAATTTTAAACCTGACCGAGGTAACCTACCTGCATGGTGTCCGAAGGAAACACAGCTGCTATACCAGGCCCCACTTAGAGACATGTTTAAGATATTTTATGAGTTAGACTTTGGAAATGTAGACAAAGCAGACCTATGCACCCTAAACGCTCGGGACACTATGGGCTCAGGGAGACCTAGAAGGGGAATCATAAACGACGTTTTCACTACCTACAATACAGTATCCTCTGTGATAAATAGCCGAGATGACAGAGAACTGCAAACACAGATAAGCAGTTTAAAGACCCAATTGAGAAAAATCCTGAAACAGGAGAATACCGTAGTAGGTTCAGAACTACACGAGGACCAGGCTATGACTGTCCATTTAAAAGAAATAGTGGCCGAACTGGAAAAACATGCACAAACAGTGAATACACTCATACGGGAGGATAGAAACGCTTTGGACCAGGCTGCACAGAACGAGGTGTGCGTACTGTCAGGGGCATGGTTGTTGGGCGAGGTCCGCAACAACCTGGAGGATTTAAAACAAGGGGTAGTCCCCTCTTGGATCAGGAACAAGCACCTCACAGCCCTCTACCCGTACAGTAATTCACTAAGCCCGTACCAGCTCCGCCTCGCCTCTGAAGCCTACCCTGTCCCAGTAGACTGTGGGAAACCTGACCACACTATTATGGGAATAGTATTAAGGATGCCGGTCATGGGTGGGACAGCCCGACCCACACCGGTATACCGGGTGGAGAACATTGGAGTTATTCAGGGAGGTGCACAAATTCATTTTGCAGCAGTCCCACTCTATGTCATAAAGTGGGAGTACGCTGTAACGGGTACTGACCTCTCCGGGTGCCGGAGCCGGGGTGCACACGTAATACTGTGTCCCCAGTACTTGAGTGCACATTCAAAGTCACAGTGTGGGTTTAAAGCTGCTGGCGCACAGCCTATTAACTGCACCATGGAGGTAATGACACAAGACCATGTCCCTCCACAGGTAGCATACATAGGGGGTGGGACATATTGTGTCACCACCAGTGCGTCCCACTACCAACATGGACACTTCTGGTGTCTGGTGAGTGACAGCAGTTTTTGCTTCAAGCCTGAGGCATCAGTTCAAGTGGCCCAGGAACGGATTGTCCCCATTCCTGAACCCTCCACAGTCCCCCTCACTGTGAAGGAAAACATTACAAACTTGCAGGATTATGTTGTACATTTTGGCTATTCAATTCCCCCTCTACCCGAACATCTTAGCGCTCTGCTAAAAGCTGTAATTATCTCACAAAAAAACTTTTATACTCTAGAACAGAAAACAATCTAGAACAGAAAACAAAAAAGATTCTCGAGATCACCATTCCGCCTTGGTGGGACCTTTTCAGAAATATAGCAGTCCAAGTTTGGATCCGAATCGCTTCCCACACTTTAGTTATTAGTCAACTTGTGATTATACTTTACTTATGGTGTCTCACTTGCCGAGTGAAACGCAGAGGTAGTCAGGTCAGGCATCCAAGGGTGCTGTACGCTCCTTGTCCGAACTTGGGAATCGCGCAGGGAGGGGTGACACCATACTGCCATGTTAATTTGTGTTTGATTTTACCTGCTGTAAACCGCAGAATCTCGAGTATTGTAAGAGTGTCACTTAAAGATGTGACTATGTACTTTTATTTTGCTGACCTTGAATATGTGTTTGACTATGTGCTTTTACTTGTTTTACTTAGAACTGTGTTTGGCCATGTACCGTTACTTTACTGCGAAAACCGAGTAAAAGAGGGACATCATACCCTCTCTATGCTATATCCGAATTGCAATGACTGTATTCGCTTGTAAATTGCATTTGTTTTTCAACGGGGGATGCAGGGTAATGTTTAGCTAGTATAAATGTAGGGAAGATTGATTCTCGGGAGCAGGAATTTTGCTTACCTTGATTGACACTCAAAAGTGTGGAGTGTCAACAGGGGGGAATGAAGTGATGCAAAATTCACAAGAACCCCCCGCCCCAACCCTCCCTCCCCCCCTCAGTGTTTGGGCTCATTTGAAAGGAAATTTAATTTAGGACAATCTACCGAAAAGTTTGGAACTCTAAAGTACTTATGGAAGAAACTACAAACTTTAATAGAATTTTGGATTTTAAAAGACAAACTCAAGCCTGTGGGTGGACCTATGGAGCTAGCAGGAGACAGTCTAATTAAGTGAAGCTACCTGGGTGTGAGGGCTGAGTTAACCTGTTTGGAAGAATGAGTATTCGAAAATCCTTCCCCCACAAGAGACATTAACATCACAAAATCACCCAGAGGTAGCTACCCATCAACATGGGTCTGGATGACCATTTCAGCATATACATCACAAAGAGGCCCAATCCAGCCTGCATGCGAAAGACTAAGCACAAAAGGACATTGCAATTATCAAACTAATATTTCCATCAGGAAATAGTTTACGAACATCAACTTATGCAAAACATATCAACTTTTAACGAGCCCACCAAAATATTACAAAGAAGAACCAAGCCCGCCAAAATTATACAAAGGATTTTGAACAAGATTTCGGAAAAACAACCGCGGCGATCTATCGTTAACTGTCAAAAGGATTGGTAAGCATAGTCCCTGCCTGCCCTGGAGTCTAACCTAGCTAGAATTAGGTATTGGGAGGTGGGAGGTATAATTTTACTGCAATCCCCTTTGAATGTGTAGTGTATGGTAATTGATTAGAGTGATTATAGGTTTGACCTTGTACCTTTCCTTGTATTGTCCTTTATTAGAATGATTGTAAGTTTGGCCTTGTATTTTCTTACTAGAGTAATAAGCCTGTATTACCTTAACTGTAATAAAAACAAAGTTCTTTGCATCAAACCAGTGACCTTTGCATTTTTGTCACACCCCCCGAATAAATCCAGAGTACAGAACCCAAGGGAGGGGGAGCGATTCGAACCACTCAAGTTGGTCAGAGGGAACCTGAACCTCTCACAGAGACCACCTCCTTAGACTGCATTTGCGACTTATTAGCTCTTGCATCTCCTGGTCATTCTCATCAAGCCAGTCCTGGTGTTTCCTGGTTGAGTGACTAAGCGTCTCTTTGCAGGCACTGGTTATGGTGCCCTGGAGGGCAGACCAAGCGCTGTGGGCATTCTGCATCTCGGGGTCATCAAGGGTCACCAGATTAGCAGTGAAGTTGCCGAGGAGGGTCAATTTGTCACCCTCAAAGCCTCCTTGATAAAATGCAATATCCCCACTGTTGTGTATGAAATGATACAATGAACTCCGTACTGTGAGCCAGTGATCAGGTGTAACCTAGTCAGTCTTTAATGGCTTCCAGAAGTGAGGATACAAAGGTGAAGTTCAGGTTATACACCGGGCCCAGCATGAGTGTACCTGTGACCCTAGGACCTCCGACGGTAGTGTCCCCTGGTAGTGGGCAGATCTTATGTACATACATTACATCATTCACCCCCCCAGTTCTTGGCACAAGTCCATATTACAAGTTGAGATGGTCCAGAGCCCTTCGCTCCCTGGTTGACCACAATGGGTTCTTCTGATGGCTGGACGTGAGTTGGTTGGTCGTCTAAGTTCGCGGTGCCTTCTCCCAACTGTTCCGGTTCGTCAGTGTGTCTTAGCTTGATTTGATCAATGTGTTTCCTGCACATCTGCCCGTTCTTGAGCTTAACCATATACACCCGGTTACCTTCCTTATCCGTAACATTGCCCGGGAGCCACTTGGGCCCTTGACCATTGTTAAGTACATACACTGGGTCGCTTGACACTGCGGTGCGGTTGTGATACCACTGCTGGCATTGACGTCGGGTTTCGACATGATCGTTAAAGTTAGGATGGACTGGAGGGAGCCTGGTTTTGAGGCCTCTCTTCATCAATAGTTCCGCAGGCAGGACCCCGGTGAGCGTGTGTGGCCTTGTCCTGTAACTGAACAATATGCGTGGCGGGCGTGTCTGCAAGGAACCGTGACTTAAGTGTTTCAGGCTCTGCTTGATGGTTTGAACTGCCTGCTCTGCTTGTCCATTGGACACGGGTTTGAACGGGGCTGACTTCACGTGTTTTGCGTTTCATGAACTCTTGAAACTCCAGGCTCGTGAAACACGGTCCGTTGTCATTGACAATGATGTCTGGAAGACCATGTGTGGCAAACATGACTCTCAGGTTCTCAATGGTGGCAGTGGAAGTGCTGGATGACATGATCACATATTCTATCCATTTGGAGTATGTATCCACCACCATAAAAAACATTTTACCGAGGAAGGGGCCCACAAAGTCGATGTGAATTCTAGACCACGGTTTGGATGGCCATGACCATAGGCTGAGCGGAGCTTCCTTTGGGGCATTGCTTAACTGCATGCACTGGTGCACGCATGTCTCTAAGTCTGAGTCAATGCCAGGCCACCATACATGGGACCTGGCGATGGCCTTCATCATGACAATACCGGGATGTGTACTATGTAACTCCCGTACAAATCTCGCCCTGCTTTTCTTAGACATTACAACACGATTATCCCACAGTAAACAGTCGGACTGATGGAAAGCTCATCTTTGCGACAGCTATATGGTTTGGTTTCATTACCCATTTCCTTGGGGATGGTCGACCAGTCCCCGTTAAGAACACAACGTTTTACAATCGATAGGGTCGGATCTTGGCTGGTCCAGGTCTTAACTTGTCGAGCAGTGACAGGTGACCCTTCACTCTCAAAGGCATCCATGACCATGAGTAGCTCTGTGGGCATTGGCGTTTCCACCTCCGGTGTGGGCAACGGTAACCGGCTCAATGCATCAGCGCAGTTGTCGGTGCCTGGTCTATGGCGAATGACATAATCATAGGCAGATAATGTCAGTGCCCACCTCTGGATGCGGGATGATGCTTTGGTATTGGTACCTTTATGTTCCGAGAACAACGATATAAGCGGCTTGTGATCAGTTTCCAGCTCGAAGCGAAGCCCAAACAGGTACTGGTGCATTTTTTTTACCCCATAAACACATGCTAAAGCCTCTTTCTCTACCATGCCGTAGGCTCTTTCCGCCTTGGACAAGCTTCGAGATGCTTATGCAACTGGTTGTCATTTGCCTGATTCATTGGCTTGTTGGAGTATGCAGCCGACCCCATAGGACGACGCAGCACAGGTCAAAACTAGAAGCTTGCATGGGTCATACAGTACCAGTAGCTTGTGGGAACACAATAGATTTCTAGCCTTCTCAAAATCTCTGTCTTGAAGTTCACCCCACACCCAGTCGTCTCCTTTCCTGAGTAGCTTGTGCAAAGGCACTAATACTGTGTTCAATTTGGGTAAGAAGTTACCGAAGTAGTTGAGAAGACCCAGGACCGAACACAGTTCCGTCACATTCTGGGGCCTGGGCGCATTTTTGATGGCCTCTGTTTTCGCGTTGTAGGCCTGATTCTGTCTGCAGCAATCTTTCGTTCAAGGAATTCGACCTCTGGTTCCATGAAAATGTGCTTCCAATGTTTCAGCCTGAGTCTCACTTTGTCCAGACGACGCAGAACCTCTTCCAGATTGTGCAGGTGCTCGGCGGTGTCACGATCTGTGACTAGGATGTTGTCTTGGAATACCACGGTCCTGGGCACGGATTTCAATAGGCTCTCCATGTTTCTCTGAAATATGGCTGCCGCTGAACGAATGCCAAAAGGGCACCTGTTGTAAATAAACAGTACTTTGTGTGTGTTGATGCATGTAAGTTTCTTTGATGATTCAACAGTTCCTGTGTGATGTAGACCAACGTTAGATTCAATTTGGTGAACGATTTTCCCCCGGCTAGCATTGCAAACGGGTCATCAGCTTTCGGTAGCGGCTATTGATCTTGTTTCGAAACTCGGTTGATCGTGACCTTGTCGTCTCCACAAATCCTGACCGTGCCGTCGCTCTTTAATACCGGAACAATGGGGCTGGCCCATTCATTAAATTTGACTGGTGAGATGACCCCCTCGCGTTGTAGCCTGTCCAATTCGAGCTCGACCTTTTCTCTCATCATGTACGGGACCGCCCTGGCTTTGTGATGGATGGGCCTTGTGTCTGGGCCTAGGTGAATCTGCACCTTGGCTCCCTTGAAGCTGCCAATTCCCGGTTCAAACAGTGAGGGAAATTTGCTCAGCACTTGAGCACACAAATTATCATCCGCTGATGACAAAGCTTTGATATTGTACCATTTCCATTTTATTTTCTTGAGCCAACTCCTGCCGAATAACGATGGGCCATTGCCCGGGCTAATCCATAATGGTAGATCATGAACCACTCCCTCGTACGACACTCTTACTGCTGCACTAGCGATCACTGGTAGGAACTCTTTGGTGTAGGTATGCAATTTCGCATTTATCAGACTCAACTTGGGTCTCTCTGCCTTGGTCTCGCACAGCTTTTCGAAAGTCCTCTGGCTCATTATCGATTGACTCGCACTCGTGTCTAATTCCATTGAAAATCTACACGTCGTTTAATTTTACCGCCATCATTATCGGTTGGCTCTTTGTTAGTAATTTTACCTCCATCATTTTCGGTTGGCTCTTTGTTAGGAATGCACATACGCTATAAACTTCCTCCTCGGAGCTCTCAAAAGCCTCGGGCTGCATTGCCAGATCCACGCTGAATTGATCATCATCCACGTGGTGTGTCGCAGCTCGCTTGTTCTGCTGTGAACACGTCCGCTGATGCCCCGTCTTCGCACACCCTCTGCATACATGCTGCCTGAAGTGGCACTGATGAGGTCGGTGATTGCCCCCGCAACACCAACATGTTGAGCTCGGATTTGTGCCCAATGGCAGGCTTTGAGCGACTCCTGTTCTCGCATACGCAGTCGAGTAGGCCCTCGATGGCGAATTTTGATCGGCTCCCGTTCTCGCATACGTAGTTGAGTAGGCCTCGATGGCAAACTTTGAGTGGCTCCCGGTCTTTTAGACGAGGTTGAGTAGGGCCTGCCATGTGCAGCTCTGCCGGCCATCGATGCAATTTTGTGCACAGTGCTTGCCATGGAGTTCCTGTTTTGTCGCGATATCTGCTTCGTGCTTTTCTGCGTGGACATGCAAGCCTGGGCGATGATGAAGACCTTGCTGAGATATGGCATCTCCGCAGCCAGCAGATTACTTAAGATCGCCTCGTGGTTGACCCCGATCACGAAAAAGTCAAGTAGCATGTCTTCCAATGCAGGCCCAAATTTGCAAGGCCCTGCAAGACGTCTCAGGTCAGTAACAAATGCCGTTACGTCCTGGCCTTCTGGACGAACGTGTTTATAGAAGCGATATCTGGATAGGAGGATTCCTTCCGTGGGTTTAAGGTGTTCCCAAACTAGAGCACACAGTTCTTTGTAATCCTTTTCTGAAGGAAGAGTGGATGAGAGCAGATTCTTGATAGGTGCATAGATCGTGGGGCCACAGACGGTGAGAAGAACTGCCCTGCGCTTCTCTGCATCTTCGTCTTTGTTTAGGTCGTTTGCCTCGAAATACTGGTCAAGACGATCCATGAAATCTCCCCAATCCTCTCCTTCATTGAATCTCTCGAGAATCTCAACAGTACTCGATCGTGCTGTGCTCGCTATACTTTTGCGTGGGTTCGTATTTGCCTCGTCGCCAGTTGTAGTGTATGAAATCATACAATGAACTCTGAACTGTGAGCCAGTGACCAGGTTTAACCTGGTCAGTCTTTAATGGCTTCCAGAAGTGAAGATACAAAGTTGAAGTTCAGGTTATATAACGGGCCCAGCACGAGTGTACCTGTGACCCTAGGAGCTCCGACAGTAATGCCCCCCTGGTGGTGGGCAGACCTTATGTAAATACATTACACCCACCGACACCTGGGAGTCGCTGGCCGAAGGAGGGAGGGTGCTGAGCACCTCGAGTCTCGTCGCCGAGAGCATGCAGAAAACAAGCACAGGCAAATCAGTCCCACCTACACTTTACTTCAACGACTGTCTGTCCCACCTGTGACAGAGACTGTCATTTCTGTATTGGACTGTACAGTCACCTAAGAACTCACTTCTGGAGTGGAAGCAAGTCTTCCTTGATTTCGAGGGACTGCCTATGATGATACTACTTTGGCAAGTTTTGTATCATCAGCAAACGTTATAATGCTGCTCCCTACACCCGAGCATAGGTCGTTTATGACAATCAAGAAGGAAACAAAGTGTTATTATCAAATGATGGTAAGAGAGAAAAGCATAAAAAAAAAATAGAGGGGTGTTGGACTACACAAGTGAACATACTCCACTGAGTTTGTATATGTCAGTTATTAATTAATTCATTTGCCATGCATAACTGGACAGAACTATCAATGATTAAGCAGTATTACTGTAAGGAACATTAAGTCTGAATTAGTATTTATTTTAATTTAAAAACAAAATACTGCAGATGCTGGAATCTGAAATAAAAACTGAAATTTGTTGGAAATCTCAGCATGTCAGGCAGCGTTTGTGGAGAGAAATAGAGTTAATGGGCTCAATTTTCCCCAGTTACCTGTGCTGTTTTTTTGGCACGTGCCACTTTTTTGAGCCTAAATTAAAATATCCAAGTTTCCCCAAAGATTGTGCGCCAGCATAACTCAGTTAATTACGATTCTTTTAGGTTTGTTTTTTTCTGTGTCATAGGGGGCATAACCTGATGTCTGCGCCAGCTTTTCACATTTATGCAAGTTTGGCCAACTTACATTTCTCCTAGGACGGCGTATGTGACCACTCCCAAAAACCTTCTGGGCACAAGAAAAAGCAGCGCACATTTAAAAACCGGTGCAGAAAGACGCCATTGTTTTTAGGGGAAGTTTTGGAGGGGGTGAAGAACACATTAAATAAGCTTCATGAAGTTTAATTTTTTCAAACATACAAGGCAGAAAATGGAAGTTTAATGCAATTCTTTAATTTTAGATTTTTTTCAAAATGCCATGCCGGGTTCGAAGGTCGGAGCATCGGCTGGCAGAATCAGTCCCTCGCCTGGACACAGGAGCTCAGCTTCAAAAGAAGCCCGGTGGGGTGGGGTTGGGGGTATGTGGAAGCTGAACTGAAGGGATGAGAACCCTTACACGATGCAGCAGCATCAAAAGAAGCCCGGGGGGCGGGGGGTGGGGGGGAGTTGCCAAGCCCCTGTGTCCGGACGAGGGAGCGTTTCTGCTGGCTGACCCTTGAGCCCATTGAGGAGATGTTTGGTCAGTGGTGCGGTGGTACTTTGAAACAAATGGAAAATTAAAGAATTGCATTAGACTTGGTTGCCCCAAATGACCTCACTTGAATGCCTAGCTTCCGGTTCTAAGCAGGTCTGTTGCGTATGCGCAGACCTGGGTGAGTTCCATACTAGGGTGTCAACCTTGGGGAGAGAGACAACAAAGAAGCTTATCCTGCCTGCCGTTTTGAGCTTCTTGCAAAGGTACAATTTAATCATGGGGGCAACACTGACAATGCCATACCTCATGCAAGCCTTCTGCATCATGGTACTGCGGAGGAGACAATTGACCTGACGTCATCGCATGAGGAACCTCAGAGCACATCGGACAATGGGCAGGAGGCCCACATCGGGTATATTGACACAGGCATTCATACATGCACCTGAGTGATGCAGACTGCGTGAGAAATCTGCATTTCCGCAAAGAAGTTGTAACTGAGATCTGTGAGTTAGTAAAAGCAGACCTGCAACCTAGAAGCGTCAGGAGGACTGCATTGTCAGTTGAAGTGAAGGTTACAGCTGCACTTTCATTCTATGCATCTGGATCATTCCAGGCCACAACTGGGGATGTGTGCGCCATTTGTAAACATGCAACACATATCTGCATTCAGCAGGTGACTGCTGCACTATATAGCCGGAGGAATGACCAAATAACGTTCCCTATGACTGCCCAGGCAATGCATGAAAGGGCTGTGGGCTTCTCCAGAATTGCTGGCTTTCTAAAAGTACAGGGGTGCATTGATTGTACCCACATCGCCTTGTGAGCAGCTTTGGAAGATTCCGAGATGTACAGGAAAGGAAAAGACTTCCACTCCGTTAATATGCAGCTCGTGTGTGACGACATGCATCGCATCATGTCAGTTGATGCAAGATACCCGGTGAGCACCCATGATGTGTTCATCCAATGCGTCAATGCTATATCTGCCATGTTTCAGCAGCAGCCAGAAGGGCAGAGACAAAGGGTATCGCCTCGCCGCCTGGCTCATGATGCCCCTATGCGCAGCCCGGACGGAAGCTGATGGGAAATACAACATGTCGCACATTGCGACGTGCAACATAATAGAGAGGACCATTGGCATCTTGAAACAGCGTTTCCAATGCATGGACCATTCTGAAGGCTACTTGCAATACTCCCCTGAGATTGTCGGTCATTTCACGACCGTGTGCTGCCTGCTGCATAACTTAGCCATCATGAGGCAGCAGCAGCTGGTAGTAGAAGACCCACCTGAGGTGAGAGGGGCTGATGATGAAGAGGAAGATATAGATGAGGAGGAGGATGAGGAAACCATGCAACTACCTGAACCTGGAGCACGACAGCGGAGGAAGGCGGGCCGTCGTTCCCCTTTAACGATTGCTCCAGCAGCTCAGCCATTACTGTTTGGACCTGTTCCTTAATGTTGTGTGGTATTAATGGAACAAATAATGGAAATGCAAAAGCAAAATACTGTGGATGCTGGAATCTGGAATAAAAACAGAAAATGCTGGAAATCTCAGCAGGTCAGGCAGCATCTGTGGAGAGAAAGCAGAGTTAACGTTTCGGGTCGATGACCCTTCATCAGAACTGGAGAGTGTACGGAAACAACAGATTCTTAACAAGCACTGAAAGGGGGAGGGGAAGAAAGAACAAAAGGGAAGGTCTGTAATAGGTTGGAAGTCAGAAGAGATTAGAGAGACAAACAGGATGATGGCCCAAATTCAAATGGCAAAGCCAGGAGTTAGAAAAACTTTAGTCAAGATAGGGTGTGAATGGTGGAATAATGACCAACCTCCATTAGAGACAATGAGAAAAAAAGGAAGAAAGAGACAGGCTCTGAGGGTGGCAGGGCAGGGGTGGGGGTGGGGGAGGGGGAGCGGGCGTGGGAACGGGAGCTGAAGATTGGCAGCGGTTACGCTCTGAAATTTTTTAACATGATATTGAGTCCAGAAGATTGTAAAGTGCCTAAACTAAAGACGAGGTGCTGTTCCTCGTGTTGTGTATGGAGAAAGAGTCAGACTGAACACTGTGAGCTCAAAGTAACATGTGATATTAGTCTTTTATTGCAGGGCTCCAGAGTGCCACTCCAATCTGTGAAGCCTCCTTAAATACCTGTGCTCCCAAGGGATTATGGGATCCCTTGGGAGTCCAGGGGACGAGCCCTCTGGTGGTTGTACAGAGTAAATACAAGTATACATATATAGCAACATTCTCCCCCAAAGTCAATAGTGTAACTATTTACAATGTGAGTCGATCTGGGGCCCTTCTTGCCCTGGTTGATCGTCTTGGTGTGAAAGCTGGTGTTGTTGAATCATTTGTTGGGCCCTTGCTGGACTGCTGTGCAGCTGGCCTTGCTGGGTTGCCTGGTGTGTTGGGCCCTGCAGGGCTGCTGTGGATGATGGGTTCTGCTTCGTGGTCAACTGTGGTGCCGGTTGCCACTGGTGTGTATGTTGGGGGATCTAAAAAGGTAGGGTCCAAGGTACGTTGCTCAGGATAGTCCGTGAATCTGAGCTTGATTTGGTCCAATTGTTTCCGGTGAATGAGTCTATTTGAAAGTTTGACCCAAAACACCCTGCTCCCCTCTTTGGCCATGACAGTGCCGGGAAGCCTAATGGGACCTTGTTCATAATTTAATACAAATACAGGATCATTGATTTCAATCTCATGTGACACATTTGCGCTTTCATGGTATGTACTTTGTTGAAGCCGCCTGTTCTCTATCTGTTCATGTAGATCAGGGTGAACTAACAAGAGCTTTGTCTTGAGTGCCCTTTTCATGAGCAGTTCAGCAGGTGGGATTCCAGTGAATGAGTGGGGTCTCGTGCGGTAGCTAAGCAGGACTCGGGATAGGCGAGTCTGCAGTGAGCCTTCAGTTACCCTCTTCAAGCCTTGCTTGATGGTTTGCACTGCTCTCTCTGCCTGACCATTGGATGCTGGTTTAAATGGGGCAGATGTGATATGTTTGATCCTGTTACGGGTCATGAATTCTTTGAACTCAGCACTGGTAAAACATGGCCCATTGTCACTCACCAGGACATCGGGTAGGCCATGTGTGGCAAACATGGCCCGCAGGCTTTCAGTAGTGGCAGTGGACGTGCTAGCCGACATTATCTCACATTCAATCCACTTGGAGAACGCGTCCACAACCACAAGGAGCATTTTACCCAAGAACGGACCTGCATAGTCGACGTGTACCCTAGACCACGGCTTGGAGGGCCAAGACCATAAACTTAGCAGTGCCTCCCTGGGTACATTGCTTAACTGCGAGCATGTATTACATCTGTGAACGCAGGACTCTAAGTCCGCATCGATACCAGGCCACCACACAAGGGATCTGGCTATCGCTTTCATCATTACGATGCCTGGGTGGGTACTGTGGAGATCATTGATGAAGGTATCTCTGCCTTTCTTGGTGACCACTACTCGATTGCCCCACAGAAATCAGTCTGCCTGTATAGACATTTCATCTTTGCGCTGCTGGAAAGGCTTTATCTCTTCCTGCATTTTCACTGGGACACTGGATCAACTCTCGTGAAGCACACAGCTTTTGACAAGAGATAATAAGGGATCCTGGCTTGTCCAGGTTCTGATCTGCCGGGCAGTGACGGGTGATTGCTCACTCTCAAATGCTTCCATAACCATGGCTAGATCTGCGGGCTGCGCCATTTCCATCCCCGTGGTGGGCAATGGCAGCCTACTGAGAGCATCAGCGCAGTTTTCTGTGCCTGGCCTGAGGCGGATGGCGTAGTTGTATGCGGACAACATGAGCGCCCATCTCTGGATGAGGGCCGATGCTTTGGTATTCATCCCTTTACTCTCAGAGAACAGGGATATAAGTGGCTTATGGTCAGTTTCCAATTCAAATTTGAGCCCAAACAAGTATTGAAGCATTTTCTTTACCCCAGAGACACACGCTAACCCTTCTTTCTCAATCATGCTGTAGGCTCTCTCAGCCTTAGACAGACTCCTGGATGCATAAGCAACCGGTTGCAGTTTCCCGAAATCATTAGCTTGTTGCAATACACACCCGACGTCATATGACGACGCATCACATGCTAGTACCAAACGCTTACATGGATCATACAACACAAGCAATTTGTTTTAGCATAACAGTTTTCTCATTTTTACAAAGGCATTTTCTTGGCTTTTGCCCTGAACCCATTCATCCTCTTTTCATAGTAAGACATGCAGTGGTTCTAGCAGGGTGCTGAGACCCAGTAAGAAGTTACCAAAGTCGTTCAGGATCCCAGAAACGACCGCAGCTCCATCAAGTTCTGTGGCCTCGGTGCATTCTCGATTGCCTCCGTCTTCACGTTGGTGGGTCTGATGCCGTCCGCCGCAATCCTCCTTCCCAAGAACTCCACTTCAGTTGCCAGGGAAACAGATTTTGAGTGTTTTAACCTGAGCCCCACGCGGTTGAGTCGACTAAGAACCTCCTCCAGGTTTTGCAGATGCTCAAATGTTTCCGACCTGTGACCAAGATGTCGTCCTGGAAGACCACGGTGTGCGGGACCGACTTCAGTAAGCTTTCCATGTTTCTCTGGAATATCGCCGCCGCTGATCGGATTCCAAATGGGCATCTCTTATAAACAAAAAGACCTTTGTGCATGTTGATGCAGGTGAGGGCCTTCAATGATTCCTCAAGTTCCTACGTCATGTAGGCTGAAGTCAGATCCAGCTTCGTGGACGTCTTTCCTCCCACCAGCATTGCAAAGATGTCGTCGGCCTTTGGTAGTGGGTATTGGTCTTGCAGGGAGAAACAATTGATAGTTACTTTGTAATCACCACAGATTCTGACAGTGCCATCTCCCTTGAGGACTGGTGCAAAAGGATTGATCCACTTGTTGAAACTGATCAGTGAGAAGATACCCTCTCGTTGCAGCCGGTCTAGCTCGATCCCTACCCTTTCTCTCATCATGTACGGTCCTGCTCTCGTCTTGTGATGGATGGGTCGCGTCCCCGGAATTAGGTGGATCTGCACTTTTGCTCCTTGGAATTTCACGATGCCTGGTTCAAACAGCGAAGGAAATTTTTTTAAGACCTGGGCACACGAAGTGTCATCAGTGGGTGATAGCGCTCGGACATCGTCCAAGTTCCAGCGTATCTTTCCCAGCCAGCTCCTGCCGAGCAGCGTGGGACCATCGCCCGGTAGCACCCAGAGTGGTAGCTTGTACACCGCTCCATCTTCGGAGACCTTTACAGTAGCACTGCCAATTACAGGAATCAGTTCTTTTGTGTAAGTTCTTAGTTTTGTGTGAACTGGAGTTAAGACTGACCTTGAGGCCTTGTTGCACCACAACCTTTCGAAAGTCTTTTTGCCCATGATGGACTGGCTTTTGCCCGTGTCCAGCTCCATTGACACCGGGAGTCCATTTAGATCAACATTCAGCATTATCGGGGGACAATTCGTGGTGAATGTGTGCACCCCATATACCTCTGCTTCCTCGATCTGAGGCTCTGGTTCGTCGTGACCCTCCGTGGATCTGTCCTCCTCTGCAACATGGTCGTTTGCAGGTTTAACAGGCTTTGCAGCTCGCATGCACTCTCGTTGGAGGTGTCCCATTGTTCCACAACCCTTGCAAATGTACTCTGAATCGGCATGAATGGAAACGATGATCACTCCCGCAGCGCCAACAAGGTGTTAATGGCCTTGCATTCATCACCCTTGATAGTGGACTCTGCAGACGTGTAGCTGCAGGTATGTAGGACCTGCCTTGTACGTTACGCTACGAAAACAACATCGCTTTGTTCACAGTACTTGAAGCAGCACTTGCGTGCTGAGAGATTTGCTTCATATTATAACTGGTCGCAATGAATGCCTGGGCTATCGCTATGGCCTTACTCAAGATTGGGGTCTCTACAGTCAAAAGTTTGCGAAGTATGGTTTCGTGGCCAATGCCAAGTACGAAAATGTCTCTGAGCTGTGCTCCAAATGTCCTTCAAATTCGCAATGTCCTGCAAGGCGTCTTAGCTTGGCAACATAACTCGCCACTTCCTGGCCTTCAGAACTTTTGTAGGTGTACAGTAAAAGGGAATATTATTTGAATTGGGAGAAATTACAACATGCTGCGGTGCAGAGGGGCCTGGGAGTCCTTGTGCATGAATGCCAAAAAGTTAGTTTGCAGGTGCAGCAGGTAATCAGGAAGGCGAACGGAATGTTGGCCTTCATTGCAAGAGGGATGGAGTACAAAAGCAGGGAGATCCTGCTGCAACTGAATAGGGTATTGGTGAGGCCGCACCTGGAGTACAGCGTGCAGTTTTGGTCACCTTTCTTAAGGAAGGATATACTAGCTTTAGAGGGGGTACAGAGACAATTCATTAGGCTGATACTGGAGATGAGGGGGTTACCTTATGATGATAGATTGAGTAGACTGGGTCTTTACTCGTTGGAGTTCAGAAGGATGAGGGTTGATCTTATAGAAATATTTAAAATAATGAAAGGGATAGACAAGATAGAGGCAGAGAGGTTGTTTCCACTGGTCGGGGAGACTAGAACTAGGGGGCACAGCCTCAAAATACGGGGGAGCCAATTTAAAACCGAGTTGAGAAGGAATTTCTTCTCCCAGAGGGTTGTGAATCTGTGGAATTCTCTGCCCAAGGAAGCAGTTGAGGCTAGCTCATTGAATGTATTCAAATCACAGATAGATAGATTTTTAACCAATAAGGGAATTCAGGGTTACGGGGAGCGGGTGGGTAAGTGGAGCTGAGTCCACGGCCAGATCAGCCATGATCTTGTTGAATGGCGGAGCAGACTCGAGGCGCTAGATGGCCTACTCCTGTTCCTAATTCTTATGTTCTTATGTTATGTAGGTGTAGAACCGGTACCACGCCATCAGAACGCTTTCCTTCGGGTTCAAATGCTCTTGGACCAGTGTGCACAAATTGTTCTACGATTTCTCCGTGGGTTTCACTGGAGTGAGCAGACGCTTCATGAGGCCATACGTTGGTGCCCCACAGATGGTGAGGAGGATCGCCCTTCATTTGACAGTGCTCTCATCCCCATCTAGCTCATTGGCCACGAAGTATTGGGCGAGTCGCTCCACAAAAGTTTCCCAATCATCTTCCTCCGAGAATTTCTCCAGGATGCCCACTGTTCTTTGCATCTTTGGGTTCGCTATCTGTGTCTCGTCACCAGTTGTTGTGTATGGAGAAAGAGTCAGACTGAACACTATGAGCTCAAAGTAAAGTGAGACCTTAGTCTTTTATTGCAGGTCTCCAGAGTGCCTCTCCAACCTGTGTAGCCTCCTTAAATACCTGTGCTCCCAAGGGATTGTTGAAGGGTGTTTTCCATAGAGCAAAGGCACCAGTGGCATAATGTTAGAATTAAATATATATGTAATGTTAGAATTAAATATTTGTATGTAAAATGGTGGCAGGATATATATAAAGATGGCTGCCAGTGATTCAGCAAAGCACTGAGGAAGTACAGCGAGCAGAATTGACCACATTCTTAGTTACTGATAACTGCCGTTCCTCACACAGGAATACACAGAAAAGACAAGCTCAGCAAATGTCTTTAATAAACAGGCTTCCAGGCCCCAGACAAGATGTCCCGGTAGAATGATGGAACAATAGTCCTCCTGTAACAGGATTGAGATAAGGAAACTACACCAAGACAGCACCCAAGGACAGTAAGATAGGGGTGGGGCCTGGACAATGTCACAAGATCATGAGTAACCCATAGTTACACATGAGGCGATCACGCAGCCACCTGATGTTTAAAGATCAATTCTATTGGTCTAATTGAACCTATATGTAATCTATAATCAACATGATTGGATATGTCCAGCCGAAATGGGCTGATGTAACTGTAGTAAACTGTTGTAAAATATATAAATATCCATGAAATCCTTTGTTCAGTGGAGAGAGGTGCCTGGATGAACCTTTGGCTTCATCTCCCCGCCGGCGTAATAAACCGTTTTGATATATGGAACTGATCCGGAGTGATGAGTGATTCTTCCAGAGAACATTTGCGCTGACAGGATTATGGGATCCCTTGGGACTCCAGGGGATGAGCCCTCTGGTGGCTGTACAGAGTAAATACAAGTATACATATATAACACCTCAAGCTTGCGTGAGCTTCGTTGGAACTGTGTAGGAGACCGAGGACAGACAGGTCAGAGTGGGAATGCAGTGGAGAATTAAAGTGACAGGTGACTGGAAGTTCAGGGTCACACTTGCAGACTGAACGAAGGTCACCCCAATCTACGCTTGTTCTCCCCAATGTAGAGGAGTCCACATTGTGAGCGGCGAATACAGTATACTAAATTGAAATAAGCACAAGTAAATTGCTGTTTCACCTGGAAGGAGTATTTGGGCCCTGGATAGTGGGAAGGGAGGAGGTAAAAGGGCAGGTGTTACATCTCCTGCGCTTGCATGGAAAGGTGCCATGGGAAGGGGAGAGGGTGCTGGGGGTGACTGTGGAATGGAACAGGATGTCACGAAGGGAGCGGTCCAAATAATGGAAATGATTCTTCTTTACTTCAAAAAGTAGTGCTAATCGTGGAACAAATAATGGAAATGATTCAGTTATAATTTAAAATAGATTTTATTCAAAAGTTAACAAACACGTGTTTGTACTTAACTTAACTTAACTTTAATAAAAATATTCTTGCATCAAACTTTAAAGTTTTCAGTTAAGATCACTTACACACTTTAAGATCACTTCCAAATTCTAAAATCACTTAAAAACTTTAAGATCACTTACAAACTTGTAAATTTACAGAACTTACAAAAAGCTTTTAATTTGAGAACAGTTACAACAGTAACAACAATAATAATAATAAGAATAACATCAAAGAAAGGCTGCACTCATCTCTCCTCCACCTTATCCTAAGACCGCCCGCTGTGTTTTGCCTGCAGGTGGTGGCGCAACCTTTCTCGGGTTGGTACCAAGCTTATTTTTTCGAACATTTCAGGTAATGCGCACTTCTTGATGGCGGGGCTGGGGCGGGGCGATGGGGGCAGGTGGTAATGTGGAAGGCCCGGCTTTGGCCTCTTCAGAGGCTGGTCTAGGGATTGGAGTGGGAGTAGCAGTTGATTCTCTCAATGGGCGCGGGGTTTGGGCGTGTTCCCTTATTGCAGCAGCAAACTCCAACATTCCCTCCCTCATGTTCGGCAACAGTGTATCAGCTACCCGTGACATTCCCTCGCTCATGTTCACCGACAGTGTTTCAACTACCTGCAACATTCCCTCTGGCCACACCTGGAATATTGCGTATAGTTTTGGTTTCCATATTTAAGAAAGGATATACTTGCTTTGGAGGGAGTTCAGAGAAGGTTCACTAGGTTGATTCTGGAGATGAGGGGGTTGACTTATGAGGAAAGGTGGAGGAGGTTGGGCCTCTACTCATTGGAATTCAGAAGAACGAGAGGTGCTCTTATCAAAATGTATAAGATTATGAGGGGGCTTGACAAGGTGGGTGCAGAGAGGATGTTTCCACTGATAGGGGAGACTAGAACTAGGGGTCATAATCTTAGAATAAAGGGGCCGCCCATTTAAAACAGAGATGAGGAGGAATTTCTTCCCTCAGAGGGTTTAAATCTATGGAATTCACTGCCTCAGAGAGCTGTGGAAGCTGGGACATTGAATAAATTTAAGACCAATAAGGGAATAAGAGGTTAATGGGAGCGAGCAGAGAAGTGGACCTGAGTCCATGATCGTACTAAATGGCGGAGCAGGCTCGAGGAGTCAAATGGCCTACTCCTGCTCCTATTTCTTATGTTCTTATGTTCTTATGTTCTTTTGTTCACTGACAACGCATCCGCCATCTGCGACATTCCCTCCTTCATGTGCTCCGACATTGTATCAGCTGCCTGCGACATTCCCTCCCTCGTATTCCCGGACAGTATTTCCATTTCTCGCGAGAGTGTTGTTACTTCTCCCAATAGTCCCGATACCTCATCACACACCCCACTGATGGTGTCCAGAGTGATCGCGTAAGGTCAATGCTGTCCGCACTCATTGCCATCACCTGAACCACATCTGTTAGATCCTGCACCTCAGGAGAGTGCTGTCGAGCTCGCCTTCCCCTCCTCAACCTGGGTGTGCCTCGCTGCATCCCACTGGGACCCACAGCCTCGGATGGTGGGGCCCTGGGTGTGCCTCGCTGCACCCCATTGAAATCCCAAGCCTCGGACTTTTAAAAACCATGGAATGTCCCAGCACTCGTACCACTCAGGAATGGGCCTGGCACCTCAATGGGAAGCACCTGCACCTCCTCCAGAGTGAGTACAATAGTGTGGGCTTCATCCATCACCTCCCCCTCCCCCTCACCCCCATGCGTTTGGTCTGGAAGGTGGGATTGGAAGATGTTCTCCTCTTCAGGCTCGTCCGCGTCTGAACCTTCTTCTGCATCGGCTTCAGCCTCGTCAGGGTTGGCCTCAAGTTCTGCAAAATATAACAAAACATACAACAGCAGCAGAGGAGGGGGCAGGGTGGTATGAGTAGGCTCACACAGCGCAGGCAGCAGACTCATTTAAAGGACCACGATGAATGATAGCACATTGCATCAACCGAAGCGTAGCTGATGGAGACATCCCCATGAACCGAAGCATGACTAGCCCGCGCAGTACTTAACATTCAGCAAAGTCAGACTGTGGAATTTGCAGGACTTACCCTCTCCCTCGAGTGTGGGCCCAGCTTGTGCAGTGGTGGTTGCTTTTCACCAGGCAGGACCCATCAAAGCAGCGACCCTTTCTTCCAAAGGTGTCAGTGGGTGCAGATTTGCCAGGCCTCCTCCTGTTCGAGTTCTTTCCCTTTTGTTGTGTGCCACTTTCCTCTGCAAAGATGAAAATATAACTTTTTAGAGAGGGTGTCTGTCTGCTGGGTGGGACATATACAGCTGGTCACAGTTACAATTGCAATTCCATTGAATAAATGAAAATATTCCTTACACTACCTAATTGACCAAGCTCCTGACATTTCTTTTTACACTGGCCTGCAGACCTCGGGGTGGTCACCATTGCACAGTAATCTTCTGCAAGTTGGTTCCAGCATTTCTTCATTTATTTTGGTGAAACTTTTATGTGAGCTCTGCTGGTGTCCAGCTCCTGCCATCTGGCCTCAATTACAGTAACTAGTGCCTCCACTTCATCCTGTGATTAATTCTTCGTCCTTGAGCCGTGTTGCATCTTGTATTGCAGCTCTGATTTTTCCATTCAGAATTAAAGTTCTCACACACAACTGGTTCTTTAAAAATCACCGAATACAGACCAGGAGCTGTCGTGGGCAGGCGCGCCCATAGTAGTCAAATCAAAAACGTCCTTTTTTTCGCGCATGTGCAGAAGGGGGGGGCATTTGTTTTTTCAGCGCAGACAATAGGCTCCACCCCCCAAAGCTACAGGACAGGCTGTGCAGTGCCAAATTCAAAAAAATAGACCGAGGAAAGGTGCTAGTTATTTTTGTGGAGTAGTTGGGGCCAAAAAAGATGGGCAGAACTCTTGCAGTATGCCAAAAAATGGCATTGGGGAAAATTGAGCCCATGTTACAGGTCAATGACGCTTTAAATTTATTTGGGATAAGGGCATCGCTAGCACGGTTGGCATTTATTGCCCATCCCTAGTTGCCATTGAGAAGGTGGTGGTGAGTTGCTTTCTTGAACCGTTGCAGTCCATGTGGTGAAGGTACTCCCACAGTGCTGTTAGTGATGGAGTTCCAGGATTTTGTTCCAGCATCAATGAAGGAATGGTGATATATGTCCAGGTCAGGATGGGTGTGACTTGGAGGAGAAATTGGGGGTGGTGGTATTCCCATGCACCTGCTTCCCTTGTCCTTCTAGGTGTGTTAGAAGTCGCAGGTTTGTGATGTGCTATCAAAGAAGCCTTGGTGAGTTGCTGCAGATTGCAGATCATCCTGCCCTAGCAACACTTGTAATGTTGAATTAACTGCTCCTACTCTTGATCAGTACCACCTGACCCTCTGCTGAAAGTTGTGATTGTGTAGCTATCACATGAGTACTCGATCAGGCTTGGCTGTGATAGGCTCTACTCTTGATACTCATATCAAACCACAAAATACTGAGGATTTGCAGCAAGTCAATCAACATCAGAAAATAGAAAAAATAAATTAACGTTTTGGGTGTCCACCTATCATCAGCTGACCAATACAAAGAGAGAAGAAGAGCCAGTTGGGTGAAGGACTGGAGGACTGCCAGCACCTATGCCACACTCTAACATGTATCAGCAGCCATGCCATACCCTAACATGAATCACCTTTATCTGGGCATATGTTTGTCTTTTCATTCAAGCTTTTGTACACTGGTTTTGTGTTCCCCCGCTCCGCCCCCCCCCCCACCCCCCCGAGAGCTGTGGAAGTGCCAAATATTACCAACAGCAACTAATACCTGTAAGAACAACAGTTTATGGTCATTTTGTTACAGAAAACTTGCACACTGTGGCTGGAATTTTCTGGGTTGTCAGCAGGCGGGACTGGTGGCGGGTCGGGTGAGAAAGTGTTTGTTGGGAACCTGCTGTCAACCCGCCATAACATGATTTTCCCAATGTCGGGTCTACCAGTGCTGAGCAGACCCGACAGGCAGAAGCAGGTGACCCAATTAAACCCTTAACAGGCTTTTTTACTTTACTTTTTAACTTTAATTTCATGGCCACGGGAACCACGCTGTTCGGTGACCACTTCTGGCAACCTAAGACGGGATTTCCGTGACCATTTCTCCAGCTGATTACTCGACAGCTTCAAATGTATAGTAAAAGCTCCCACCTGACAGAGATCACTTCCCTTAGCCACATGCTGTTCCTGACTGCATTTCCACAACAGATTCAGCATGCTGCAAGTCTTTCCACAAGTCTCCATCCAGTCCCACCTCATTGCATCTCTCACCATTGACAGGTCGCTTCTGTCATCTGTACTTAACCTGCCATCTATTCCACCAGCATGGTTGGCATTTATACTGTCACACCTTGGTCCTCAGAACCCCACCACGATCATCCCCAACACCAGCAGCACCAGATAAACCAACAGCACCAACAACAATACCAACCTTCTCCGTAATCACCTGATGCTGCACAGGACACAGGGCATCAGCACCCGACCACATTGCTGCCAGGGATGCCAGGGATTGCCTCATAATGGCCAGATTCACTTAGCTTTTTGCTGTACACCCTGGTTGCCACATGATGCACCAGGTTAGCACCACCCCATACCAACACCATAAAGCATCCCTACAATGTCCAAACCATTCCTTTCACATTCATCAGCATTACAGGGGGTATTGGTCTGTTTTGCCATTCACTGCAACTCACTAAGCCACTTCCAAAGGTGCACACAAATCTGTCCAAGAACGCAAAGTGTTCAAACTAAAAGTTTCAATGTTTGACAGCACATTAATAGAAACTTTAAATAAGCATTGGATAAAATCGAAGTGCCTACCCTTGTGTGTTGTTAGTTGGTATGGTTGCTCTCGGACGAGGGTGAGTGTGAGGGGTGACAATGAGATGTGGATATGATAATGTAGATAAAAAGGGACGGGTGGAGGTGCAAGGTAAGTTGGTGTGCATAAGGATGTGCAGGAGTAGGGTAGGGAGGGCAAAGTGATGGGGATGTGATGAGTGGCACAGCAGGATGAAATTGAGTGTGGCTTTGCAGTAACGTTTCATGATCGAATGAGATTATTAAAATGGTTGCACCACTGCACCCAGGTCCTCCTGACCACATCCCTGCTTGTGCCCTCCTGTGCAATGTGCAACCAAGCTGTTTTGGCCCCATGGGGAGGTCTCTTCCGCCCATCAGACGGGAAGAGAACCTCCCTACGTGCTGTGGCTCCCTCCATAAGCGTATGGAGGGAGTAATGGGAGAACCTGGATGCAGCCAGTGTTTGCAGCACTTCAATGCTGGAGAACACTGACAGTACAAATGTCAATAGAAGTTGGCCATGGCCCCTTTAAGGAAACCGGCTGATGACCTATCATGAATGATGTCACCAGACCCACTTCCTCCAATTGGCCCGGAAACACGCTAGGCAGGCTTAACAAGCTCTATCAATGTAAATTAATTGTAGTCAGCGGGTTGAAGCCAGCAGCGGGACCGCGATCCGCCATCGACATCGCCCGCCCCGGACCCGGCAAGGCGAGCAAAATCAGGGCCTGTATTCAATGGCAACTACATCAAACACAAGTAATACTCCAAAAACATGTGACATCGGGTACATGGAGGGGGGCACGTAATGGCTCCGCGCCAGTGTTGCGGGGCGGTAACCTCCGCACTCGAGCCTTTTTGAGCCCGGGACGGAATTACCATCCCTCTCGCTGAATTGGGCCATAATGCACCGGAAATGAGGCGGAGCGTTGTCTGAGGCGTTATGCCTCATTTTCGAGGCATTCTCGGGGTGGTAGCGGGGCATGTTTCTCAGCACCGCGCTGAAGATGCCAGCGCACCGCTAATGACATGAGCGCTATGCAGTCGCTCCGCATAGCGCTAACGTGCCACAACTCCCCTCCCCTTCTTTTAAAGGCGAGGGACGCTGTGATCTCTGCATTGGCTTTGGAGGCCACCACTAGGACAGTAGAGACCTTTTCAGCTGGGCCAGCAGCCCGGCACCCACGAGGGGGTGCCAGGCTGCATGATGGTGATCCAGCTGAACCAACTTTTGCTGGGCTGACTGAAAAGTCGGCCAACAGAAAAACATAGCGGCTGTGGCACAAAGGCCCACCCCTTTAAGGAGCACCCCGACGGCCCCTGTACAGCAGAACATAAGTGTTGTGTATCTGTAATGCATGCACGTCCATGTTCCGCCACCAGGGAGCGCATCCCCTGAAGTCCCAAGGGATCCCAGCATCCCTTGGGAGCATTGTATATAAGACAACCCCTAAGGCCCGTTCCTCACTCTGGAGTGACTTAATAAAGACTGAGGTCACTGTTACTTTAACCTCCCTGTGTGCAGCCTCATCTGTGTTAGGAACACAATAAATGGCGACAAGTATCCGAATCCAACACAAAGATGCAGCAAACTGTGGGAAAACTGGAGAAGTTCTCAGAGGGTGAGGCCTCGGAAGCCTATGTCAAATGGCAAGACCAGTACTTTGTAGCCAACGAGCTGGATGGAGAAGGAAGCGCTGCAAAAAGGAGAGCGGTCCTCCTCACGGTCTGTGGGGCACCGACCTACAGCTCATGAAGAATCTTCTGGCTCTGGTGAAACACACAGATAAGTCGTATGAGGAGCTGTGTACAGTGGTTCGGGAGCAACTTAACCCGAGGGAGAGCGTGCTGATGGTGAGGTATCAGTTCTGCACGTGCCAGCGATCTGAAGACCAGGAAGTGGCGAGTTACGTCGCCGAGCTAAGGCGACTTACAGGACAATGTGAGTTTGATGGCTACCTGGAGCAGATGCTCAGAGACTTTTTTGTACTGGGCATTGACCACGAGACCATCCTATGAAAACTTTTGAATGTAGAGGCACCGACCCTCAGTAGGGCCATAGCGATAGCACAGGTGTTTATGTCCACTAGTGATAACACCAAACAAATCTCTCAGCACACAAGTGCTAGCAATGTTCATAAATTAACTGGAACTGTGTTTGCGAGCAGAAATGTACAGGGCAGAAACCACGAGTCTGCAACTGCCAGCAGGCCTCAGGTGACCCAGATGACTCAAAGTCCGCAACAAAGGATGAATGCAAGGCAATTCACACCTTGTTGGCGTTGTGGAGGCTTCCATTCAGCCTATTCATGCCACTTCAAAGGGTATGTTTACAAGAGCTTTGGAACAATGGGGCACCTCCAACGAGCTTGCAGACGAGCTGCAAGCTCTGCAAAACCTGCTAACCACCACGTGGCAGAGGAAGATCGGTCCATGGTGGATCAAAGCAATTTCGAGCCTCAAAGAGAGAAGGCAGATGCTGAAGTACACGGGGTGTGCAGATTTTTGACGAAATGTCCACCTATAATGCTAAATGTAAAATTGAATGGCTTACCCGTAGCCATGTAACTGGACACTGGCGCTAGCCAATCTATCATGAATAAAAAGATGTTTGAGAGACTGTGGTGCAACAAGGCACTCAGACGAGCACTGAGCCCCATCCACACGAAACTGAGAACATACACCAAAGAGCTCATCACAGTCCTGGGCAGCGCCAAGGTCACCTACAAAGGCACGGTGCACGAACTGCCACTCTGGATTATCCCGGGTGATGGCCCCACACTGCTTGGAAGGAGCTGGCTGGGCAAAATCCACTGGAACGGCGATGACATCCGAACGCTATCACATGTCGATGAGGCTTCATGTACCCAGGTTCTTAACAAATTTCCTTCCCTTATTGAGCCAGGCATTGGAAACTTTTCCGGGGTGAAGGTGTGGATCCACTTGGTCCCAGAGGCACGGCCTATTCACCACAAGGCGCGAGCGGTACCTCACATATGAGGGAGAGTGTGGAAATCGAGCTGGACAGACTGCAATGCGAGGGCATCATCTTCCCAGTGGAATTCAGTGAGTGGGCCAGCCCGATTGTTCCAGTACTCAAAAGTGATGGCACGGTCAGGATTTGCGGCGATTATAAAGTAACTATTAATCGTTTCTCGCTACAGGACAAATACCTGCTACCTAAGGCAAACGACCTATTTGTGACGCTGGCAGGAGGCAAGACGTTCACCAAGCTCGACCTGAATTTAGCCTACATGATGCAGGAGCTGGAGGAGTCTTCGAAGGGCCTCACCTGCATCAACACGCACAAGGGACTGTTCATCTACAACAAATGCCGTTTGGAATTCGGTCGGCTACAGCGATCTTCCAGAGAAACATGGAGAGCCTACTCAATGGGCTGTGGCTGAAGAGGTCAAAATGCATCTTCATGGCAACAGAAGTGGAGTTTTGGGGGAGAAAGATCGCGGCGGACGGCTTTCGGCCCACAGACACCAAGACAGAGGCTATCAGGAACGCGCCCAGGCCACAGAACGTCACGGAGCTGCGGTTGTTCCTGAGACTCCTCAACTATTTTGGTAAATTCCTACTGGGGTTAAGCACCCTCTTAGAGCCCCTACATGTATTATTGTGTAAAGATGAGAACTGGGTATGGGGAAAAAAACCAAGTAATTGCTTTTGAGAAAGCCAGAAATATTTTATGCTCCAGCAAGCTGCTTGTATTGTACAACCCGCGTAAAAGATTTCTGCGAGCATGTGATGCGTCGTCGTACAGAGTCGGGTGTGCATTGCAACAAGCCAACGTTGCGGGGAAGTTGCAACCTGTCGCCTATGCCTCCAGGAGCTTGTCTAAGGCCGAGTGGGCCTACAGCTTGATTGAGAAAGAGGCATTAGCGTGTGTGTTCGGGGTAAAGAAAATGCATCAGTACTTGTTTGGCCTCAAATTTGTGCTGGAAACCGATCACAAGCCCCTCATATCCCTGTTCGCCGAAAACAAGGGGTAATTAATAATGCCTTAGCCCGCATACAAAGGTGGGCACTCGCGCTATCAGTGTATAACTATACCATCCGCCACAGACTAGGCACCAAGAACTGTGCAGATGCTCTCAGTCGGCTACCATTGCCCACCACGGGGGTGGAAATGTTGCAGCCTGCAAACTTGTTGATGGTCATGGATGCATTTCAAAATGATAAATCACTTGTCACGGCCCGCCAGATTCGGACTTGGACCAGCCAAGATCCTCTGCTGTCCCTAGTAAAAAACTGTGAACTGTATGGGAGCAGGGCCAGCATCCCCATTGAAATGCAAGAGATAATCAAGCTGTTCCAGCGGCGAAAGGATGAAGTGTCCATTTAGGCAGACTGTTTGTTGTGGGGTAACCGCGTAGTGCTACCAAAAAAGGGCAGGGAGACGTTCATCTCGGATCTCCACAGCCACACCCAGGTATAATAATGATAAAACCGATAGCCAGATCCCACGTGTGGTGGCCTGGTATCGACTCTGACTTAGAGTCCCTGTATACAGTAATGCCACATGTGTGCTCAGTTGAGCAACGCGCCCAGAGAGGTACCACTAAGTTTGTGGTCCTGGCCCTCCATGTCAACTATGCGGGTCCGTTTCTCGGTAAGATGTTCTTGGTGGTGGCGGATGCTTTTTCAAAATGATTGAATGTGAAATAATGTCGGGAAGCACCGCCACCACCACCATTGAAAGCCTGAGGGACATGTTTGCCACCCACGGCCTGCCTGACATACTGGTCAGTGATAATGGGCCATGTTTCTACAGTGCCAAATTTAAAGAATTCATGACCCGTAATGGGATCAAACATGTCACCTCGGCCCCGTTTAAACCAGCCTCCAATGGGCAGGTAGAACGGGCAGTACAAACAATCAAACAGAGCCTGAAATGAGTCACAGAAGGCTCACTCCAAACCCGCCTGTCCCGAATACTGCTCAGATACCGCACGAGACCCCACTCGCTCACAGGGGTGCCCCCGACTGAGCTACTCATGAAAAGGACACTTAAAATCAGACTCTCGCTGGTTCACCCCAACCTGCATGATCAGGTAGAGAGCAGACGGCAGCAACAAAATGTAAACGATGGTCGCGCCACTGTGTCACAGGAAATTGATCTGAATGACCCTGTGTATGTGCTAAACTATGGACATGGTCCCAAGTGGTTCGCGGGCAAGGTGATAGCTAAAGAAGGGAGTAGGGTGTTTGTAGTCAAACTAGATAATGGACACATTTGCAGAAAGCACCTGGACCAAATGTGGCTGCGGTTCACAGACTGCCCTGAACAACCCACAGCAGACACCACCTTTTTCGAGCCCACAACACACACCCAAAGGATCAATGACACCACCCCGGACCAGGAAATTGAACCCATCATGCTCAACAGCCCAGCAAGGCCAGGATCACCCAGCAGCCCAGCGTGGGCACAGCCAACTCACCAGAACAGACATTTGTACCGAGTCGGTCCACCAGGGATAGAAAGGCTCCCGACCGCCTCACCTTGTAAGTAGTTTTCACTTTGACTTTGCGGGGGAGTGATGTTGTGTATCTGTAAAGCATGCACTCCCATGTTCTGCCACCAGTGAGTGCATCCCCTGAAGTCCCAAGGGATCCCAGCATTCCTTGGGAGCACTGTATATAAGCCGGCCCCTAAGGCCTGTTCCTCACTCTGGAGTGTCTTAATAAAGACTGAGGTCACTGTTACTCTAACCTCCCTGTGTGCAGTCTCATCTGTGTTAGGAACACAATAACAAGAAATAGGCACAAGAGTAGGCCATACGGCCCCTCGAACCTGCTCCACCATTCAATAAGATCATGGCTGATCTGATCATGGATTGAGCTCCACTTCCCCATAACCCCTCATCCCCTTATTGTTCAAGAAACTGCCTATTTCTGTCATACATTTATTCAATGTCCCACTTCCACAGCTCTCCGAGGCAGCAAATTCCACAGATTTACAACCCTCTGAGAGAAGAAATTCCTCCTCATCTCTGTTTTAAATGGGCGGCAACATCTTCTCTGCATCCACCTTGTCAAGCCCCCTCATAATCTTATACGTTTCGATAAGATCACCTCTCATTCTTCTGAATTCCAATGAGTAGATGCCCAACCTATTCAAACTTTCCTCAAAAGTCAACCCTCCCATCCCTGGAATCAACCTAGTGAATCTTCTCTGAATTGCCTCCAAAGCAAGTATATCCTTTCGCAGTATTCCAGGTGTGGCCTCAGCAATACGTTGTATAGCTGTAGCAAGACTTCCCTGCTTTTATACTCCATCCCTTTTGCAATAAAGGCCAAGATCCCATTGGCCTTCCTGATCACTTGCTGTACCTGCATACTATCCTTTTGTGTTTCATGCACAAGTACCCCGAGGTCCCGCTGTACTGCGGCACTTTGCAATCTTTCTCCATTTAAATAATAACTTGCTCTTTGATTTTTTCTGCCAAAGTGCATGACCTCACACTTTCCAACATTATACTCCAACTTCCAAATTTTTGCCCACTCACTTAGCATGTCTACTTCCTTTTGCAGATTTTTTGTCTCCTCCTCACACATTACTTTTCCTCTCATCTTTGTATCATCAGCAAACTTGGCTACGTTACACTCAGTCCCTTCTTCCAAGTCATTAATATAGATTGTAAATAGTTGGGGTCCCAGCACTGATCCCTGCGGCACCCCACTAGTTACTGGTTGCCAACCTGAGAATGAACCATTTATCCCGACTCTCTGTTTTTTGTTAGTTAGCCAATCCTCTATCCTTGCTAATATATTACCCCAACCCAGTGAACTTTTATCTTGTGCAGTAACCTTTTATGTGGCACCTTGTCAAATGCCTTCTGAAAGTCCAAATACACCACATCCGCTGGTTCCCCTTTATCCACCCTGAAAAGCTGTCGTTGGCATCGCCCCGCGCCAGCCTCGCATCATCACCGCGTGCACCATGACCTGAGGAGCTCATCGGGAGGCTCAGCGCCAAACCATTATCGCCTCTACAATGATGGGGGCAATTCCAGGGAGGTGCTTCCTCCCCCCGTCCCTTGGCAAAAAGGGATTTGAATGGAGCAATTACACCCCCATGATGAATTAATTTACTGAATAAAATGTGTTAAGGCCAGATTTAATTGTGGTTTGAGTGACAGAAGCAACACAATGATGCCTCAGTATCAGGCCTCCAGCATTGAATAAACTTCAGATTCAATTGTTTGCTGCTGCACTTTCAATTGCACTCGATATTTAAACATTTAAACTGTATTGATTTGTTACATCTGATTTGGTTTATTCAAAAATCCTTTCTATTAATCTTAACTTTCACTAAAGTCCCTTTTTATATTCATGCTGACATCCCAACTGGAGGAGTGTTGATTCTGTATCACAAATAAAGTTTTATCTGCTTTTTGATTTTATAATTTCTGTCTTTACAGCAGTCTTGAAATATTAATGCATGTGCTCTGCAATGGCTAATTTACCAAATGTGAATTTAGCAATACATCTATAGCCATTTAAACATTTTACATTAAAATGAGAATGTACATCCTGGGAATGGGACAGGAACGAGCATTCAAAGGGCAATGGAGGGCAATGAACCGCTCTGCTCAAGCCACTAGGGTAGCACCTCGTTGAAGTGGTAGACCCAGGAATCCATTGGCTAAAAAGAGTACTGAGGGTTGACACTTGGATGTTTCATTACTTCAAATGGAACTATTTATGCACGTTAAAACATTTTTCATTTTGGTTTTTTTCATGTGCACTGTGCTTTCAAGCCTGCCTTGTCATTATGTCCTTAATATGGAAGTTGGTTCATTGATTTTAAGGTGACAAAGTTCAGAATTCAAAAACAATGGAATGAAGGTCCCTGGATTTTTAATGCAAGGCGGTCTGGTCATAGAAGAGATGGGGAAGAAAGATGCGTCTAAGTGAAGTGCTGTGCCATGAGTCCATTCCTTGTATCTGAGGGCACTGAGGCCACCTCCAAGTTTCCCTCCAAGTCACACACCATCCTGACTTGAAAGTATATCGCTGTTCCTGTATTGTGACTGGGTCAAAATCCTGGAATTCCCTCCCTAACAGCAATGTGGGAGTACCTTCACCACAAGGACTGCAGCGGTTCAAGAAGGCCCACCTTCTCAAGGGCAATTAGGGATGGACAATAAAAGCTATGTGTGTGTTGTCTATTGCCCCCTGCAGTTGTGGAAAGCCAGCCAGAACTGCAAACCCCAATACTCTCTCAGTTTGACTGCTATCATCAGTGTGAAATGAAATATATTGGCTGGCCTGACCAGTAAGATATCTATGATGTGTCTGATGTGGGAGGCTGACTGCAACACCCTCAATGTGCCTGAAAGGATCCAGAGGCATAAAAGTTGAGGGTAGTGGTCACTTTCACTGCCACTGGCACGGCATGGCCGCCCGGTCCAGCAGCCAAGAAATCTTCTTCAAGGAGGCTGCCAAGATCCGCGACCACCTGCTGCAATAATCTGCTCCTCAAATAAGCTAAGCCTCTGTTTTACCCTGTGTGGTGGGTAAGGCCCTCTCCGCGCATGTCCCCTGAGTTAAAGTCTTCTCTGTGGCCCTTCTTCTTTATGCCTTTGCTGCTGCAGCCCTCCTTCCTCCTCCTCTTCACTCCAATAGCTAAAGCATACTCAGCTTCTCCAACTTTTTTTGGAAACATTTCTAAAATACAAACAAAACCCAACATGCCATAATGAAGTGATACAGCAATTGAGAATGTTGCAGCTTTATTGATAGAAGACAAAAAGAGCTTGCATTTCTATAGTGTCTTTCACATCAGGATGTCCTAAAGCACTTTACTTTAGGCACACTGAGCAGTCCCTATCCAATCCCACCTGTGTTCCCCTGACAATATTGCTGACATCATTAAATCCTGTGCACCAGAAGTTAATATCACATCAGGGTCCTAAATGCATTATAGGACCCTGATTTGCATTTAATTCATGAGCATCCTGCCCCTCTGCAGCGGGGACTCATCAGTGCCACGAGTACAGTATCATTAATATGAAGGCGGTTGGAAGCACGTAGCGTTGAAGCCGAGAGCTAGAGTTTTCAAATTTTAACCACTCATCTAACCCTTTCCAGGGATGGGGCTGGAGTTAAAATCGGGGCCCCGATCTCAGCTTCAAGCACTTGCTGAGTGGATTTGATTGGACTGGGTGCAAAGCAATAGATGTAAAGCTCCCTCGACTCTGTCCACAATTTAAGATGACATGACACTAATCGAAGAAGAGCAGTGGAGTCCTCCCAGTGTTGTGGTCAACCTTTATCAATCAAACTACATGACTGAAACACAGGCAGTTCGGATTTTGCAGTAAAAATAATGATAAGACTAAAAGAGTTCACCGTTATTGAAGTGTAAATCAGACAGCAATTTCCGGTGAATACACATGCAGTTAGACCTGGAAATCAGAAAGTTGCTGTCCAAGTTGCCCTGCTTTGCTTTGCTATCACAGTATCTCACCAACAGACTCGGCACTTCAAAACATGGAGTGGTGTGCAGTTACTGTACTTACGTGATAGATGCGATAAACACGACCGAAAAAAATAGGGCTTGTCCATTCCAGTTTAAGTACCCTTTTCACAATGTGGTAAGTGTTCATTTTTACCAAATTACCTCTCTGGCACTGAAATATAACCTTTACAAGTGTGGAGTGTTATTACTTCTGATTTTATTATTGTTGGAGATTTTTTTAAAAAGGATATTTTTTTAACTTTTTCTTTCTGTCTCTTTTATCACTCTTTTTATCCAATCTTTCTTTATCCTCTTTATTTTGCTTTCTGTACATGATTAGGCATTGAATTAAATATTGTAAGATACACTTCCTGGTTCTGACTGGATTAACAATGAACACATATTCAATCTGATTGGTTAATGAGATACAGGGGGGAAATATTGGTACCTTAGTAGTGCCTCCTGTTACCACCAGCAGATGGCGCTAACGGGGCAAGGCAAATCCAACGCCGCACGTCAAATCCTTCCTCCCGCAGAACCGCGGCTAACAGTTATCACCGGGAGTCTCAATGGCAGGTGGATCGTGACATCAGTAAGTGTGCTATGATTACTGACCGCCCAATCTGCAAAATTGATTTCACCACCTACCTTAGCGCCTGGAGTAAACAGTGACAGGGAGAGCTGGCATGAAGCAGCTGGAAGCCGACTTCAGGGGTATTATTTAAAGGAATAATGAGTAATGAGTCACAGCGAGTTTCAGTACTTTCTTGTCATTTTCACATGGTGCAACAATCTCATTCCGTAATTTCAACAGTATTTAGTATCAGGAGAGTTGTGGCAACTAAACAGTAGCTACATTTATTCTTAAAAAAATCAAACTGCTACACTTGGTTACATTAATGGGGGCTGTATTGGCAGCCGACTTCGCCCTCTAGGAACTACGGTGGAGGAAGCAGAGGATAACTAAAGAAAGAATACGGCCTATTAGAGACCATAAAGGTAATCTGCGTGTGGAGCTGGAAGAAGTGGGTATGGTTCTTAATGAATACTTTGCATCTGTTTTCAAAAAAAGAGAGGGGCGATGCAGACATTGCAGGGAGAAGTGTGAAATATTAGATGAAATAAACATAGTGAGTGAGGAAGTATTAAAGGGTTTAGCAGCTTTGAAAGTGGATAAATCCACAGGCCCAGATGAAAAGTATCCCAGGCTGTTAAGAGAAGCAAACGAGGAAATAGCAGAGGCTCTGACTATCATTTTCCAATCCTCTCTGGCTACAGGTGTGCTGCTAGAGGACTGGAGGACTGTGAATGTGAAACCTTTGTTTAAAAGGGGAGAAAGGGACAGACTGAATAATTAGATGCCAGTCAGCTTAACCTTGGTGGCGGGAAAATTATTGGAAAAAATTCTGAGAGACAGGATAAATCTTCATTTAGAAAGATACGGATTAATCAAGGACAGTCAGTATGGATTTGTTAAGGGAAGGTCATGTCTGACTAATTGATTGAATTTTTTGAGGAGGTAACAAGGAGAGTCGATGAGGGCAGTGCGTTTGATGTAATGTATATGGATTTTAGCAAGGCTTTTGATAAGGTCCGACATGGCAAACTGGTCATGAAAGTAACAGCCCATGGAATTCAGGGCAAAGTGGCAAGTAGGATCCAAAATTGGCTCAGAGGCAGGAAGCAAAACTAATATTTGATGGGTTTTTTTGTGACTGGAAGGCTTTTTCCAGTGGGGTTCTGTAGGGCCCAGTACTAGGTCCCTTGCTTTTTGTGGCTTATATCAATGACGTGGACTTGAATGTAGGGGGTATGATTGAGAAGTTTTCAGATGATACTAAAATAAGCTGTGTGGTTGATAATGAAAAATAAAGCTGTAGACTGCAGGAAGATATCAATGAACTGGTCAGGTGGGCAGAACAGTGGCAAATGGAATTCAATCTGGAGAAGTGTGAGGTAATGCATTTGGGGAGGGCAAACAAGATAAGGGAATATACATTAAATGGTAGGACACTGAGAAGTGTAGAGGAGCAAAGGGACCTTGTCCACAGATCCCTTTCGAAAAGAGGAGGCTGAGGGGCGACCGTATTGAGGAGTATAAAACTATGATGGACCTGGATAAAGTGGATAGTATGGACCATTTTCCCGTGGTCGAGGGGTCAAGAACCAGGGGGCATAGATTTAAGGTAATTGGTAGCAGGATTAGAGGGGAATTGAGGGGAAATTTCTCCACCCAGAGGGTGGTGAGGTCTGGAACTCACTGCCTGAAAGGGTGGTAGAAGCAAAAACCCTCACCACATTTAAAAAATACTTGGATGTACACTTGAAGTGCTGAAACCTGCAGGGTTACGGACCAAGAGCTGGAAAGTGGGATTAGGGTGGATAGCATCTTGTTGGCCGGTGCAGATACAATTGTCTGAAATGGCCTCCTTCCGTGCTGTAAATTGATATGATTCTATGAAATCTGCCACCTCCTGCCACCAGATCTCCAGTATCAGATCAGGGCGACCACGGCTCTCTGTGGCAATCAAGGTCACCGTCGCCCTCAATTTCTTCACCAGTAGATTCTTCCAGTCTGCAACAGGATACAGAGATAATATCTTGCAGTTCATCATCCATCGCTGCATCCGGGAGCACACAACGACCCAAGTTCATGGCACCGTGGCCGGCTCTGTTACACAGGAGGGCAGGAAAAAGAGTGGGAGAGCGATAGTGATAGGGGATTCAATTGTTAGGGGAATAGATAGGCGTTTCTGCGGCCGCAACCGAGACTCCAGGATAGTATGTTGCCTCCCTGGTGCAAGGGTCAAGGATGTCTCGGAGCGGGTGCAGGACATTCTAAAAAATGAGGGAGAACAGCCAGTTGTCGTGGTGCACATTGGTACCAACGACATAGGTAAAAAAAGGGATGAGGTCCTATGAAACGAATTTAAGGAGCTAGGAGCTAAATTAAAAAGTAGGACCACAAAAGTAGTAATCTTGGGATTGCTACCAGTACTACGTGCTAGTCAGAGTAGGAATCGCAGGATAGCACAGATGAATATGTGGTTTGAGCAGTGGTGCAGCAGGGAGGGATTCAAATTCCTGGGGCATTGGAACCGGTTCTGGGGGAGGTGGGACCAGTACAAACCGGACGGTATGCACCTGGGCAGGACCGGAACCAATGTCCTAGGGGGATTGTTTGCTACTACTGTTGGGGAGGAGTTAAACTAATATGGCAGGGGGATGGGAACCAATGGAGGGAGACAGAGGGAAACAAAAAGGAGATAAAAGCAAAAAACAGAAAGGAGATGAGAAAAAGTGGAGGGCAAAGAAACGCAAGACAAAGAACAAAAAGGGCCACTGTACAACAAAATTCTAAAAGGACAAAGGGTGTTAAAAAAACAAGCCTGAAGGCTTTGTGTCTTAATACAAGGAGTATCCGTAATAAGGTGGATGAATTAACTGTGCAAATAGATGTTAACAAATATGATGTGATTGGGATTACGGAGACGTGGCTCCAGGATGATCAGGGCTGGGAACTCAAAATCCAGGGGTATTCAACATTTAGGAAGGATAGAATAAAAGGAATAGGAGGTGGGGTAGCATTGCTGGTGAAAGAGGAGATTAATACAATAATTAGGAATGACATTAGCTTGAATGATGTGGAATCTATATGGGTAGAGCTGCAGAACACCAAAGGGCAAAAAACGTTATTGGGAGTTGTGTACAGACCTCCAAACAGTAGTAGTGATGTTGGGGAGGGCATCAAACAGGAAATTATGGGTGCATGCAATAAAGGTGCAGCAGTTCTAATGGGTGACTTTAATATGCACATAGATTGGGCTAACCAATACGGTGGAAGAGGATTTCCTGGAGTGCATAAGGGATGGTTTTCTAGACCAATATGTCAAGGAACCAACTAGGGGAGAGGCCATCTTAGACTGGGTGTTGTGTAATGAGAGAGGATTAATTAGCAATCTCGTTGTGCGAGGCCCCTTGGGGAAGAGTGACCATAATATGGTGGAATTCTGCATTAGGATGGAGAATGAAACAGTTAATTCAAAGACCATGGTCCAGAACTTACAGCAGGTTACAAATCACTCAACTCATGAACATCCTCTGAGTTTTTTGCCATTTGCATTCTTTGACAATTCTACTAAAATGCTGTTTATCTTTCAGTTTTCAGTTCGGAAAAACTTAAAACATGTAAGTAGATTTTCTGAGTCATTGCCTGCTGACAGTTTGTTTAGGAAAATCCTGGGAGTGTAGCTGTGATTTTTCCATGTAATCAGGCGATGAGAGGATTGGGAAAACATATACTATAAATCAGTTTTTTTCTAAAAAAAAAGCGAATTGAAACTATACATCACAAAAGATCTGGACATAATACAATTTATTTTAATCCTTTTGCCAGTAAATAATGTAAGATTTGAGTTGTTTATTTATTAACTGAGATCCTCTCTCCACCATTATTTGATTTGTGTGAAGGATGTTCTGCTGTATCCCAGGTGGTTAGATCCTTGCATCTGTCAGTTGTGGCTCAGAGGGTAAAACTCTCGCCTCTGACTCAGAAGGTTGTGGATTCACATCCCACTCAAGAGACATGAGCACAAAATCTAGGCTGACATTTCAGTGCAGTACTGAGGGAGTGCTGCATTGCAGGAGGTGCCATCCTTTTGGATGAGACGTTAAACCAAGATCCTGCCTGTCCTCTCGGGTGGGCATAAACGATCCCATGGCACTATTTCAAAGAAGACCCTGATGACCTGGCCAATACGTATCCCTCAACAAACATCACTAAAAAAACATATTATTTGGTCATTATCACATTGCTCTTTGTAGCATGTTGCTACGCGCAAATTGCCTGCTGTGTTACCTACATGACAAAAGTGACTACATTTCAAAAATACTTAATTGGCTGTAAAGTGCTTTGGGGAGTCCTGAGTTCGCAAAAAGTGCTATATAAATGTAAGTCTTTTTTTTTTCTTTTTAGACAGTCTGTTCTGACTGCGGTCGCTTGTGCCTCCCTCGCTCTGTTCCATCAGTGTGCATGCCTTCAGCCTCCTAGGCCACCAGCTCTGGAATTCCCTCCCAAACCCCTCTGCTTCTCTACATCCCTCTCTTCCCTTAAGACACTCCATAAAAATCACCTCCTCCTGCCCAAATTTTGCCCCTCTTTATATCTCCTTCTATGGCTCCGTTTTGCACTGGTTTCCATTGTTTTCTTCCTTATGCATCGGTGAAGCACAATAGAACTATTTCCTATGTTAAAGATGCTATCGAAATGTAATGTGTTTGTGTTGGTTCAGTGGTTGAATTCTCACCTCTGAGTCAGAAGTCACACTCCAAATGCGCAAGCACATTATCTTGGCTGGAATTTCAGTGCTGTACTGAGAGACTGCTGCACTGCCGGAGGTCCCATTAGTTAAACAGAGGACCTATTGGACCTCTCAGGTAGACATAAAAGATTCCATGGAACGTTTAGAAGATGAGCCGGGGAAGTGACGCAATCAATGGCCAACATTTATCCCTCAACAAATACCATCAAAACAGCATATCTGGTCATTTATCGCATTGCTGTTTGTGGGAACTTGCTGTGTGCAAATTGACTGTCATGTTTGCCTACATTACAACAGTAATTGCACTCCAAAAGTAGTTCATTCACCTTGAAGAGCTGTAGGACATATTAAGATAATTAAAGGTATTATATATGTTAGCTGTGACTCAGTGGTAGCACTCTCACCTCTGAGTTAGGAGGTTATGGGTTTAAGTCTCACTCCAGAGACTTGAGCACAAAAATCTAGGCTGACACTCCAGATGCAGGCTGAGGAAGTGCTGCACTGTTGGAGGTGCCAGCTTTCAGATGAGGCATTAATCTGAGGCCCCTTCTGCCCGCTCAGGTGGACATAAAAGATCACTACTTTGAAGAAAAGCAAAGGAGTTCTCCCGGCAATATTTATCCCTCAACCAACATCACTAAAACAGATTTTCTCCCCATTGTCACATTGCTGTTTATGGGATCTTGCTATGCACAAAATGCCTGTCACATTTCCTACATGAAAACTGTGATTAAACTTCAAAAGTTCATTGGCTGTTTAGTCCATTTGGATGTTCTGTGGTCATAAAGGCTTTCTAACAAATGCAGGAGATTGAGTAGACTAGGCCCATAGCCCCTAAAATTTAGAAGAATGAGAGGTTATCTCATTGAAACATATAAGAGCTTGAGGGGGATTGACGGGGTAGATATCAGTGTTTTACAATGAGGAGTGTGGGGTATATCAGTTTTGCAGTAGGGTTGTGGGGTATATCATTATTACAGTAAGGGGTGTGGTTTTTATCGGATGTTACAGTCAGGGATGTGGGATGTATCAGTGCGTTACAGTGAGGGGTGTGGGATATATCACTGAGTTACAGTGAGGGGTGTGGGTATATCAGTGTGTTACAATGAGGAGTGTGGGATATATCAGTTTTACAGTGAGGGGTGTGGTGCATATCAGTGTTACAGTGAGCGGTATGTTGTATATCATTGTGTTACTGTGAGTGGTGTATGATATATCAGAGTGTTATAGTGAGGGGTGGGGCTATGTCAGTGTTACAGTGAGCGGTGCAGGGTATATCAGTGTTACAGTAAGGGATCTGGGATATATCAGTATGTTACAGTGAGGAGTGTGGGGTATATCAGAGTTTTTCAGTGAGGTGTGTGGAGTATATCAATGTGTTACTGTGAAAGGTGTGGGGTATATGAGTGTTACATTGAGGGTTGTGGCGTATATCAGAATGTTACCGTGAAGGCTGTGGGTTTTATCAGAGTGTTGTACTGTGGGGTGACTGGTGTATCAGTGTGATACAATGAGGTGTGCGGGGTATATCGGTGTTACAGTGAGGTGTATATGCATGTGTTACAGTGAGTTGTGTGGGATATATCAAAATGTTACAGAGAGGAGTGTGGGGTATATCAGTGTGTTACAGTGAGGTGTGTGGGCTACATCAGTGTTACAGTGAGGAGTGTGGGATTTCTCAGTGTGTTACAGTAAGGGGTGTGGGTTATACTAGAGTGTAACAGTGTCGGGTATTGGGTATATCAGTGTTACAGTGAGTGGTGTGGGATACATTGAACTGTTACAGTGAGGGTTGTGGGGTATATCAGTGTTACAGGGGGGGAGGCCATCTTAGACTGGGTGTTATGTAATGAGAGAGGATTAATTAGCAATCTCATTGTGCGAGGCCCCTTGGGGAAGAGTGACCATAATATGGTGGAATTCTGCATTAGGATGGAGAATGAAACAGTTAATTCAGAGACCATGGTCCAGAACTTAAAGAAGGGTAACTTTGAAGGTATGAGGCGTGAATTGGCTAGGATTGATTGGCGAATGACACTTGAGGGGTTGACTGTGGATGGGCAATGGCAGACATTTAGAGACCGCATGGATGAACTACAACAATTGTACATTCCTGTCTGGCATAAAAATAAAAAAGCGAAGGTGGCTCAACCGTGGCTATCAAGGGAAATCAGGGATAGCATTAAAGCCAAGGAGGTGGCATACAAATTGGCCAGAAATAGCAGCGAACCCGGAGACTGGGAGAAATTTAGAACTCAGCAGAGGAGGACGAAGGGTTTGATTAGGGCAGGGAAAATAGAGTACGAGAGGAAGCTTGCAGGGAACATTAAGACGGATTGCAAAAGTTTCTATAGATATGTAAAGAGAAAAAGGTTAGTAAAGACAAATGTAGGTCCCCTGCAGTCAGAATCAGGGGAAGTCATAACGGGGAACAAAGAAATGGCGGACCAATTGAACAAGTACTTTGGTTCGGTATTCACTAAGGAGGACACTAACAACATTCCGGATATAAGAAGGGTCAGAGGGTCTAGTAAGGAGGAGGAACTGAGAGAAATCCTTATTAGTCGGGAAATTGTGTTGGGGAAATTGGTGGGATTGAAGGCCGATAAATCTCCAGGGCCTGATGGACTGCATCCCAGAGTACTTAAGGACGTGGCCTTGGAAATAGCGGATGCATTGACAGTCATTTTCCAACATTCCATTGACTCTGGATCAGTTCCTATCGAGTGGAGGGTAGCCAATGTAACCCCATTTTTTAAAAAAGGAGGGAGAGATAAACAGGGAATTATAGACTGGTCAGCCTGACATCGGTAGTGGGTAAGATGATGGAATCAATTATTAAGGATGTCATAGCAGCGCATTTGGAAAGAGGTGACATGATAGGTCCAAGTCAGCATGGATTTGTGAAAGGGAAATCATGCTTGACAAATCTTCTGGAATTTTTTGAGGATGTTTCCAATAGAGTGGATAAGGGAGAACCATTTGATGTGGTATTTTTGGACTTTCAGAAGGCTTTCAACAAGGTTCCACACAAGAGATGAATGTGCAAAGTTAAAGCACATGGGATTGGGGGTAGTGTGCTGACATGGATTGAGAACTGGTTGTCAGACAGGAAGCAGAGTAGGAGTAAATGGGTACTTTTCAGAATGGCAGGCGGTGACTAGTGGGGTACCGCAAGGTTCTGTGCTGGGGCCCCAGCTGTTTACACTGTATATTAATGATTTAGATGAGGGGATTAAATGTAGTATCTCCAAATTTGCGGATGACACTAAGTTGGGTGGCAGTGTGAGCTGTGAGGAGGATGCTATGAGGCTGCAGCGTAACTTGGATAGGTTAGGTGAGTGGGCAAATGCATGGCAGATGAAGTATAATGTGGATAAATGTGAGGTTGTCCACTTTGGTGGTAAAAACAGAGAGACAGACTATTATCTGAATGGTGACAGATTTAGGAAAAGGGGAGGTGCAACGAGTCCTGGGTGTTATGGTACATCAGTCATTGAAGGTTGGCATGCAAGTACAGCATGCAGTTAAGAAAGCAAATGGCATGTTGGCCTTCATAGCAAGGGGATTTGAGTGCAGGGGCAGGGAGGTGTTGCTACAGTTGTACAGGGCCTTGGTGAGGCCACACCTGGAGTATTGTGTACAGTTTTGGCCTCCTAACCTGAGGAAGGACATTCTTGTTATTGAGGGAGTGCAGCGAAGGTTCACCATCCTGATTCCCGGGATGGCGGGACTGACCTATCAAGAAAAACTGAATCAACAGGGCTTGTATTCACTGGAGTTCAGAAGAATGAAAGGGGACCTTATAGAAACGTTTAAAATTCTGATGGGTTTAGACAGGTTAGATGCAGGAAGAATGTTCACAATGATAGGGAAGTCCAGAACCAGGGGTCACAGTCTAAGGATAAGGGGTAAGCCATTTAGGACCGAGATGAGGAGAAACGTCTTCACCCAGAGAGTGGTGAACGTGTGGAATTCTCTACCACAGAAAGTTGTTGAGGCCATTTCACTAAATATATTCAAAAAGGAGTTCGATGTAGTCCTTACTACTAAGGGGATCAAGGGGTATGGCAAGAAAGCAGGAATGGGGTACTGAAGTTGCATGTTCAGCCATGAACTCATTGAATGGCGGTGCAGGCTAGAAGGGCCGAATGGCCTACTCCTGCACCTATTTTCTATGTTTCTATGTACAGTTGGAAAGGGATTATATTTCCTTCCCCATCACCAGAGGGAAGCAGGACAAGTGGGCATGTGGCTTTTCCAGGAAAGTGAGATTCCCCATCGGTGCAGGGCGCCTTTGACTGCACTCACGTGGCTTTGCGGGCACCGCATAACAATCCTGAGATCCTCCATAACCGCAAACACTACCACTCACTTAATGTGCAATTGGTGTACGACCACACAAAGCGAATCCTTGCCATCAATGCCACCACTCTTCCAGACACACATCAAATTCACAGCTGGCAGGTCGGAGACATTGGAGTAGAAATTCCAACGTGCCGGGCCCATACGAAGTTTCTGCGGACCCGGGAATGCATCGGTTTTCAGCGTGCAATGCGCTTGAGTTGAAAACTGACTTTTCCAATCTGTCAAACTGGAGCTTGACAGATTATAGACATATCTGGAGTGAGGACATTTGTACAGGCGAGATTGTGGGACTTACCCATATCTTGCCAGCAAATGTCCTCAAAAATCATGCGCCTGAAAAAGGTTAAAGAGTTTGAAAACCTATAAAAAAACATGATTAAAATAACATTTAAAAGCATATTTATGTTAAAATCCTGCCAACTCAGGTAATGTTATTTTAAACCCTAACCCTAAATTTTTTTTAAATCGCCAATTTTTTTTTCTTTAAAAAACATGTATAACAACTTTAATTTCTATTCGTGTATTGTGTGAGGTTTTTTTTAAACTGTTTTATGTAGTGTGTTGTGTATCTGTAAAGCATGCACTCCCATATTCCGCCACCAGGGAGTGCATCACCTGAAGTCCCAAGGGATCCCAGCATCCCTTGGGAGCACTGTATATATGTCGGCCCTGAAGGCCTGTTCCTCACTCTGGAGTGTCTTAATAAAGACTGAGGTCACTGTTACTTTAACCTCCCTGTGTGCCGTCTCATCTGTGTTAGGAACACAATAACTGGCGATGAATATACAAATCCAACATAAAGCTGCAGCAAACTGTGGACAGCCTGGAGAAGTTCTCGGAGAGTGAGAACTGGGAAGCCTATGTCGAACTGCTAGACCAATATTTTGTAGACAACAAGCTGGATGGAGAAGGAAGCGCTGCAAAAAGGAGAGCGGTCCTCCTCACGGTCTGCGGGGCACCGACCTACAGCCTCATGAAGAATCTTCTGGCTCTCGTGAAACCCACAGATAAGTCTTATGAGGAGCTGTGTACACTGGTTCTGGAGCATCTTAACCAGAGGGAGAGCGTGCTGATTGCGAGGTATCGGTTCTACACATGCCAGCGATCTGAAGGTCAGGAAGTGGCGAGCTACGTCGCCGAGCTAAGGCGACTTGCAGGACAATGTGAGATTGATGGCTACCTGGAGCAGATGCTCAGAGACTTTCTTTTACTGGGCATTGGCCATGAGACTATCCGATGAAAACTTTTGACTGTAGAGACACCGAACCTCAGTAAGGCCATTGCGATAGCACAGGCGTTTATGTCCACCTGTGATAACACCAAACAAATCTCTCAGCACACAAGTGCGAGCAATGTTCATAAATTAACTGGAATTGTGTTTGCGAGCACAAATGTACAGGGCAGAAACCACGAATCTGCAACTGCCAGCAGGCCTCAGGTGACCCAGATGACTCAGAGTCCAACAAAGGATGAAGACAAGGCAATTCACACCTTGTTGGCGTTGTGGAGGCTTCCATTCAGCCTGTTCATGCAGCTTCAAAGGGTATGTTTGCAAGAGCTGTGAAACAATGGGGCACCTCCAACGAGCTTGCAGACGAACTGCAAGCTCTGCAAAACCTGCTAACCACAACGTGACAGAGGAAGATCGGTCCATGGTGGATCAAAGCAATTTCAAGCCTCAGAGAGGAAGCAGATGTACACAGGGTGCACACATTTGAGACGAAATATCCACCTACAATGCTAAATGTAAAACTAAATGGCTTACCTGTAGCCATGGAACTGGACATTGGCGCTAGTCAATCCATCATGAGTAAAAATATGTTTGAGAGACTCTGGTGCAACAAAGAACTCAGACCAGCCCTGAGCCCTGAAACTGATCCACACGAAAATGAGAACGTACTCCAAAGAGCTCATCACTGTCCTGGGCAGCGCCATGGTCAAGTTCACCGACGAGGGCACGGTGCACGAACTGCCACTCTGGATTGTCCCGGGCGATGGACCCACGTTGCTTGGAAGGAGCTGGCTGGGCAAAATCCGCTGGAACACTATCATATGTCAATGAGGCCTCATGTACCCAGGTACTTAAAAAATTTCCTTCCATTTTTGAGCCAGGCATTGGAAACATTTCCAAGGCGAAGGTGCGGATCCACTTGGTCCCAGAGGCATGACCCATTCACCACAAGGTGCGAACAGTACCTCACATGATGAGGGAGAGAGTGGAAATCAAGGCTGCAACGCGAGGGCATCATCTCCCCAGTGGAATTCAGCGAGTGGGCCAGCCCGATTGTTCCAGTACTCAAAAGTGATGGCACGGTCAGGATTTGCGGCGATTATAAAGTACTATTAATCGTTTCTCGCTACAGGACTAATACCCGCTACCTAAGGCAGATGACCTATTTGCGACGCTGGCAGGAGGCAAGACGTTCACCAAGCTCGACCTAACTTCGGCTTACATGACGCAGGAACTGGAGGAGTCTTCGAATGGCCTCACCTGCATCAACATGTCCAAGGGACTGTTCATCGACAACAGATGCCCGTTTGGAATTCGGTCGCCTGCAGCAATCTTCCAGAGAAACATGGAGAGCCTACTCAAGTCGATACCACACACAGTGGTTTTTCAGGATGACATATTGTTCATGGGTCGGGACACCGCTGAGCATCTACAAAACCTGGAGGAGGCCCTCCAGCGACTGGATCGCATAGGGCTGTGGCTGAAGAGGTCGAAATACATCTTCATGGCAACAGCAGTGGAGTTTTTCAGGAGAAAGATCGTTGCTAACGGCATTCGGCCCACCGACGCCAAGACCGAGGCTTTCAGGAACGCGCCCAGGCCACAGAACGTCATGGAGCTGCGGTCGTTCCTGTGAATCCTCAACTATTTTGGTAACTTCCTACCGCGATTTAGCACCCTCTTAGAGCCCCTACATGTGTTATTGCGTAAAGGTGAGAACTGGGTATGGGGAAATAAAACAAGTAATTGCTTTTGAGAAAGCCAGAAATATTTTATGCTCCAACAAGCTGCTTGTATTGTATAACCCGTGCAAAATACTCGTGCTAGCATGTGATGCGTCGTCGTACAGAGTCGGGTATGTATTACAACAAGCTAACATTGCGGGGAAGTTGCAACCTGTCGCCTATGCCTCCAGGAGCTTGTCTAAGGCCGAGAGGGCCTGCAGCATGATTGAGAAAGAGGCATTAGCGTGTGTGTTCGGGGTAAAGAAAATGCATCAGTATCTGTTTGGACTCAAATTTGAGCTGGAAACCGATCACAAGTCCCTCATATCCCTGTTCGCTGAAAACAAAGGGATAAATACTGATACCTCAGCCCGCATACAAAGGTGGGCGCTCGCGCTATCAGCTTATAACTATGCCATCCGCCACAAGCCAGGCACCGAGAACTGTGCGGATGTTCTCAGTCGGCTACCATTACCCATCACAGGGGTGGAAATGGCTCAGCCTGCAAACTTGTTGATGGTGGCGCAGCCCGCAGACTTGTTGATGGTCATGGATGCGTTTCAAAATGATAAATCACCTGTCATGGCCCGCCAGATTAGGACTTGGACCAGCCAAGATCCACTGCTGTCCCTAGTAAAAAAACTGTGTACTGCATGGGAGCTGGGCCAGCATCCCCGTTGAAATGCAAGAGCTAATCAAGCCGTTTCAGCGGCGAAAGGACGAGCTGTCCATTCAGGCAGACTGCCTGTTGTTGGGTAACCAAAAAAGGGCAGGGAGACGTTCATCTCGGATCTCCACAGCACACACCCGGGTATAATAATGATGAAAGCGATAGCCAGATCCCACGTGTGGTGGCCCAGTATCGACTCTAACTTCGAGTCCTGTGTACAGCAATGCCGCGTGTGTGCTCAGTTGAGCAACGTGCCCAGAGAGGCACCACTAAGTTTGTGGTCCTGGCCCTCCAGACCATGGTCGAGGATCCATGTCGACTATGCAGGCCCGTTTCTCGGTAAAATGTTCCTGGTGGTGGTGGATGCTTTTTCCAAATGGATTGAATGTGAAATAATGTTGGGAAGCACCGCCACCACCACCATTGAAAGTCTGAGGGCCATGTTTGCCACCCACGGCCTGCCTGACATACTGGTCAGTGACAACGGGCCATGTTTCACCAGTGCCAAATTTAAAGGATTCATGACCTGCAATGGGATCAAACATGTCATCTCGGCCCCGTTTAAACCAGCCTCCAATGGGCAGACAGAGCGGGCAATACAAACAATCAAACAGAGCCTTAAATGAATTACAGAAGGCTCATTCCAAACCCGCCTGTCCCGAGTATTGCTCAGCTACCGCACGAGATCCCACTCACTCACAGGGGTGCCCCCGGCTGAGCTACTCATGAAAAGGACACTTAAAACCAGACTCTCGCTGGTCCAGCCCAACCTGAATGATCAGGTAGAGAGCAGGCAGCAGCAACAAAATGTGAACGATGGTCGCGCCACTGTGTCACGTGACATTGATCTGAATGACCCTGTGTATGTGCTAAACTGTAGACATGGTCCCAAGTGGATCGCGGGCACGGTGATAGCTAAAGAAGGAAATAGGGTGTTTGCAGTCAAACTAGACAATGGACAAATTTGCAGAAAGCACCTGGACCAAATGAGACTGCGGTTCACAGACTGCCCTGAACAACCCACAGCAGACACCATCTTTTTCGAGCCCACAACACACACCCAAAGGATCAACAATACCACCCCGGACCAGGAAATTGAACCCATCACACCAAACAGCCCAGCAAGGCCAGGCTCACCCAGCAGCCCTGCAGGGCCAACAACACGCCAGCCCAGCGAGGGCACAGCCAACACACCAGAACAGACATTTGTACCGAAGCGGTCCACCAGGGAAAGAAAGGCTCCCGACCGTCTCACCTTGTAAATAGTTTTCCCTTTGACTTTGGGGGGAGGGGGGGAGTGATGTTGTGTATCTGTAAATCATACACTCCCATGTTCCGCCACCAGGGAGTGCATCCCCTGAAATCCCAAGGGATCCCAGCAGCCCTTGGGAGCACTGTATATAAGCTGACCCCTAAGGACTGTTCCTCACTCTGGAGTGTCTTAATAAAGACTCAGGTCACTGTTACTTTAACCTCCCTGTTGCAGTCTCATCTGTTTTTGGAACACAATATAGTGTTTGTGCGTTTTGGGGTTTTTCTCATTCATAGCAATAGGAGATTCGTTACTTATGAATCTCCTATTACTATGAATGAGAAAATACTTACCTGTGATTAGATGTCCAGGCTCACGTGACTCCTGCAGACATCCCTATGTGCACGCGCTGCGACGTGCAGGGAGAGGACGCCTGTGGATCGGGATTTCAAGTGGGCGCAGCAGCTTCAGGTAAGTGCGCATTTTATGCCTATTATTTAGTGCTTTGCCCGCGGGAAGTCCTCGAGAGGAATTTATGCGCCAATGTCTATCTGCTCTCCACCTAGTTCACCACTCCCCTCCCCATCCCCAACACACCTACCCAGCACTATTATGAGAGCGATGCTGCCACCAGGAACATCATCAAGCAGACCATCGACCTACTGAAGCAATGGTTCCAGTACTTGGCTCAGCGGGTGTCTCGTTATGTGGTGGTCTGCTGCATGTTCCACAACTTAGCTATCATGAGGGCCAAGCCCTTGCCACCAGGGATTGTGGGACCACCTCAGGAGGAGGAAGAGGGAGAAGAGGAGGAGGAGGCGGAGGAAAATGAGGAGGATGACGAGGAGGCCGAGGAGGAAAAGGAGCGAAGGAGGAGGCAGCTACTCAATCAGTCTTCTGAAAGTGCGGTCCATGACCGCCTCATCAGTCTTTAGCTCAAATGTGTTGCTGCAGTTGTACAGGGCATTGGTGAGGTCACACCTGGAGTATTGTGTACAATTTTGGTCTCCTAACTTGAGGAAGGACATTCTTGCTATTGAGAGAGTGCAGCGAAGATTCACCAGACTGATTCCTGGGATGGTGGGACTGACCTATCAAGAAAGACTGGATCAACTGGGCTTGTATTCACTGGAGTTCAGAAGAGTGAGAGGGGACCTCATAGAAACGTTTAAAATTCTGACGGGTTTGGACAGGTTGGATGCAGGAAGAATGTTCCCAATGTTGGGGAAGTCCAGAACCAGGGGTCACAGTCTAAGGATAAGGGGTAAGCCATTTAGGACCGAGATGAGGAGAAACTTCTTCACCCAGAGAGTGGTGAACCTGTGGAATTCTCTACCGTAGAAAGTAGTTGAGGCCAATTCACTAAATATATCCAAAAGGGAGTTAGATGAAGTCCTTACTACTAGGGGGATCAAGGGGTATGGCGAGAAAGCAGGAATGGGGTACTGAAGTTTCATGTTCAGCCATGAACTCATTGAATGGCGGTGCAGGCTAGAAGGGCTGAATGGCCTGCTCCTGCACCTAGTTTCTATGTTTCTATGTTTCTATGAATGAAACACCAGATTCCCATTGCTCAGCACATCCCTATCATTCCATCCCTGTTGCAGACCATATCGCAGCGCAAAGCTGAAGTGAGACACACTACAAAAGAATTCAAACTGAATTAATAAATTTATCAAAAATCAGTAAACACATATTTATAACACAAATGTTAACTATTCATCCTTGTACAATCCCTTGGTGCTTGTCCTTTCTGTGTCTTTGCCTACTCTCGTGCTCCTACGAAGTGTTGGCCCAGTAGTTGCAGCAGGGCTGGGTGGAAGGCTGCTGAGTGATCGTGCTGGAAACTTCAGTTGGCCTTGCAGGACACCCTCAACCAGCTCTGAGCCTGGAAGAGTAGGCTGTAGACTGCACCACCTCAGCATGTGCGGCAGCAGTATGGGCTGGTTGGATGACAGGCAGCGACAGGGGCACTGGTGGAGTGCTTGTGGTGGGAGAAGGAATGCTGTCATCCTGAGAGAGGACAACAGGTTCCTGCTTCACTGACCACTGCTACTCTCCCAGAGCAACTGAAAATGCATGAGAGCAATCTGAGATTGGACGCTACCAAGCATAGACCGCACGACAGCACTAGGATGTTACGTCGCTTCCACCTGTGCTGCAATGGAAGCTGCCAGATCACCCATCACACGTAGCATGAGGTCTGGGTCGCTACGGTCTCTCTGGAAGTTTCACATCCTTTGGAAACTGGAAATCCCTCCTGAAGGCGTAAAGGCACAAGAGTCGGGTTAAGTTGAGGGGTGGGGAGCAGGAAGAGAGAAATGCAGGTGTTCAGCATGATGGAAAGTGCAAGACGCTTGTCGGATGATGGTAAAGTGGGATGTGAGAAGAAAGAGTAGGGATGAACATACCCTTATTTTCCCCAAGAGGCTGAACGTCACTGGTGGCCACAGCGCCCACCACCTGGCACCCAATAATCTGCAGCACTCGATTCTCCAGCGCAGGCAGTGGTTGGGTGTTGACTTGTCCCCGCACGTGAGCTCCTCTCCCTCCTGTTGTGAGCCACCTTGGTCTGCAAGAGAAAGGAAAGTGTGTGAGTGAGCGTGGAGCAATGTGTTTGAGTGATGTGCCTGCCATGGTTGAATAAATTTCATTGTGTGCAATGTGTGAGATGTGGGTGTGAGTGTTGGTGGGTAGGGATTGTTGGTTGGTGAGTGCTGAGGGTGTGGCGCTTTGGGCAGTGGTTGAAGATTGTGGTACAGATGGTGGTGCGTAGCATTTGCTGAAACATTCACTCACCCTGACCACCCGAATGAGGTCATTAAATTTCTTCCTGTACTGTGTGTGGGTCCTGCGGACCACTGTGCTGCCCGAAACATGCTGCGATACCTCCCTCCACGTGGTATGAAAGATTTGCAGTGAGGGCCTCCTGCCACTTGCTGGTTAGAGCACCGCTTTCCATCTCTCTAGTGGATACCAATGTCTCCAATGCTTGATCACAGAATCTGTGGGCTCTCTTCCTGGGGAGTGGATCTCCCATGAGTACAGCTGCTTCAGTCCTCAGATTCCTTCTCCTTGACCTGCTGCTGTTTGCTGAGGCAGTTGCATGGCCAGCAATGCTGAGAATGAGGTTCTGCAGCATCAATGAACCTCCCCTTTATGAACTGAATAAAGCCTGTTGCAATCATGATTTGCGATTAGACTGCACCTGATATTGGTCCACCATTTGAATGTAATGCCAATGAGCTTGGGCTTTAAGACTAGAATTAGCGCTCCGATCATTTCTTTGAGCAGTGAGCATGAATTTTGTGTGCAGTCTAAAGCATTAGTGCCTGGAGCTAATTCTTTAACTTTTCTATTTATACTGCTCATTCTTGGGCTATAGCTTGTTCACACAGGTCCAGATCCTCTGCAGAGGGCACTGCACCACTCTAATCACAACCAGTACCAGTGCAAATCCCATAGAAAGTCTGTGGGCAAGTGTAAGTGTAATGAACGTCTGTTTGTTTGCTGCTGGCCGCAAAATCCTTTGCCCCAGATTATCCCTTGCTGTTTGTGGCACCTTGCTGTATGCAAATTGACTTCTGTGTTTCCCTACATTACAACAGTGACAACACTTCAAAAGTACTTCATTGGTTGTAAAGCACTTTGGGGCATCCTGAGATCAAGATAGCTCTGATATTAATGTAAGTTTGTTCTTTCTTAAAAAATAGTGTCATAATTATACAATTATTTGATGAATGCTGGACGGTGACTGAGTTTAATTAATAAATATTATGCAAAAGAATGTTGTTCAATTTAAAAGTAATTGCAGTAGGTGTAGGTGATGTGGCAGACTGTCCTTTGACATTGCTGCACAGGCTCCTCCATGAAATATATTTCACAGAGTCCCAACCTATTTCCTAATTGGTAAAGGCAGTCAGGGAAAAGCATAATTGGCAACCTCAACCATCTGAGAGGGCAGACAGTGCTTCAGCTTTACTGGGGACATGGACATCAAAGGTGGATGTGATAGAGTGATTGAGCAGATCTACAGCTGCTGAAGTATTGTGGCAATAGAAACATAGTCTGTTATATACTTCAGTACCTTAATGTTGCTGGGGGCTAAATTCGATAGTCCCGAAAACAGGTGCGGGGATCATGATGCGCCATTAACCCATGCCCATTGCTTCTGATGCAGGCAGCATGTAAACTTCATACTGCCTGCAAATTTAAATGATTGCAGCATTGAGGAAGTGTTAATTAGCTGAGCACCCACGTTTATGTGAGGCTAGCACAACTTAAAGCTAGACTGAACTTCTTAAAGACAGCCTGCACCTCTTAAAGTGCATTCTGGCTGGAACAAGTACTGGAAGAGGGCGCGCTGCCTGCATTACAATCAACGGGTGCTGTCTAATCGCGCATCATGATCTCTGCACTCATTTTCAGGGGCTATCCAATTTAGTCCCCAGCAGATTTTAGTGTATTTTTGATAAAGTACAAAATAAGAAGACTTACCTGATTCATTTTCATTGGGAACTCATATTTCAGCTGCATTATAATTAATTCACAATTTTAAATCATATTCAGTCATTATTACGTATGTTTATTTGGCAATAGCTGCATAAAATATCGCTATTAAATTCATCAACTGTGACTTTTAATACAGGAATATCAGAATAGTTGAAGATAATTATATACTGAGCACATAAATACTAAATGTTCTAGGCATTTGACTTGTTGAAGTGATCATGTTCTGCACTTACTCATCATCCGAAATACTTTCATCTTGATTTTGCAGGTTCTGCATGGGGGCCATGTTATCATCTATTAATCAATTTTGTTTTAATATAATTGATCTTAATTAAACTGATTCTACTATTGTAGAATCCCTATTGTAGTATTCCCTATTCACTATGTAAATTAAGTTTTTCCCTTGTGTTTATTTGCGTGCGCATTTTGGCCGCTTCAGACCCGAGCCATTCACTTCTATTCCCACTTCCTTCTCCTGCTTTTTCTTTTCTCTCTATCCCTCCCTGATCAGTCTCTCCTGTCATCATGCCGCCTTTCAACTCTCCTCTCTCAGATACTCTGTCCTTCCAAATCCCTATCCCAACCCTCCATTACTCTCCAACCTTCCTACTCTCCTGCCGCTGTCCCACACTTGATTCCCTTTAAGACAAGCCTGCAGCTTCTCTCTCTGCCTCTCTTGGCATCTTCCAAAGGGCCCACCATGGCACTCGTCGCTGTCTCCTCACGAGCAGCAACCCCAACTGTCCCATCCTACTCTCTCACCGACCTTGCTGCCCAGCTTGCGGGTGGGCTAACTTTGCCAATCTCCTCCCCATCCAACTCATCCCGCCACGCGCTAACCCTGTGTATGCTGGTAGTGGATCAGCCATCATGGATCCTCTCCGGATCTCCTTGCAGAATGTCCTTTCACTTGCGAACAAGGCCCTTGCCATCCATGAGCTTATCATGGATGATTGCATCGATATCATGGCCCTGACGGAAACTTGGCTGAGGGATGATGACATCTTACCTTTAAATGAAGCCTCCCCACCTGGTTATACCTTCCACCACTTGCCCTGCCCAGGCCGCCGTGGTGGTGGTGTGGCTCTCATCACCAAATCATACCATGGTCTGATCCCTTACTCCTCTGGCACTTTCTCTTCCTTTAAACATCTCAGGTTGTTCCACCTCTCATTTTAAATTCTTATTCTCTACCGCCCACCCAAGTATGATAAAAATTTTATCATGGATATATCCTCACTGCTTTCTTCCCTCAGCCTCTGCATTGAGCGACTTCTCATCCTCGGTGATTTCAACTTCCATTTCAATTCATCATGCTCTCTCTCCTCTGAGTTCACTAGCCTCCTATCCTCCCTTAATCTCTCCTTCCATGTAAATTCCTCAACCCATATTCACGACCACACCCTTGACCTTGTCATCTCTCGTGGTTTCACTATTCCTACCGTGTCAATTAAAGGTAAGGCCATCTCTGACCATTTCCATGTATCACTCTCCACCCACATTCCCCTGCCCCAATCCAACCCTTCTGCATCCGCCCCTGGAAAAAACTCTCTCCAAACTCTCTTACAGTTGCACTTAACAACTCCAAACTGTCCAAACTTTGGCCCTCCTTTCACCATGACATCACAAATCCGTGACCATCTTTCCCGGAACGCCAACTTTAATCTGGTTTCCGCTCCTGCCACAGTACCGAAACAGCTCTCATCAAAGTCACAAATGACATCCTTAGTGTCTGTGACAAAGAAAAACTATCCCTCCTCATCCTCCTGGACCTGTCTGCAGCCTTTGACACAGTTGACCACTCCATCTTCCTCCAACGCCTCTCCACCATCCCCCAGCTGGGTGGGACTGCACTCGTCTAGTTCCATTCTTATCTATCTAATCATAACCAGAAAATCAGCTGCAATGGCTTCTCTTCCCACTCCCGCATCGTTATCTCTGGTATCCCCAAAGGATCTATCCTTGGCTCCCTCCTATTTCTCATCTATATACTGCCCCTTGGCGACATCATCGGAAAACACGGAGTCAGCTGACAATACCCAGCTTTACCTCTCCACCACTTCTCTCGACCCCTGCTTGGTCTCTAAATTGTCAGACTGCTTGTCCGACATCCAGTACTAGATGAGTAGAAATTTTCTCGAATTAATTATTGGGAAGACTGAAGCCATTGTCTTTGGTCCTCGCCACAAACTGCGTTCCCTAGTCACTGACTCTATCCCTGTCCCTAGCATCTATCTGAGGCTAAGCCAAACTGTTCGCAACCTGAAATTAACTTCCTACCACATATCCGCGGCATAACTAAAACCGTCTATTTCCACCTCCATAACATTGGCCACCTCTGCCTTTGCCTCAGCTCTTCTGCTGCTGAAATCCTCATCTATGCCTTTGTTACCTCTAGACTTGACTATTCCAAAGCTGACCTACAGTGGCTCCAGGTTAAGTAACGACTTGATTTAAAAAATTTTTATCCTTATTTACAAATCCCTCCATGGCCTTGCCCCTCCCTATCTTTGTAATCTTTTTCAGCCTCACAACCCCACGAGATGTCTGCGCTTCTTAAATTCTGCCCTCTTGAGCATCCCTGATTATAACTGCTCAACCATCGGCGGCCGTGCCTTCAGCTGCTTGGGCCTTAAACTCTGGAACTCCCTCCCTAAACCTCTCCACCTCTCTACCTTTCTTTCCTCCTTTAAAACGCATCTTAAAACCTACTGTCATGTACTCTACATAGCTACTGTTGGTACTATCTCAAGGTGTGCCACCAGAGAGCACATCAGTGGGAGACTCGTAGGTTGCCTGTACAGGTGTGCCTGGCCTAGTATAAAAGATAGGCCAGCATGTGTGATCCTCACTCTGGAGTAACTAATAAAGGACTAAGGTCACTACAGTTCAAGTACAACACACTGCCTCGTGGAATCATCACTAAAGCATCTAAGGACACAAAAACTGCCGACGAGATTACGAACTTTCACGTGGAAATGGCTACCCTTGATACATTGCAGCAGTTCGCCGATGATGAAGATTGGGACGCCTTTGTGGAGAGGCTCGAACACTTCTTCACAGCAAACGACCTGACAGGAGACGATCCAGCCGCACTGGCTGATAAGCGCCGTGCTATCCTGCTAACTAGTTGTGAGCCCAACATCTACGGCATCGTCAGGGACTTGCTGGCACCAGCGAAGACAACGACCAAGTCATACAAGGAGCTCATAACCCTGATCCAGGAGCAACTCAAGCCCAAGGAGAGCATCCTCACAGCCAGACACCGGTTCTATACCCACCAACAGCCCGAAGGCCAGGAAGTCGCGAAATATGCCGCAGACCTCAGGAGGCTGGCAGCACCGTGCGAGTTCGGCACCCACCTCAACGAAGAGCTGCGGGACATTTTTTCATTGGAATTGGCCATGAGGGCCTACTTCACAGACTACTATCTGCAGATACCACAGTCACACTGCAGAAAGCCATCTCCATGAGCCAGGCATTCATGACCTCGACCTGCGGCTCTCGGCAGATGTTTCACCCTCAGAACTCAAACCCGGCAAGTGCTGTGCACAGAGTGGCGCCGTTCAGGGGCTGGACTGTAGAGCATGAATACTCACAGGGAAGAGAGAACAGGCCCCCAAGTCCCTTAACTCAGAGTCCGCTGAGGAGGGCTAATCGAGTAGCACCATGCAGGCATTGTGGAGGGAATCACAGGGCTCACCAGTGCCATTTTAAAGACTATGTGTGCAAAGCCTGCAGCACAAAGGACCACCTCCAGCAAATGTGTAAGAGAAATAGGACTCACTGTGTCAATGAGGAGTCTGCAGATGGCCATTAATCCAGCGTGGATTATGAATTGTTAGACAGAGAGACAGCCCAGTCCCACGGGGAGGTACATAGCATGTTTATCTGCACCACCGAGTGCTCCCTACTGCAGATGGAAATCGAGATAGAGGGAAGTCCAGTCTTCATGGAAGTGGACACGGGGGTGAGCCAGTCAGTGATGAATCAAGGAGCCTTTGAGAGGCTATGGGACAATCCGGCTGAACGACCCAAGTTGGTCCCGGTTCAGGCAAAACTGCGCACCTACACCAATGAAATCATCCCAGTCGTTGGTAGAGTGAATGTAAAGGTACTCCATGATGGCGCGGTGCACAAGTTACCTCTGTGGATTGTTGCAGGTGATGGACCAAGGCTGCTCGGCAGAAGGTGGATGGAGAAGATCCATTGGAAGTGGGAAGACTTCACCCCTCCCGTGATCGAGGCCCTCTGTGCTCAGAGGCAAAGCAAGCCCTCACCTGAGAGTGGACGCTGCACCGGAGAGCAGACCAGCACAGCACCCGAGACACAGACTGCTCAGCACGACTGCGTGGAGATGATCCAGCTGAGACGACCCGAACGCACCTTCCAGGCTCCAGTGGTAGGACTCCGGAGGGAGAAAATCGGATCCAGAAGCGACTTCCCAACTGCGGAGGCAGAACCCGGGAGAAGAGGATCACTGCAGTCGACATCGTGGACGAAGGAAAGATGGCGCCCAAACCACGAGATGAGGCACTGAAGACAAAGCTGGCCGCAGCCAGACCACGAGGTGCAGCGCTGATGGAGCAACACGTGGCACCAAACGGAGAAGCGGATTGGGGTAAAGCAAGCAAGGCTCTCTTAAAGATGGCCTGCAACCCACTTCAATTAAAGGGACAGTTCCACACATTTAAACAATGTAATCGTAATTGTAAGTTAGAGAGAAAAGGTATAACAGATTATGTAAAGTGTCTAACTGATCATGTAAAATGTGTAACTGATAATCAGAATTGTATACATGCAACCAGCGAGGAAAAGTCGCGCGATCGTGATCGGATTCCCACTGCATGCAGCCAATACAGCGGGCAGACACCCATCGGGTGCACACAGATCCAGCAAGCTACCCAATGCTGTCGCCTGCATCCCGGGGACCAGATTCATGCACTACGTAGTGTGGCCATAAGCAGCCAACACACATGAGCTGCGGAGCAGGCGACCTCAGCAGGGCAATGGCAACTGTATCGATACCATGCCCTGGGTCGGCTCCATCTCTCAGGCAATTGATGGCACCTACTGCCACGAGCCTGAAGGAGCAGACTGCATCGAGGCCATACGCCTAGATGTAGGATCACCCACCAATGTTTCCCCAGAGGAAACAAGCATCAGCCAGGATTCCAAACCAAATGACGCTCAGGCCAGCGAGTCAGCAGTCCCCTGTGCACTGCTAGATGACAGCTCCTCAGGGAGCAGCTGTGACCCAGGGCATAAAGAAAGGACAGGGAGGTCACAGGCATCTGTGAACCTGCCCGATGCTAGGGACCACGGCAACAGCCCCGAGAGCAGGCTACGTGAGCCAACCGTGTTCCCACTGCCAGCACCAGGCAATGAGCCGCCACCAGACTGCAGGGACACAACCCAGCAGCTCCGGAACTAGCTTGTCCTCACGCACTGGTCACTGCAACGACAAGGCATCTAACGTACTTGTCATACTACAGAACCACAAAAAAAAAATGCAAAACCCACTTAGCTGAACTTGAATGTACATGAATGTCAGGAGCGCCCACCGCATCAGTGTGGGAAGGGGGAGAATGGAGTGGTTAGGAACACACACACACCAACAGCAACCACCAGCACGCTACTGCACCAACTACCCACCCAAGATTGAACTGACCCGCCAGAGGTCAACCAGACAAAACCCACATAGAGTTAAGCCCAGAGCACAGTCAATGCAGAGGCGATGTGCACCGAGGGTTCAGGGGGGAGTGATGTCATGTATTCTACGTTGCGACTGTTGGTACTGTCTCAAGATGTGCCACCAGAGGGCACAGCAGTGGGAGACTCGTAGGTTACCTGTACAGGTGTGCCTGGCCTAGTATAAAATGCAGGCCACCAGGTGTGATCCTCACTCTGGAGTTAACTAATAAAGGACTAAGGTCACTACAATTCAAATACAACACACTGCCTTGTGGGGTCATTGTTAGAGCATCTAAGGACACAACACCTACCTCTTTAACGAAGCTTTTGGTCATCTGCCGTAATATCTTCTTATGTGGTTTGGTGTCAAATTTAACTGTTTTTTCTCATAACACTGCTGTGAAGCTTCTTGGGACATTTTACTACTTTAAAGGCACTCTATAAATAAAAGTTGTTGTTGTTATAATTCTTGCTTTTAATTGTTGTATCTGTTTATGAATGTTGATGATTGAACTGAACACATTTCAGCCAGGATCCCACCTGGTTGTCCCATGGAGAATGGAGCGGACAATTGCAAGAAAGGATACAATATTGGAAGCTAATTTGTTGAAGAATTTATTTCAATTGGATTGAGGGAGTGTGAAAAACTCAGCAAATTACAGCTTCACTGGGAAGCTCCTTGAGGCTTTTCAATATAGGGTGTATTCAATTAGGGTGTAAATAAGGTTACCACCAAAGTTACAGTGGTGGAGCTCAGAGTAAATTTACCGATTGTGGAAGTTAATCTTCAGGCTGATGTAAGAAAATTTTAGTCTCAACCAGATCTCAACTAGGCGCAACCAAGTTTTGCTGAGATCCCGATAAACATTTAATGATGCAGTTAAAACCCCAGTGTAGCTTTATTACAGAAATATTCACCCTAGAAAATTAAAAGACCCCTTTGGAGCCCCTTTGAGATGGTCAGTCAGTCTTCTTTCCATCACCCACTGGCAGTAAAATCATAGAAAGAGGAAACATGAAGAATGCCTCAAATTCATTTGGAACATTACAATAAATTCTGATTAATTATGTCCAAAGAACGCAGGTGTGGGGCTGATTGTCAATCACACAAGGTAGATGGCTTGCACTCCTGCGGACCCCACGCGGTTGTAGAGTAATGTCACCATTTTCATGCATCAATGGGCTGATCATGCACTGTGTACACTCCGCCCATTGGTACCAAGCTCAGCTCTACGAAACAGCTGCTGGAATCTCCACACCCTCTCCCGGAGCGGTGAGCTGCTAGCTGTCACTTGCGAACTGTGATTCACCAGGTGAGATCCCAGCCTACTGTCTAACAGGACCCACCAAAGTGCTCATATCTGTGCTCATGCCTGGTTTGCATATATCCTGTGACGGTCCACCCTCAGATGGAAGCAGCTCCTCTGATAGGGCCACGGGCTGCTATCGTTCATGCCATAGCCCTGGAGGAGAGAAGAGATGGATATGATTTAGTAATTGGAATGTAAAAATGCTGCTTTTCAGAATGATTAAGATGATCATATTTCACTCAGTGCTGAAATTAAGTCACCATGACAGAGTCTTGTATGAGATGTGGGTTGGAGATATTTAATGCTGTCACCACACAGCAGCGAACACCGAGTCTCTCCATCTCTGATGCTGAGGGACTCTAATAACCCATTTATCTCCATTGACTCCTCCTTTGCAGATACCAGGTGCATAATCTGTGGTGAACCACTTCCAAACATCTCCCTAGTATTTTGTGTTCTCTTCTCTTTTAAGGGGGAATCACAAAACTATGAGTGCCTCTGAGGCATGTGTTCATCTGATGGATGCATTGGTGTGGGTGACTATAAGGCAGATGCATCATGAGTGTCACTGGCAGCAGATGTGGGGTGAGTGGCAGCGGTAGATGTAGAAATTGGAAGGTGAGGGAGTGTTTCCCCCCAGCCTCCCAAGCTCCCGCACCATTAGATCCCCCATACAATGGTCTCTGGGGATTGGACGCCTCAACTGGGATTGGACCAATCCTCAGGGTCATGAATCAGACCTACCTGGTTCTGTGGAGTGCTCCCTATTAAACTGGATACCCAGTCTGTCAATCACGCTGGCCTCTGGGTGGGGAACTTGTCAGGGTCAGAAGACGCACGCTGTGGAGTCAAGCTCCACAGCTCCATCCGATACTCCATTCCCCCCCACGGAACCTGCTCCTGTTAATATCTGGGCCTACATTAATACCATGCCCGAAGTGTCCAATTGAATTGCAAACTAACAATAGAATTCCAAGCAAATTAGAATGTTCTCATTTTGCTGGCTTCTCTGAGTGAAAGAACTTTTCAATTTTTAACATTAACCTTTCAACCCAAGGTGTCAATTTAATATTATTGGGTTTGATCCATCAAACAGTTGGCTGAGAACGTTCTGAAATCCATCACATATAGAATTCAAACCTAGAAGTGCTGTGTTGTGCGGTGAGTGCAAATTAGACAAGTAAATACGCCGAATTACCATCTGGGTGATAAAGGAGTGGATATTCCAGCATCATTTAACCTGACACATAATGAGAGTTAAAAAGCATAATCTGATGATGGGAAAGTTCAAGGGGCATTTCACCATTGGGAAATTGTCATTGCTCAAAGCAAGCGATTCACAACAAACAGCACAAGCTGGAGCATCCATTGATGCATTCATGCACACAAGACAAGAACTCCGACAGTCTCAAGCAGAATTGTAAAAGTTCACCAAGTGTAGTAGATGAGGGTGATTGCCACATTATAGGGAGGAGTGTCCAAATGAAAATATCACAAGTGGGAAAAACGAATTTGCAGTTTTTCAATCAAAGGATAGGTATATGAACATAAAGTGATGCATGATCTATAGAGTGATAATCAAGAGGAAGTATTACAAATGAACTATAGAAACATAGAAAGAAACAAAGAAAATAGGTGCAGGAGTAGGCCATTTGGCTCTTTGAGTCTGCACCACCATTCAATAAGATCATGGCTGATCATTGACCTCAATACCCCCTTTCCTGCTTTCTTTCCATACCTCTTGATCGCTTTAGTCCTAAGGGCCATATCTAACTCCCTCTTGAATATATCCAATGAACTGGCATCAACAACTCTCTGCGGTAGAGAATTCCACAGGTTAACAACTCTCTGAGTGAAGATGTTTCTCCTCATCTCAGTCCTAAATGGCCTACCCCTTATCCTTAGACTATGTCCCCTGGTTCTGGACTTCCCCAACATCGGGAACATTCTTCCTGTATCTAACCTGTCCAGTCCCGTCAGAATTTTATATGTTTCTATGAGATCCCCTCTCATTCTTCTAAATTCTAGTGAAGAATACCAGGCCCAGTCGATCCAGTCTCTCCTCATATGTCAGTTCTGCCATCCCAGGAATCAGTCTGGTGAACCTTCACCGCACTCCCTCAATAGCAAGAACGTCCTTCCTCAGATTAGGAGACCAAAACTGAACACAATATTCCAGGTGAGGCCTCACCAAGGCCCTGTGCAACTGCAGTAAGACCTCCCTGCTCCTATACTTGAATCACCTAGCTATGAAGGCCAACATACCATTTGCCGCCTTTACCGCCTTCTGTACCTGCATACCAACTTTCAATGACTGATGTACCATGACACCCAGGTCTCGTTGCACCTCCCCTTTTCCTAATCTGCCGCATTCAGATAATATTCTGCCTTCGTGTTTTTGCCACCAAAGTGGATAACCTCACATTTATTCACATTATACTGCATCTGACATGCATTTGCCCACTCACCTAACCTGTCCAAGTCCCCCTGCAGCCTTTTAGCATCCTCCTCACAGCTCACACCGCCACCCAGCTTAGTGTCATCTGAAAACTTGAAGATGTAACACTCAATTCCCTCATCAAAATCATTAACGTACATTGTAAATAGCTGCGGTCCCTGAGCCCTGAGGCACCCCACTAGTCACCACCTGCCATTCTGAAAAATACCCCTTTATCCTGACTCTCTGCTTCCTGTCTGCCAACCAGTTCTCTATCCATGTCAGTACATTACACCCAATACAATATGCTTTAATTTTGCGCACCAATCTCTTGTGTGGGACCTCGTCAAAAGCCTTTTGAAAGTCCAAATACACCACATCCATTGGTTCTCCCTTGTCCACTCTACCAGTTACAGCCTCATAAAATTCTAGAAGATTTGTCAAGCACGATTTCCCCTTCATAAATCCATGCTGACTTGAACATATCCCATCACTGCTTTCCAAATGCATGGCTATTTCATCTTTAATAATTGATTCCAACATTTTCCCCACTACCGATGTCAAGCTAATCGGTCTATAATTAGCCATTTTCTCTCTCCCTTCTTTCTTAAAAAGTGGTGTTACATTAGCTACCCTCCAGTCTATAGGAACCGATCCAGAATCGATAGATTGTTCGAAAATGATCACCAATGCATCCACTATTTCTAGGGCCACTTCCTTAAGTACTCTGGGATGCAGACTATCAGGCCCCGGGGATTTATCGGCCTTCAATCCCATCAATTTCCCTAACACAATTTCCCGCCTAATAAGGATTTTCTTCAGTTCCTCCTTCTCTCTAGACCCTCGGTCTCCTAGTATTTCCGGAAGACAGAACCAAAGTATTTTTTTAACTGGTCCGCCATTTCTTTGTTCCCTATTATAAATTCACCTGAATCTGTCTGCAAGGGACCTACGTGTGTTTTCACTAATTGTTTTCTCTTCACATATCTATCGAAGCTTTTGCAGTCAGTTTTTATGTTCCCAGCAAGCTTCCTCTCATATTCTATTTCCCCCCTCCTAATTAAACCTTTTGTCCTCCTCTGCTGTATTATAAAATTCTCCCAGTCCTCAGGTTTGCTGCTTTTTCTGGCCAATTTATATGTCTCTTCCTTGGATTTAACACTATCCTTAATTTCCCTTGTTAGCCACGGTTGAGCCACCTTCCCCATTTTATTTTTACTCCAGGCAGGGATGTACAATTGTTGAAGTTCATCCATGTGATCTTTAAATGCTTGCCATTGCCTATCCACCATCAACCCTTTAAGTATCACTTGCCAGTCTATCCTAGCCAATTCACGTCTCATACCATCCTTAAGTTCAGGACACTAGTTTCTGAATTAACTGTGTCACTCTCTATCTTCATATGGAATTCTACCATATTCTGGTCACTCTTCCCCAAGGGGCCTCGCACAACAAGATTGCTAATTAGTCCTTTCTCATTACACATCACCCAGTCTAGGATGACCAGCCCTCTAGTTGGTTCCTCGACATATTGATGTAGAAAACCATCCCTAATACACTCGGGGAAATCCTTCTCCACCGCATTGCTACCAGTTTGGTTAGCCCAATCAATATGTAGATTAAAGTCGCCCATGATAACTGCTGTACCTTTATTGCACGCATCCCTAATTTCTTGTTTGATGCTGTCCCCAACCTCACTACTACTGTTTGATGGTCTGTACACAACTCCCACTAGCGTTTTCTGCCCTTTGGTATTCCGTAGCTCCACCCATACCGATTCCACATCATCCAAGCTAATGTCCTTCCTTACTATTGCATTAATTTCCTCTTTAACCAGCAACGCCACCTCACCTCCTTTTCCTTTCTGTCTATCCTTCCTAAATGTTGAATACTCCTGGATGTTGAGTTCCCAGCCTTTGTCACACTGGAGTCATGTCTCCGTGATGCCAATTACATCATATCTGTTAACTGCTATCTGCGCAGTTAATTCGTCCACCTTATCCCGAATACTCCTCGCATTGAGGCACAGAACCTTCAAGCTTTTCTTTTTAACACACTTTGCCCCACTAGCATTTTGCTGTAATGTGGCCCTTTTTGATTTTTTGCCTTGGGTTTCTCTGCCCTCCACTTCCACTTTTCTTCTTTCTATCCTTTGCTTCTGCCCCCATTCTACTTCCCTCTGTCTCCCTGCATAGGTTCCTATCCCCCTGCCATATTAATTTAACCTCTCCCCAACAGCACTAGCAAACACTCCCCCTAGGACATTGGTTCCGGTCCTGCCCAGGTGCAGGCCGTCCGGTTTGTATGGTCCCACCTCCCCCAGAACCGGTTCCAATGTCCCAGGAATTTGAAACCCTCCCTTCTGCACCACATCTCAAGCCACGTATTCATCTGAGCTATCCTGCGATTTTTACTCTGACTAGCATGTGGCACTGGTAGTGATCCTGAGATTACTACTTTTGAGGTCCTACTTTTTAATTTAACTTTTAGCTCCCTAAATTCAGTTTGTAGGACCTCATCCCGCTTTTTACCTATATTGTTGGTACCTAGATGCACCATGACAACTGGCTGTTCACCCTCCACCTTCAAAATGCCCTGCACCCGCTCTGAGACATCCTTGACCCTTGCACCAGGAAGGCAACATACCATTCTGGAGTCTTGGTTGCGGCCGCAGAAACGTCTATCTATTCCCCTTACAATAGAATCCACTACCACTATAGCTTTCCCACTCTTTTTCCTGCCCTCCTGTGGAGCAGAGCCACCCATGGTGCCATGAACTTGGCTGTTGTTGCTCTCCCCTGATGAGTCATCCCCCTCATCAGTACCCAATGCGGTGTATATGTTTTGCAGTAGGATGACTGCAGGGGACCCCTGCACTACCTTCTTTCCATTGCTTTTCCTGTTGGTCACCCATCCCCTATCTGGCTCTGGACCCTTTACCTGTGGTGTGGCCAACTCACTAAATGTGCTATTCACGACATCCTCAGCATCACGGATGCTCCAGAGTAAATCCATCCACAGCTCCAGTGCCACAATGCGGTCTGTCAGGTGCTGCAGGTGGAAGCACTTCCCGCACATGCATTAGTTTGGATTGAAAATAGGAGCCTACACCATGGGAAACTTGTATTGTGTTTTTTATCATAATAATATCATACATAAGTGTTTGGATATGGTTGATAAGAAAATCTCCAATCAGATTTGCGTGTGTATCAATTCCAAGGATTTAAACAAAGAAATCACGTGGGAACATCACCCATCCTAACAGTTGAATGATGTTTCCTATAAACTTGTTATTGCATGAGTCCTCTCCGTCCTGGATGCAAAGTTAGGATAAGGACAGTAGCTCTTAGTGAGAGACGCTGTAAGCTAACAATGTTCAGTACCCTATTTAAACAACGAAACTTCACACACATATTTTTTAGAATATCCTCAATGCAGAAAGGATTCCAGCAAAAAGGTTCACAATGTCCTTCATGCCCATGTGAAAATCTCAGTAGCAGTCAATGGTATTTTGGTATAAAACAAAAAAATGCTGGAAAAAACTCAGCAGGTCAGGCAGCATCTTGGAGAGAGAGACAGAGTTAACGTTTCAGGTCGATGACCTTTCATCAGATTCCCAGCAACTGCAGTCTTTTGCTTTTATTTTATTGATAGTTTAGTGCTCAGAGCTGTACAAGTACACAACAGAGAAATCTTACAGCACTACTTTAAAGATGCTGGGAGAAAGGCTTGAGGCTTGATAGGAACAAAATTCAAGTCACTTTTTCAAAAGTAACGTATTTTGGACATGCAATCACTGCAAATGGTTTTGAACCAGATCCTAAAAAAGCCAAAGCTGTTTTGACAAGGTCACTCCATGACCTGAACCTTTATTCACAGGACCAAGATGTGATGACCCTGCGCGGGACCTTCCTTTATATACCTGGATGACCAGGTGAGGAGTGTCTCCCACAAGTTCACCCCCTGTGGTCAAGGTGTGCATTTCTTACGTATATACAGTATTGCAGTGTTGTTACATAAAGGTTACATACGTGACATCACCTCCCCTCAACATCTTATTGGGATCATAGGTTAAGTCTCTCGGGTGGTCTGCGCTCTCTCGTGGAGCGCCACAGTTGGGGCTCTGGTTGTTGAGCCTTGGCATGTGTGTCTGTCACCTGTGGTGATTCCGGCCTGTCCGGGCTGACTGCGGGGACTGTGCATGCTGCTGAATGTTCTTGTTGCTCGTTCACTGGCGGTGGTGTGAATACCATCTCATGATCTTCCTCAGGTTCCTCAGTGTCCATGCTGAGCCTTTTTTTTCACTTGGTCCAGATGCTTGCAGCATATCTGCCCATTGTTAAGTTTAACCACTATGACCCTATTCCCCTCTTTGTCTATTACAGTACCCTCAAGCCATTTGGACCCCAAAGTGTGATTTAGAACAAATACGGGGTCATCAATTTCTATACATCTCCCCCTTGAATTTCGGTCATGGTACTCGTTTTGGGACTGGCGCTTGCCCTCAACAATGTCGGACAGGACTGGATGAATGAGGGACAGCCGAGTTTTGAGTGTTCATTTCATGAGTAGCTCCGCGGCTGGGACCCCCGTGAGCGAGTGCGATCGGGACCTATAGGCCAGCAGGAGGCGTGATAGGCGGCATTGGAGGGAGGGTCCTTGGATTCGGAGCATGCCTTGGTTTTATGATTTGGACTGCACGTTCCGCTGGCCATTGGAGGCCGGCTTGAATGGTGCTGTCCTGACATGGTGAATGCCATTACCCGACATGAACTCCCGGAATTCGTAGCTTGTGAAACATGGACCATTGTCGCTAACAAGGATGTCCGACAAGGCGTGGGTCGCAAAGACCGCGCGCAGACTCTCCACGGTGGTGGATGTCATGCACAAATTCAAAATGATGCACTCGATCCATTTCGAGTACGCATCAACCACAATGAGAAACATTTTTCCCATGAACGGGCCCGCGTAGTCTCCGTGACCATGGCCTGGTGGGCCAGGGCCATGGGCTAAGCGGGGCCTCCCTGGGGGCATTACCTAGCTGGGCACATGTTGTGCACCTGCGAACACAGTGTACCAGGTCTGAATCAATTCCCGGCCACCACACATGTGACCGAGCAATGGCCTTCATCAGCACGATGCCTGGGTGCTCGCTGTGGAGTTCCCTGATGAATGCTTCCCTGCCCCTCTGGGGCATGACTACCCGGCTGCCCCATAGTAGGCAGTCAGCTTGAATGGAGAGCTCATCCATCCGTCTGTGAAACGGTCTGACCTCCTCAGGGCATGCTCCATGTGGGGGCGCCCATTCCCCAGTCAGGACACATTTCTTAATCAAGGATAGGAGGGGATCTCTGTTGGTCCAGATTTTGATCTGGCGGGCTGTGATGGGGGAGCCTGCGCTGTCAAAGGCATCGACAGCCATGACCACCTCAGCGCTTTGCTCTGCTGCCCCCTCAGTGGCGGCCAGTGGAAGCCTGCTGAGCGCGTCAGCGCAATTTTCAGTGCCGGGCCGGTGCCGTATGGTGTAGTCATACGCAGCCAGCATGAGGGCCCACCGCTGTATACGAGCTGACGCCTTGGCATTGACAGCTTTGCTGTCTGACAGCAGGGATGTTAACGGCTTGTGGTCCGTCTCTAATTTGAACCTCCTGCCAAAAAGATACTGATGCATCTTTTTCACCCCATAGACACATGCGAGTACTTCCTTCTCATCCACCCCATATCCCCGTTCAGCTTGAGAGAGCGACCTGGAGGCATAAGCCACAGGTTGTAGTTGGCCCTCAGCGTTACCCTGCTGCAACATGCACCCAACCCCATAGGACGATGCATCACATGTCAGAACCAATTTCTTACAGGGGTCGTACAGGGTCAACAACTTATTTGAACAAAGTAGGTTCTGCGCCTGATTGAAAGCCCGTTCCTGACAATCCCCCCAAAACCAATCGCAACCCTTACGTAGGAGCGCGTGTAGCGGCTCCAACAATGTGCTTCAGTTCGGCAGAAAATTCCCGAAATATTTCAAGAAGCCCAGAATTGAACGCAACTCTGATGTGTTGCAAGGCCTGGGCGCTCGTCTAATCGCCTCCGTTTTGGATTTGGTAGGCCGAATCCCATCTGCAGCAACCCTCCTGTCCAGAACCTCGACCTCGGGAGCCAAAAACACACATTTAGACTTCTTGAGTCGCAGGCCTACCTGGTCCAGTCGGCGTAGCACCTCCTCTAGGTTGTGGAGGTGTTCCTTGGTGTCACGACCGGTGATGAGGATGTCGTCCTGAAAAACGATTGTTCGAGGAATGGATTTGAGCAGGCTTTCCATGTTTCTTTGAAAAAGCGTGGCGACTGATCGCATGCCAAACGGACACCTGTTGTAAACAAACAGTCCCTTGTGCGTGGTGATGGTGGTCAGTAGTATCGATTCGTCAGCCAGTTCTTGGGTCATGTAGGCAGAAGTGAGGTCCAACTTGGTGAATAGCTTGCTGCCTGCCAGCGTAGCAAAAAGGTCTTCCGCTCTCGGGAGCGGGTATTGATCTTATAGGGACACCGGGTTGATAGTGGCCTTGTAATCGCCAAAGATCCTGACCGAGCCATCCGCTCTTAGGACGGGAACGATGGGGCTCGCCCAGTCGCTGAATTCAATGGGCGAGATGATGCCCTCTCTCAACAACCGGTCCAACTCGCTCTCAATTTTCTCCAGCATCACATATGGCACAGCTCTGGCTTTGTGGTTCATTGGTCTGGCGTCCGGGGTGATGCGTATCACTACTTTGGTACCTTTGAACATCCCGACGCCAGGTTGAAATAGTGGTTCAAATTGCTGTTGGACCTGTGAGCATGAACTTCGCTCCACAGATGACATGGCGTGCACATCCCCCCATTTCAAGTTCATCTCAGCTAACCAGCTCCTCCCCAACAGTGCGGGACATTGCCCGAGACAATCCAGAGTGGCAGCCGGTTCACCGATCCATTGTGTGTGACCACCAACATTGCACTGCCTAGCACTGGAATGATTTCTTTGGTGTACGACCGTATTTGTGTTTCAATGCGTTCTAGTTTGGGTCTGCTGGCTTTGAGTGGCCACAACTTTTCGAATTGTTGAACACTCATGAGTGACTGGCTGGCCCCCATGTCCAGCTCCATGCGTAAAATTTGCCGCTTAATAGGACTTTCATCATCATAGGTGGCATTTTGGTATATGAGCTGTGAATGTTTGCCACGTGAACTCGCTGAACTTCAGCGTCCATTGATTTGCCCCAAGCGTCATCCTGCCTCGCAGACCCCTCATCTGGTTCATCCGCCTCGTAAATTAGCCTGGTTACAGGCTTTCTGCACATTCTGGCTAAATGGCCATTGAGGTTACAATTTCTGTAGACGAACTGTTGAAACTTGCAATTCCTGGCAGCATATCTGACCCCACACCTTCAGCATGAACTGAGATTCCCATTGTTGTGAACAAAAGAGCTGTTACAAGTCATTCCTCGCTGATTGTCCCTTTGACTGCTCTTGAGCACCCTGTTAGTGGATGTCAATGGCCCCATCCCGGGCCACATTGTCCACTGGGGTGGCGTAAATGTCACTTCATCCTGCCATTGTCTCTGTTGGAGACTTACTCTTGGATCTATTGCTGCCTAGGGTGTGTCGAATTGCCCTTGCCTGCCTGTGGGACTCTGAGTCGCGTTTATGATATTAACTCTCTGATCCATCGCCATGTTGGAGGCAGAATTGCGCACGTATATTATCTTGGTTTCCTCCTCCCCCACCATAAAAGTCTGAGCCATCAACGCCGCCGCTTCCAAGGTCAAGTCCTTGATCTCAATTAGCTTTCTGAAAATCCCAGCATGACCGATGACCTCAATAAAGAAATCCCTTAGCATCTCCCCCCTGCAGGCGTCTGTGAACTTACAGAGGCTGGCCAAGCGCCGGAGGTCCACAACGAAATCCGCTATGCTCTGTCCTTCCCGACGTCGGTGGGTATAGAATCTGTGTCGGGCCATGTGTATGTAGCTCGCCGGTTTGAGGTGCTCACCGATTAGTTCGCTGAGCTCTTCAAAGGCTTTGTCTGCCGGCTTCTCGAGTGCTAGCAGGTCTTTCATGAGTGTGTAAATCTTAGGTCCACAGCTGGTCAGCAGATGGGCCCTTCGCTTGTCGGCCGCTGCGTCTCCCAGCCAGTCCTTCGTGACAAAACTCTGCTGGAGCCTCTCAATGAAATCGTCCCAGTCTTCACCAACACAGTACCATTCATCTGTGCTGCCAGTGGCCATTCTCGTGGGTTGTTGATTCCCGTTTCTCGTCGCCAATGAAAAGTCCTTGCACAATACCACAAATCCACACGAGGCACATTCTATGGACAAGGTCACTCCACGACCAAAACCTTTATTCATAGGACCAAGAAGTGATGATTCTGCGTGGGACCTCCCTTTATATACCTGGATGACCAGGTGAGGAGTGTCTCCCACAAGTTCACGCCCTGTGGTCAAGGTGTGTATTTCTTACGTATATACAGTATTGCAGTCTTGGTACATAAAGATTACATACATGACGCCACCAAAGACAAAAGCAGAATTTTAGATGATCGTGAGTACAATATCTTTAATCTTAAAAAATTTGCTCCAAAGTGATGGAACTGATTTGTAATCAAATGAAAAAGGATGAGCTTCTCAAATCAAATGCTACCATTGATAAAGCTTTTGCAGAAAAGGATCCAATATTAACGGGGAGTTGGGGAGGGAATGATGGGGTGGGGGGTGGGCAGTTTTATGTTCGGGAAACCTCGAAGAACGAGTTTCGAACCAGTTGCCCCGAATTAAATGGTAGGGCCTTATTTAGCATTTTTGTCTCTATTTCCTGGCTACAGTCAGCCAGACTGAGAGGCTGGTGCGATGGGGGGAGGGGTGGAGGGGGAATGGGGGAGTGGGGCACACCTTCAACACCAGGCCACAGCCAGGAAGTGGGAGGAGTGAGGGAGTGATCGGAAACCAGTGGTGGCAGGGGAGATTGGATGCTGGTGGTGGGAGTGGAAGGAGATTGGACATCGGTATTGGGGTGAGTGGGGACAAATTGGAATGATCAGAAGGGTGGATGTCAGAGAGGAGATCGGAGGCCAGTGTCATGGCGGTGGGGAGGGTGGTGGGGATCAGATCACCAGGGAGGAGATCGGATTACTAGGATTACGGGTAGGTGTCCGATCAGGGGGAGGGAAGGAGGTTAGCTTAGGGTCTGGGAGGAGGCACAAGCAGCACTGGAAAATCACTTACCTCTTCCGTGCAGCAGTCCTCACCTCCTTTTAGCTGCCAGGTTTCTCAAGGTCTGGGAAACCCAGCCTGTCAGGGTTAAACCTAAAATGGAGAAATGATCTGAGGTATGCAGCCTCATTAAAATAATTAAATGAACCACCCACCTCCTGGGAGCGGGATGATTGAGTGTCTCCCATCCTACATATATTAAAACCGGAGGTGGGTGAGTTTGAGGCGGGTTGGGTTCAGGTTTGAGACCCAAAACCCCCTGCTTGTGGGGGTTAAAACTCCCCTCAAAGCATCTGACAACAAAATGTGCAGGGCCCGAATATGGTATTTTGTCAACAGAGAAGAGGATACACTACAGGTTGTGCATCACAAGCTTAATTAGGTGCTATGGTCCTTTGGAAAGGACGTCAAAGCCTCGGAGAGGGTGGACGGAGAGTTACTGGAATGGTACCAGAGATGAGAGGTTTCAGTTATCTGGAGGGACTAGAGAAGATGCATTTGTTCTCCTTAGAGCAGAGAAGGTTAAGGGGAGATTTAATAGTTATGAGTTATGAAGGATTTTGATAGAGTACTTAGGGATAAACTGTTTCCACTGGCAGGAGAGACAGTAGTCAATGGCACAAATTTATAGTAATTGGCAAAAACGCCAGGGCGGAGGTGAGAATAATTTTTTTTACACAGCGAGTTGTTATGACCTGGAACGCATTGCCTAAAAGGATGGTAGAAGCAGATTCAATAGTACTTAAAAAGAAAAAAATGCAGGGCTATGGGGAAAGAGCAGGGGTGTGTGACGAATTGGCAGCTACTTCAGATTTCAGAAATCCGGTATCGGCATGATGGGTTAAATGAGCTCCTTCTGTGCTGTATGAATCTATGAAAAACACAATTGTCCTGAGTTACCGAAGGAGCAAATCCAGTCACAACACACCCCCACTAGTAGGGCCCCGGGTCGCCGCGCCTCCGGTGATGATGTCATCACCGTGCACGCCGACCCCATTTTGCCCCACAGCGGCGGAAATTGGGCAGTGCCCCATGAGGCTGCCATGGGCGAAGTCACCGCCGGTCCCGTAGGTCGCGAGCCGGGCCGCACAACGATCGAGGGCCGAAAGTCAAGGGGGAGATGTGTTGCACTGCGAGCTGCCATTTTTTTTCTCCAAATCACCGGTCGGGCCCTTGTGCACCAATGTCGTGGGGTCTGGGCTGCGATTGTGCAACCCGGCACTCTGTTTCGGTACTGGACTGTGGCCACGGCATCCCACACCCCCGATGATCCAGTGGGGGCCCATGAAAAGGCCTGCAGAGCTCATAGCATCCCTCCCGTTTAACAGAAGGGAAGGGCTGTTGAAAGACACCAGCGCTAAGCAGCAGCGCTCCATGATGCGCCTGCATAGCACCCCTGAGCCCGCCCTGAGAGGAAGTGAAGCACCTGATATTGTGCTCCACTTCCTCTCAGGGGCGGTGACCCCAAATTAGGTCATGGGGCGGGACTTCCTCATGAGGATTCCAACCCCCAAACAGGGCAATAACCAATTTCTATGCTTGTATTTTTTTTCCGCATACCCTGTGTCAATCCAGTATAGAGAGATGGGCTGAAAGGCTCCTCACACAAATTGTTAAACATCCTCCTTGAAATTAGTTTGCACAGTTTTGGTCAACTTCCAGTGACACGAGTCCACAGCAGGAACCTAGCCTCAGATTTCCATCTAACTGCCTCCATTTTGCGTACATTTTTTCAGTAAAAGTGAAGATGCAGAATTGAAAAACATATGAGGTGCAGCACCAAGGCTGGAATTGCAGGAATATATTCTATCAAGAAAAGCAGGCAGAAGTTTTTATTATATTCATTGTATACCCATTGATGATATAACTGGGTTCATAATGGAAAACATTCTTACTCTGAACTTCCTGGATGGTTACAAACATTCACTCAGATGTTACCAGGAATATCAAGCTTTAGTTATGAGGATACATGAGAGAAACTGGGGCTCTTTTCAATAAAGCAAAAAAAAGTTAAGAAGTGATCTGAAAGAGGTGTTGAAAATTATGAGACGTTCTGATGAAGTAAATTGGGTAAATTTATATCCACTGCTTGGTGAGTCAGTATCCAAAGATCGTAAATTTAATATCATCACCTAAAGAATGAAGGGAAGATAAGAGAACTTATTTTTATATACAGATAGTTATCAAATGGCCTACAAGAAACTGTGGGGAAGCAGAATCCATAAGAGTTATTAAAGGAGAATGAATAAATATTTGTGGAGGAAATAGAAAAAGTAGTCGTAACTGACACAAAGAAAGGAACATCAGAACCCAAAGACATTACAATAAGTAAGTAAGTATCTAGATATCCCTTTGTGTTATTAGTATCTTCAGTGGTTAATGTTAAGCTTGAGTTAGTTAGTAAGGGTTTAATATTAGTGCAAGTAAATGTAAGTCAAAAAAAAATTTGTAAGTGATTACATTCGAACTGCATTTAAAGATGCTAATAACTGATAAATAGCTAAGTAATTAATCACAGTAAATAATTACTAATTTATTTAACATCAAGCTAAATCCACCAATTTAATAAATCTAGACCTGAAGGGACCCATCAGTGGAATTGTGGTATGTGGTATGTGGGAGTTTGTGGAATACGAGACCATGCTGGACTGCCGCATATGCACAAAATATCTGCTTTGAGACACTCCGGCTCAGAGTCGAGCTGGAGTCTGAGCTAGGACACATTGACACATAAGAAAGGAGGAGGAATTACTGGATAGTTCACTTCAGAGTACAGTCAGCGACCAGAGGAAAGCAGAAGTGCAGTACGGGAGAGTGTGACTGTCAGTTAGCTGAGTAAGGGGAACGTAGGAGAGGCAGTGAAGGAGATCCAGCAGACATTGTCCACCAGGTACAAAGTATGCAATACCTGTGAGAATGAGGAGGAAGACTGTGGGAAGGACAGACAGACTGCCAATCAAGGCATCATGTCGCAGGAGGCTGTCCCAGGGGAGGAGGTGCAGAGTAGAAATGTTGTAGTTGTAGGGGATTGTATAATTAGGGGGTTAGATCGATAGTATTCTTTGCAGTCGGGATCGAGAATCCTTAAGGGTCTGTTGCCTACCCAATGCTTGGATAAGGGACATCTCGAAAAAAAATCTGGAAAGGGAGTGGGGAGGTTCCAGTTGTTGTTCTCCATGTGAAAACAAACTGATCCGGCTGAGGGAGTATCAGGAGTTAGGAGCTAAATTGAAAAGCAGGACCTCATGAGTAATAATCTCAGGATGTGCAAATTGGCATAGGGACAAACAGATTAGAAAAGCCAATACGTGGCTAAAGGAGTGGTATGTAAAGGAGTGGGACACTGGCACCAGTATTGGGACAGAAAGGAACAGTACCCCAGTGATTGCTGCACCTGAGCTGGGCTGGGACCAAGGTCTGAGCGGAAAGGATAACAAGGGCTGTAAATAAGACTTTAAACTAATAACATTGGGGGAAGGAACTGTTAGAAATTACATCAATCTAACAATAAAAGGATCAGGAAAAGAGAGTAAAGGAAAAACTAAAGGAAGGAATAAGGAAAATATGACTGGATAGAGATCAAATAAAGTAGGAGAGCATAAAGGTAAAATAACTACTAAAAACACAAAGAGAGGAATAATAAATAACAACTAGTTAAACTGGTGGTACAGCAATGCACATAGTATTCAAAACAACTGGATGAACTGGAGGCAATAATGTGTAGAGAGGAACCGGATATAGTAGGGATGACTGAAATATGGCTACATAGCGAACAGGATTGGCAACTAAATATTGCAGGAAATAACACATTTAGGAAAGAACGGGAAACATGGAGGAGAGGTGGAGTAGCTGTACTAGTTAAAGATAATATAATGGCAATAGAAAGAAAAGATGTAACTAGCAGTAAGATAGATATAGTATCCATGTGGCTTGGGATTAAAGATAAGAATGGATCCATCATCCTAATAGGGGTATACTATAGACCACCAAAGAGTGGAAGGTGATTAGAGGAAGAAGTATGTAGGCAAATCTGAGGTAAGTTGCAGAATAATAACCATGGGAAATTTCAATTACCCCCAATTAAACTGGCAGGAAGAAGTAGCAAAAGGAGAAAAGGGAATTGAGTTTTTACAGCGTATACAGGACGCTTTCCTCACTCAGTATGTAAGAAGTGCAAAAAGAAAAGAATTATTGCTCAATCTTGTAACGAGTAATGAACCAGAGCAGATAGGAGAAGTAAGAGTAGACAGCATCTTAGCAGTAGTGATCACTGTTATGGATATAAACATTGTAACTGTGTAAGACTTGCCACCAGAGGGTGCAACTGTTGGAGGCCCAAGGGTCACCTGCATAACTCGTGCAAGGGAGTATAAAAAGTTGCCTGCCAGGCTGCTTAGGCACTCTAGAGTTGTATTAAAGAGACTAAGGTTGTTGTGTATCTGTAAAGCATGTACTCCCATGTTCCGCCACCAGGGAGCGCATCACATGAAGTCCCAAGGGATCCCAGCATCCCTTGGGAGCACTGTATATAAGCCGACCCCTAAGGCCTGTTCCTCACTCTGGAGTGTCTTAATAAAGACTGAGGTCCTTGTTACCTTAACCTCCCTGTGTGCAGTCTCATCTGTGTTAGGAACACAACAACTGGCGACGATTATACGAATCCAGCGCGAAGATGCAGCAAACTGTGGGCATCTTGGAGAAGTTCTCGGAGAGTGAGGACTGGGAAGCCGATGTCGAATGGCTAGACCAGTATTTTGTAGCCAACGAGCTGGACGGAGAAGGAAGCGCTGCAAAAAGGTCTGCGGGGCACCGACCTAAAGCCTCATGAAGAATCTTCTGGCTCCGGTGAAACCCACAGATAAGTCATATGAAGAGCTGTGTACACTGGTTTGGGAGCATCTTAACCCGAGGGAGAGTGTGCTGATGGCGAGGTATCGGTTCTACATGTGCCAACGATCTGAAGGTCAGGAAGTGGTGAGCTACGTTGCCGAGCTAAGGCGACTTGCAGGACAATGTGAGTTTGATGGCTACCTGGAGCAGATGCTCAGAGACTTTTTTGTACTGGGCATTGGCCACGAGACCATCCTACGAAAACATTTGACTGTAGAGACACCAACCCTCAGTAAGCCATTGCGGTAGCACAGGCGTTTATGTCCACCAGTGATAACACCAAACAAATCTCTCAACATACAAGTGCTAGCAATGTTCATAAATTAACTGGAACTCTGTTTGCGAGCACAAATGTACAGGGAAGAAACCACAAGTTTGCAACTGCCAGCAGGCCTCAGGTGACCCAGATGAATCAGAGTCCGCAACAAAGGATGAATGCAAGGCAATTCACGCCTTGTTGGCGTTGTGAAGGTTTCTATTCAGCCTATTCATGCCGCTTCAAAGGGTATGTTGGCAAGAGCTGTGGAACAATGGGGCACCTCCAACGAGCTTGCAGATAGCTGCAAGCTCTGCAAAACCTGCTAACCACCATGTGTCAGATGAAGATCGGTCCATGGTGGATCAATGCAATTTTGAGCCTAAGAGAGGAGGCAGATGTACACGGGGTGCACACATTTTCGATGAAATGTCCACCTATAATGCTAAATGTAAAATTGAATGGCTTACCCGTAGCCCTGGAATGGGACACTGGCACTAGCCAATCCACCATGAGTAAAACGATGTTTGAGAGACTGTGGTGGAACAAGGCACTCAGATCAGCTCTGAGCCCCATCCGCACGAAACTGAGAACGTACACCAAAGAGCTCATCACTGTCCCGGGCAGCGCTGTGGTCAAGGTCATTTACGAGGGCATGGTGCATGAACTGCCACTCTGGATTGTCCCGGGCGATGGTCCCACACTGCTTGGAAGAAGCTGGCTGGGCAAAATCTGCTGGAACTGGGATGACATCCGAGCGCTATCACATATCGATGAAGCCTCATGTACCCAGGTTCTTAACAAATTTCCTTCCCTTTTTGAGCCAGGCATTGGAAACTTTTCAGGGTCGAAGGTGCGGATCCACTTGGTCCCAGAGGAATGACCCATTCACCACAAGGCGTGAGCGGTACCTCACATGATGAGGAGAGAGCGGAAATCAAGCTGGACAGGCTGCAACGCGAAGGCATCATCTCCCCAGTGGAATTCAGCGAGTGGGCCAGCCCGATTGTTCCAGTACTCAAAAGTGATGGCACGGTCAGGATTTGCGGCGATTATAAAGTAACTATTAATCGTTTCTCGCTACAGGACCAATACCCGCTACCTAAGGCAGACGCTTTATCGACGCTGGCAGGAGACGCTGGCAGGAGACAAGACGTTCACCAAGCTCGACCTGGCTTCGGCCTACATGACGCAGGAGCTGGAGGAGTCTTCGAAGGGCCTCATCTGCATCAACACGCACAAGGGACTATTCATCGACAACAGATACTCGTTTGGAATTCGGTCGGCTGCAGCGATCTTCCAGAGAAACATGGAGAGCCTACTTAAGTCGGTAACACGCACAGTGATTTTTCAGGATGACATATTGGTCACGGGTCGGGACATCGTCGAGCACCTACAAAACCTGGAGGAGGTCCTCCAGCGACTGGATCGTGTAGGGCTGCGGCTGTAGAGGTCGAAATGCGTCTTCTTGGCAACAGAAGTGGAGTTTTTGGGGAGAAAGATCACGGCGGATGCCATTCGGCCCACAGACGCCAAGATAGAGGCTATCAGGAATGGGTCCAGGCCACAGAACATCACGGCGATGCGGTCGTTCCTGGGGCACCTCATAAATTTTGGTAACTTCCTACCGGGGTTAAGCACCCTCTTAGAAACCCTACATCGGTTATTGCGTAAAGGTGAACACTGGGTATGGGGAAAAAAAACAAATAATTGCTTTTGAGAAAGCCAGAAACATTTTATGCTCCAACAAGCTGCTTGTATTGCATAACCCGTGAAAAAGACTTGTGCTAGCATGTGATGCATCATCGTAGGGAGTTGGGTGTGTGTTAGAAAAAGCTAACGTTGCAAGGAAGTTGCAACCTGTCGCCTATGCCTCCAGGAGCTTGTCTAAGGCCGAGAGGACCGACAGCATGATTGAGAAAGAGGTATTAGCGTGTGTGTTCGGGATAAAGAAAATGCATCAGTACCTGTTTGGCCTCAAATTTGAGCTGGAAACCGATCACAAGCCCCTCATATCCCTGTTCGCTGAAAACAAGGGGATAAATACTAATGCCTCAGCCCCCATACAAAGGTGGGCACTCGCACTATCAGCATATAACTATACCATCCGCCACAGGCCAGGCACCGAGAACTGTGCGGATGCTCTCAGTCGGCTACCATTGCCCAGCACGGGGGTGGAAATGGCGCAGCCTACAAACTTGTTGATTGTGGCGCAGCCCGCACACATGCTGATGGTCATGGAAGCGTTTGAAAATGATAAATCACCTGTCACGGCCCGCCAGATTAGGACTTGGTCCAGCCAAGATCCTCTGCTGTCCCAAGACAAAAACTGTGTACTGCATGGGAGCTGGGCCAGCATCCCCATTGAAATGCAAGAGCTAATCAAGCCATTCCAGCGGCGAAAGGACGAGCTGTCCATTCAGGCAGACTGCCTGTTGTGGGGTAACCGCGTAGTGCTACCCAAAAAGGACAGGGAGACATTCATCTCGGATCTCCACAGCACACACCCGGGTATAGTAATGATGAAAGCGAGAGCCAGAACCCACCTGTGGTGGCCCGGTATCGACTCTGACTTTGAGTCCTGTGCACAGCAATGCCGCGTGTGTGCTCAGTTGAGCAACGCGCCAGAGAGGTACCACTAAGTTTGTGGTCCTGGCCCTCCAGACCATGGTCGAGGATCCATGTCGACTATGCCTATCCGTTTCTCGGTAAAGTGTTCCTGGTGGTGGTGGATGCTTTTTCAAAACGGATTGAACGTGAAATAATGTCGGGAAGCACCGCCACTGTCACCATTGAAAGCCTGAGGGTCTTGTTTGCCTTCCACGGCCTGCCTGACATACTGGTCAGTGACAACAGGCCATGTTTCACCAGTGCCAAATTGAAAGAATTCATGACCCGCAATGGGATCAAACATGTCACCTTGGCCCCGTTTAAAGCATTCTCCAATGGGCAGGCAGAGTGGGCAGTACAAACAACCAAACAGAGCCTTAAACGAGTCACAGAAGGCTCACTCCAAACCCGCCTGTCCCGAGTACTGCTCAGCTACCGCACGAGACCCCACTCGCTCTCGGGGTGCCCCCGGCTGAGCTACTCATGAAAAGGACACTTAAAACCAGACTCTCGCTGGTCCACCCCAACCTGCATGATCAGGTAGAGAGCAGGCGGCAACAACAAAATGTAAATGATGGTCGCGCCACTGTGTCACGAGAAATTGATCTGAATGACCCTGTATATGTGCTAAACTATGGACATGGTCCCAAGTGGATCGCGGGCACGGTGATAGCTAAAGAAGGGAGTTGGGTGTTTTTAGTCAAACTAGACAATGGACAAATTTGCAGAAAGCACCTGGACCAAACGAGGCTGCGGTTCACAGACTGCCCTGAACAACCCACAGCAGACACCACCTTTGTCGAGCCCATAACACACACCCAAAGGATCAACGACACCACCCCGGACCAGGAAATTGAACCCATCACGCCCAACAGCCCAGCAAGGCCAGGCTCACCCAGCAGCCCTGCAGGGCCAACAACACGCCAGCCCGGCGAGGGCACAGCCAACACACCAGAACCGACATTTGTACCGAGGCGGTCCACCAGGGAAAGAAAGGCTCCCGACCACCTCACCTTGTAAATAGTTTTCACTTTGACTTTATGGGGGAGTGATGTTGTGTATCTGTAAAGCATGCATTCCCATGTTCCGCCACCAGGGAGCACATCCCCTGAAATCCCAAGGGATCCCAGCATCCCTTGGAAGCACTGTATATAAGCCGGCCCCTAAGGCCTGTTCCTCACTCTGGAGTGTCTTAATAAAGACTGAGGTCACTGTTACTTTAACCTCCCTGTGTGCAGTCTCATCTGTGTTAGGAACACAATAAAGGTCACATCAGTTTTAGCTCACAGTACTCAGTCTTGTGGCGTTCGTCCATACTTAACAATTGGCGACGATTAACAGATTACGAACTTTCACGTGGTCATGGCTGCCGTTAATATTTTAGAGATATTTGTAGAGGGTGATGATTGGGAAGCCTTCATTGAGCATCTCGACCAGTACTTCCTGGCCATTGAGCTGGATGGGGACGATAAAGCAATCAAGCGCAGGGTGATACTCCTCACCGTGTGTGGTTCCACAATATACAGCCTCATCAAGAATCTGCCAGCACGGGATAAATCAATGGAGAAGACCTATACAGAGTTGTGTACGCTGGTTCGGAACCACCTCAAGCCGAAGGAGAGTGTATTAATGGCCAGGTATCGCTTCTACACGCACCACCGCTCCGAGGGCCAGGATGTGGCGAGTTATGTCACCTACCTGAGACGCCTTGTGGGAACTTGCGAACTTGCTGGATTTTTGGGGGAAATGCTGCGGGACTTTTTTGTGCTTGGCATTGGCCACGAGGTCATTCTTCGCAAGTTGCTGTCGGCCGAATCCCTACACCTGAGCAAGGCCATCAGGATTACCCAGGCATTCATATCGATGAGCGATAATACCAGACAGATATCTTCTCAGCATCGAAGCTCACCGGCAAGTACTTTGCCAAAATAACGTCGCTAGCAGGCAGAGCTGCATATGGCAGGGCCTACATGTCTGCAGCTGCAAGACCTAGGATGACTCAGAGTCCGCCACCAGGTGTGAATGCAAATCCATTAGCACCATGTTGGTGCTGCGGGGGTAATCATCGAACCCATCAATGTTGATTCAAGCACTACGTGTGCAAATGCTGCGAAACAATGGGGTACCTCCAGCGAATGTACAAGAGTGCTGCGACTCACCACGTGGCAGAGTCGGCAGAGGATGATCGATCCGGCGCGGATCACGCAGAACAAACAAGAGCGGCAACTCAACCCGAGGGAGAAATGTATGGGGTACATACCTTCACCACCAAGCACCCTCCTATAAGTTTGAATCTCAAGTTGAACGATATTCCGGTATCAATGGAGTTGGACACATGGGCGAGACAGTCAATTATGAGCCAGAAGGCTTTTGAGAAACTGTGGGGCAATAAGGCACAAAGGCCCAAACTGAGCCCGATTCAGACAAAGCTACGCACCTACATCAAAGAGCACATACCCGTCATTGGCAGTACGGCAGTTAAGTTATCGTACGATGGAGCTGTGCATGATTTATCACTGAGGCTTTTACCAGGCGATGGCCCAACGCTATTCAGCAGAAACTGGCTGGGAAAGATTCGATGGAACTGGGACGACATCAAAGCACTATCTTCAGTGGATGATGCTTCGTGCGTCCAAGTGCTGAGCAAGTTTCCATCGCTATTTGAACCAGGTACCGGCAACTTCACAGGCGCCAAGGTGCAGATCCATCTGGTCCCCGATGCAAAGCCCATTCATCACAAGGCTTGAGCGGTTCCATATATGATGAGGGAGAAAGTCGAGATTGAACTGGACAGACTTCAATGAGAGGGAATCATATCGCCAGTCGAGTTCAACAAGTAGGCAGTCCAATTATTCCGGTGTTGAAAAGCGATGGCATGATCAGAATCTGCGGAGACTACAATGTAACGATCAACCGAATCTCGTGACAAGACCAGTACCCGCTACCCAAGGCGGATGACCTGTTCACAACGATAGCGGGGCACGGGGGGAAGTGGTGGGGGGAAGTCGTTCACCAAGTTGAATCTAACCTCCGCTTACATGACACAAAAGCTGGCTGCATCTTCGAAAAGATTGACGTGCATCAACATGCACAAAGGACTGTTTATCTGTTTATATACCACAAGTGCCCTTTTGGGATTTGCTCAGCTGCTGCCATCTTCCAGAGGAACAAGGAGAGTCTGCTTAAATCGGTTCTGCGCACCATTGTGTTTCAAGACGACATCCTGATCACAGGTCGTGACACTACCGAACACCTGGACAACCTGGAAGAGGTTCTATGTCGACTAGACATAGTGGGACTCAGGCTGAAACGCTCCAAGTGTGTTTTCCTGGTGCCAGAGGTCGAATTTTTGGGAGAAAAATTGCGGCAGACAGCATCAGACCCACGGACTCAAAGACAGAGGCCATCAAGAATGCACCCAGACCACAGAATGTGACAGAGCTGCGTTCGTTCCTGGGATTCCTGAAATATTTTTGGTAATTTTGCTGGAACCGTTGCACATGTTGCTACGTAAGGGTGATAACTAGGTTTGTGTTAAATCTCAAGAGACAGCCTTTGAGAAGGCTAGAAACCTACTTTGTTCCAATAACTTACTTGTACTGTATGACCCGTGTAAACGATTAGTGCTAGCTTGTGATGCATCTTCGTACGGGGTTGGCTGTGTGTTCCAGCAAACCAATGTATTAGGCAAACTTCAACCGATTGCATACGCATCTAGAAGTCTGTCTAAGGCTGAAAGAGACTATAGTATGGTCGATAAAGAGGTATTAGCATGTGTATATGGGGTTAAGAAATGCATCGAGTACCTATTTGGAATTCAGTTTGAGCTTGAAACCGACCACAAACCACCCATTTTGCTGTTTTCAGAAAACAAAGGTATAAACACCAATGCTTCATCCCGCATCCAAAGATGGGCATTAACATTGTCCACCTATGACTACGTTATCCGCCACAGACCAGGCACGGCTACCATTGCCCACTACCAGGGTGGAAATGGCGCAGCCTGCAAACTTGCTTCTGGTCATTGATGCTTTTGAGAGAGAGGGGTCACCTGTCACTGCTCGCCAGATCAGGACCTGGACCAGCCAGGATCCTGTGCTATCATTTGTAAAAAGCTGCGTACTCAATGGGAGCTGGTCAGCCGTTCCCGGGGAAATGCAAGATGAAATTAAACTGTTTCACCGATGCAAAGATGAAATGTCCATCCAGTCGGATTGTCTCTTATGGGGTAATTGCGTGGTTTTGCCAAAAAAAGGCAGGGAAACGTTTATACGCAACCTACACATTACCCACCCAGGCATAGTCATGATGAAGGTTATAGCCAGGTCACATGTTTGGTGGCCCGGCATTGACTCGTACTTAGAGTCATGTGTACACCAGTGCAACACGTGCTCACAATTGAGCAATGCACCAAGGGAGGCTCCATTGAGTCTGTGGTCATGGCCCTCCAAACTGTGGTTCAGGATCCACATAGACTTTGCTGGCCCCTTTCGCGGAAAGATGTTTTTAGTTGTAGTGGACGCTTAATCCAAATGGATTGAATGCGTAATCATGTGATCCAGCACATCCACTGCCACCATTGACAGCCTCCAGGCTATGTTCACCACTCATGGTTTGCCCAACGTCCTTGTCAGTGACAATGGACCGTGTTTCACCAGCTCGGAATTCAATGAGTTTATGACCCGCAATGGCATTAAACATGTCAGGTCTGCCCCGTTTAAGCCCACGTCCAACGGTCAAGCAGAATGGGCAGTCCAAACTATCAAGCAGAGCTTGAAACACGTGACGGAAGGTTCCTTGCAGACCCGTTTATCTCGGGTTCTGCTCAGCTATCGGACGCGACCCCACTCGCTCACTGGGGTTCCCCCTGCTGAATTGTTAATGAAGTGAGCACTCAAAACAAGGCTCTTCCTAGTCTTCCTGGATCTAAATGATCATGTGGAAACCTGACGTCACCGGCAAAACATGTATTACACGATCGCATGGCTGTATCGCGTGACATTGATGTTAACAACCCTGTGTTTGTCCTTAATTACGGTCATGGTCCTAAATGGGTCGCTGGCACTGTCTTGACCAAGGCAGGTAAATATAGGCTGGTTAGTTTAACATCTGTAGTGGGGAAAATGCTTGAAACTATCATTAAGGAAGAAAAAGCGGGACATCGAGATAGGAATAGTGCAATCAAGCAGACGCAGCATGGATTCATGAAGGGGAAATCATGTTTAACTAACTTACTGGAATTATTTGAGGATATAACGAGCATGGTGGATGGAGGTGTACCAATGGATGTGGTGTATTTAGATTTTCAAAAGGCATGCGATAAGGTGCCACACAAAAGATTACTGCAGAAGATAAAGGTACGCGGAGTCAGAGGAAATGTATTAGCATGGATAGATAATTGGCTGGCTAACAGAAAGCAGAGAGTCGGGATAAATGGGTCCTTTTCGGGTTGGAAATCGGTGGTTAGTGGTGTGCCACAAGGATCGGTGCTGGGACCACAACTGTTTACAATATACATAGATGACCTGGAAGAGGGGACAGAGTGTAGTGTAACAAAATTTGCAGATGACACAAAGATTAGTGGGAAAGCGGGTTGTGTAGAGGACACAGAGAGGCTGCAAAGAGATTTAGATAGGTTAAGCGAATGGGCTAAGGTTTGGCAGATGGAATACAATGTCAGAAAGTGTGAGGTCATCCACCTTGGGAAATAAAACAGTAAAAGGGAATATTATTTGAATGGGGAGAAATTACAACATGCTGCGGTGCAGAGGGACCTGGGGGTCCTTGTGCATGAATCCCAAAAAGTTAGTTTGCAGGTGCAGCAGGTAATCAGGAAGGTGAATGGAATGTTGACCTTCATTGCGAGAGGGATGGAGTACAAAAGCAGGGAGGTCCTGCTGCAACTGTACCGGGTATTGGTGAGGCCGCACCTGGAGTACTGCGTGCAGTTTTGGTCACCTTACTTAAGGAAGGATATACTGGCTTTGGAGGGGGTACAGAGACGATTCACTAGGGTGATTCCAGAGATGAGGGGGTTACCTTATGATGATAGATTGAGTAGACTTGGTCTTTACTCGTTGGAGTTCAGAAGGATGAGAGGTGATCTTATAGAAACATTTAAAATAATGAAAGGGATAGACAAGATAGAGGCAGAAAGGTTGTTTCCACTGATCAGGGAGACTAGAACTAGGGGGCACAGCCTCAAAATACGGGGGAGCCAATTTAAAACTGAGTTGAGAAGGAATTTCTTCTCCCAGAGGGTTGTGAATCTGTGGAATTCTCTGCCCAAGGAAGCAGTTGAGGCTAGCTCATTGAATGTATTCAAGTCACTGATAGATAGATTTTTAACCAATAAGGGAATTAAGGGTTACGGGGAGCGGGTGGGTAAGTGGAGCTGAGTCCACGGCCAGATCAACCATGATCTTGTTGAATGGCGGAGCAGGTTTGAGGGGCTAGATGGCCTACTCCTGTTCCTAATTCTTATGTTCTTATGTTCTTATGAGTGGAATAGAGTGTTTATAGTCAAACTATTGAATGGACAAACGTGCAGAAAGCATTTGAATCAGACCAATTTGTGGTTCACCGACAACCAGGAACAACCTGAAGAGGACATCACCATCATTGATCCACCAACCCAACCGGCAATCGACCTCACTGTCAATCAAGAGGATGAACCCACCATTCCCAACAGTCCTGTCAGATCAGACGCGCCGCAGTGCAGCAATGGTCCGACCAACCACCCATGTCAGAGTTTGAACTCAGATGATCAACCAGGGAGTGTAGGGCCCCAAATCGGCTCAATTTGTAAATAATTTGTATCAAAGACTTTGTGGGGGGAGTGATGTTATGTTTGTAAACATTGTAACTGTGTAAGACTTGCCACCAGAGGACGCAACTGTTGGAGGCCCAAGGGTCACCTGCACACCTCGTGCAAGGGAGTATAAAAGGTTGTCTGCCATGCTGCTTAGGCACTCTGGAGTTGTATTAAAGAGATTAAGGTCACATCAGTTTTAGCTCACAGTATTCAGTCTTGTGGAGTTCTTCCATACTTAACAATCACAACATAGTAAGGTTCAAGATTAGGATCGAGCGTGAAATAAGTAAGAAAAGACTCAGGGTAATAGATTCTGAGAGCTGGCACAGGTAGGTTAGGCTGAATGGATTCCCTCTGTGCTCTAAAATTCTATGGGGACAAAATTGGTACCCATTCATCATCATTATCATCATAGGCAGTCCCTCGGAATCGAGGAAGACTTGCTACCAATCTTAAAATGAGTTCTTAGGTGGCTGAACAGTCCAATACGAGGACTACAGTCTCTGTCACAGTGGGACAGATAGTCGTTGAGGGAAGGGGTTGGTGGGACAGGTTTGCCACATGCTCTTTCCGCTGCCTGCGTTTGATTTCTGCATGCTCTCGGCGATGAGACTCGAGGTGCTCAGCGCCCTCCCGGATGCACTTCCTCCACTTAGGGCGGTCTTTGGCCAGGGATTCCCAGGTGTCGGTGGGGATGTTGCACTTTATCAAGGAGGCTTGAGGGTGTCCTTGTAACATTTCCTCTGCCCATCTTTGGCTTGTTTGCCGTGAAAGAGTTCCGAGTAGAGCATTTGCTTTGGGAGTCTCGTGTCTGGCATACAAACAATGTGGCCTGCCTAGCGGAGCTGATCAAGTGTGGTCAGTGCTTCAGTGCTGGAGATGTTGGCCTGGTTAAGGACGCTAATGTTGGTGCGTCTGTCCTCCCACGGGATTTGTCGGATCTTGCGGAGACATCATTGGTGGTATTTCTCCATTGGTAAAGGCACATGAGCACCTAACGTCCACTGACAACATGTAGGGCAGGCAGATCATGATGTATAATGCTAATTTGGCACCAGTGCTGCCATTTTGTAGCTCCGACTCCAGCCTATCCCTCTCTTAACCCCGCACAGCTGGACACGTGTTCAACAGCATGCAGGAACCCCCAGCACTGCTATTTAAAGGGATTGTCAACTACTTGCAGGTTAGTTGCTGGTTTATTTCTTCTGGCTGTTGTTGCAATTCTATGAGTTATGAGTGCTGTCTGTAGTTGGTTAAAGTTTCAATAATGTACAAAGAGTGGTGTGGCAGGGACTGAAGTACTTTTTGCAGACTTAAAGGCTTGTGCACAGACCAGTTGCTCCCAGACATCAGTGGACCTGCAGGCCTTGTTCTTGGCATTGAGCATGACTGGGAGAATGAACAGAGGTCTCACAGACCAGGGCAAGCTGTTAGAAGAGGGAGGAGGAGGGGGATAAGTGCTCTTTGCAGGAGGCCATCTCTGCAGAAGCTCTTTCGGGAGCAGATCTGTTGCAGAACAGATTGCTGCTCTGACACCCTGGAAGCTGCTTTGCACAGACACAGAGCTGCTTTGGTATCCAAAGCCAAGGTGGCAGCAGACGGAGCTTTCATGGCAGAACTCAGACATTGGGTGGCTACTGCATGTGCTGCAATGGAAGCTGAGACGTCAGCCATCAGACGCTGCATCATGGTTGGTTTGACAATTGTGCTACTGGAGGTAGTCACCCATTCCATGTTGGAAAGAATGGCCACCAGGCTCTGCGCAAAACCCTGTGCCATTTTGGAGCTGGAATCCTCCATGCTGCTTGAAATTGAGTGCAGACTTTCTGGCAGGGTTCCCAGTGCACCAAGTATTTTATTCAGTGCATCCATCAGCCTGGCCCATCAAAGTCATCATCTGACTGCTCTGCAGCAGAACTAGTGTGCAATGTCACCCTCTGGTGAACGGGCACCTCACTCCCTCTGGTTAGCTCCTGCTGTCTCTAGTTATACGCCAGCTTCTTTTGCAAGAGAGAGGGAAGTATGTCAGCGAGTGTCGTGCAATATGTGTGGTTTATGTGGCTGCCATTAATGAATAGCTGCCATTGTGTGCAATCTGTGAGATGTGTGTTTGAGGCTTGCAACAGTGCTAAGTGTGTGAGGGTGATGACGCATATGAATGTTAGGTTAAGTCCTGATTGACAGAGATTGGTCGGTGAGTGATGGGGGTGTGGTGAATTGAGCAGTGGCTGAGGCTAGTGGTGCAGTTGCTAGGATATGGCATTTGATGATCCATTCACTGACCTTGACCTGTCGTGTGAGATCATTAAACTTCCTTCTCCACTGCATGCATGTTTTGGAACTATATTTCAAGACCATATCTATATCTATATTTGTATATGTATTGGGACACTGACCTCCTCCACTATCTCTTGCCTCTGTCTTCTGACCGTATGTCTGGAGGGCCTGGAGCCCCTCTGATGGTACAGGACATCACTTCTCCATTCGACCTCTTCCATCGAGACTGCTAGTGCAGCAGCTGAAAACCTTCGGGCATGCTCTCTCCCAAGGTCAGCCATTGTTGCATAGAATGATTCACAATGATCTCAGCACCTCCAGCAGCCACAATGCACTTTTCCCTTAAGTTGTGCAGGCTATTTAAGTAGTGCTAGAAAGTAACCATATTGGGCCCTCTGCATGCAGCCAATAAAAAGCGCAGATAGTTCTGGCTGCACACAGAAATGATTATAATGAGCTGGCAGCATGACGTTGGCGTGATGCCTGCATTCCACTGAATGAGTGTGGGTTTATCGCGCATCACCATCCTCAGACCCATTTTTGGAGGCTAACCAATTTAACTCTCTATGACTCTGCAACCAGACTGTGAAGGAGAAAATAGTCTTCACTGGTGATTACAGCCACTGGAAACAAACAACTGTTTTCACAGCAATTGGTCAGCATCTTAAAAATGGAAACAATACTTGAGATATCAAATAATATATGTAAAGTGACAGTGGCTATGCATTGGAAACTTCTTTTAATTTCTACACTTTCAATTACTTTCAACAGTGTCTGAGATTAACCTGTAATGCAGTCACTTTCATGAATAATTAAAAAACAACCATTAATGGAGTTTATAATTATAGTCAAATGTTAATGAAATGGACTTGATCTTCACTGTGTCGCTAACGGCTGTTGTTTTACTAGCAAAATGGGCCCTAATTATGAATGATAGATGATCCGAAATTCCAATGAGACCATTTTAAAGGTAATCAGGACAAAGGCTTTCAAAAGGCAGCCTGATACCATTCATAAAAAAGAAATGATGTGAGCCAGGATAAATCAGTTAATCTTTCTTAAGCTCTTTTAGCTTCCAGTTACCAAACCGCATTCGGTTTCTTATGAAGGTTTTTATGCGGGCTTGTTTCTTAGAGGTTTGACAAGTACTTTGAGTGTCTTTAAGCATTGAGGACAATTCGGAATGGGCAACAATTTAGCAGTACATCAGCAAACTGAAACAAAAAGTGCTACAGCATTAAGCTAGCACTGACATTTTAATAAAGATTTATACATAGTATTACTTTCAGCTTTGCACATCACTGCAACATTACTTCACATTAATTCAGGCATTGGCCGATCCATCTGCCTAAATCATATATCAAAGAGATATCTTAAGTGCACCATAAAGGATTTTAAAAATATCCGAGAATGGTTTAGAGACAATGTGCAGCAAGAAGTGACAGACAGTTGTCCAAGTTATCTTCAGTTTTATCAGAAAATGAAAAAACAGGCAGTTTACCAGTCAGCTAAATCAAAGAATATTTCTTTGCGAAAGATAATTATGATTTGATGCGGCCTGCCAGAAAAAAATCTTAAATTGAGAGGGTTTTTTTGTATATTAAATTACAAAACAAGAGAATGCCATTGGGACAATTGCCTTGACAGCTGTTGGAAGCACAAGAGGACTTGAAGACAGTTGATAAGATGTTGATTACCCATCGGTTATGCGTGTGCCAGCAAACCAATTATATCAAGTGACATCTAACTGCTGCATGCAGCGAAAAGATCTCCAAATAATAACATGTCAACGAGGGTTCGACAGATATGTAAAAGTTTGTCACAGCGTTTCTGGCAGTTTTAGGGGGACGGTGGCATAGTGGTTATGTTACTGTAATCTAGAGACCGGCAATAATAATCCAGAGACATGAGTTCAAATCCCACCATGGCAGCTGGGGATTTTAAATTCAGTTAATTAATAAATCTGAAATAAAAAGCTAGTATCAGTAATGGTGGCAATTAAACTATCAGATTGTCAAAAAAATTCATCTGGTTCACTAATGTCCTTTAGGGAAGGAATTCTGCTGTCCATACCTGGTCTGGCCTAAATGTAACTCCAGAACCACAGCAATGTGGTTTACTCTTAAGTGCCCACTGAAATGGCTAATCAAGCCATTCAGCTGTACTAAACCACTACAAAGAAGTATACAAAGAATAAAATTGGACAGAACACCCAGCATCGACCTAGGCACCAGACAGGACAAAGGCACACCCTGCCCAGTCGACCCTGCAAAATCCTCCTCACTAACATCTGAGCACTTGTCCTTGTGGAGACGAAGTTCCGTCTTCACACTGACAACACCCTCCATAAAGTTGAGTGGCATTACCACCGTGCTAAATGTGATAGATTCAGAACAGATTTAGCAGCTCAAAACTAGGCATCCATGAGGCGTGGTGGACCAGCAGCAGCAGCAGAATTGTATTCCACCACAATCTGTAAACTCACGGCCGTTACCATCAAGCCAGGGGACCAACTCTTCACCCAATTTAATTCACTCCAAAAAACGGCTGAGTGACTGGATACGCATTAGATATGGACCCTGACAACATCCCGGCTGTCGTGCTGAAGATTTGCGCTCCAGAACTAGCAACAGCTCTAGCCAAGCTGTAGCAGTACAGTTACAACATTGACATCTACTCGACAAAGTGGAAAAGTACCCAGGCATGTCCTATCGACAAGAAAGCAGGATAAAGCTATATCTGTCCAATTACCACCCCATCAGTCTACTCTCAATCACCAGCAAAGTGTCATTGACAGTGCTATCCAGTGGCATTTGCTATCCAACAATCTGCTCACCAATGCTCAATTTGGGTTCTGCCAGGAGCACTTGGCTATTGACCACATTATAGCCTTGGTCCAAACATGGACAAAAGAGCTGAATTCCAGAGGTGAGGTGAGAGTGACTGCCTTTGACATCAAGGCAGCATTTGACTGAGTGTGGCATCAAGAAGCCCGAGTAAAATTTAAGTCAATGGGAATCATGGGGCAAACTCTCCAGCAGCTTGAGTTATACCTAGCACAAAAGAAGAGGATTGTGGTTGTAGGAGGTCAACCATCTCAGCCCCAGGACATTGCTGCAAAAGTTCCTCAAGGCAATGTCCTAAGCCCAACTATCTTCAGCTGCTTCATGAATGACCTTCCCTCCATCATAAGATCAGAAGTGGGGATGTTCGCTGATGATTGCACAATGTTCAATTCCATTCGCTACGCCTCAAATAATGAAGCAGTGTATGCCCGCATGCAATAAGACCTGGACAATATTTAGTCTTGAGCTAATAAGCAGCAAAAAACATTCCTGCCACATAAATGCCAGGCAATGACCATCTCCAACAAGAGAAGGTTTACCCACCTCCCATGATACTTAATGGCATTATCTTCATCAAGGACCTCAAAGGTAGTAATCTCAGGATTGCTACCAGTGCCACATGCTAGTCAGAGTAGGAATCGCAGAATAGTTCAGATGAATACATGGCTTGAGGAGTGGTGCGGAAGGGAGTGATTCAAATTCCTGGGACATTCTGGGGAGGTGGGACCAGTACAAACCACACGGTCTGCACCTGAGCAGGACCGGAACCAATGTCCTAGGGGGAGTATTTGCTCGTGCTGTTGGGGAGGGGTTAAACTAATATGACAGGGGGATGGGAACCTATGCAGGGAGACAGAGAGAAGTAAAATAGGGGCAGAAGCAAAAGATAGAAAGAAGAAAAGTAAAAGTGGAGGGCAGAGAAACCCAAGGCAAAAATCAAAAAGGGCCACATTGCAGCAAAATTCTAAAAGGGCAAAGTGTGTTCAAAAGACAAGCCTGAAGGCTCTGTGCCTCAATGCAAGGGGTATTCATAATAAGGAGGATAAATTAACTGCACAGGCAGCAATTAATGAATATGATATAATTGGCATCACGGAGACATGGCTCCAGGGGGACCAAGGCAGGGAACTCAACAACCAGGGGTATTCAACATTCAGGAAGGATTATCAGAAAGGAAAAGGAGGTGAGGTAGTGTTGCTGGTTAAAGAGGAAATTAACGCAATAGTAAAGAAGGACATTAGCTTGGATGATGTGGAATCTGTATGGGTGCAGCTGCGGAATAACAAAGGGCAGAAAACGCTAGCGGGAGTTGTGTACAGACCACCAAACAGTAGTAGTGAGATTGGGGACAGCATCAAACAAGAAATTAGGGATGCGTGCAATAAAGGTACAGCAGTCATCATGGGTGACTTTAATCTACATATAGATTGGGCTAACCAAACTGGTAACAATACGGTGGAGGAGGATTTCCTGGTGTGTATTAGGGATGGTTTTCTGGATCAATATGTCGAGGAACCAACTAGAGGGCTGGCCATCCTAGGTGATGTGTAATGAGACAGGACCAATTAGCAATCTTGTTGTGCGAGGCCCCTTGGGGAAGAGTGACCATAATATGGTAGAATTCCTTATTAAGATGGAGAGAGACACAGTTAATTCAGAGACTAGGGTCCTGAACTTAAGGAAAGGTAACGTCGATGGTATGAGACGTGAACTGGCTAGCATAGACTGGCAAATGATACTTAGAGGGTTGACTGTGGATAGGCAATGGCAAACATTTAAACATCAACAATTGTACATCCCTGCCTGGAGTAAAAATAAAATGGGGAAGGTGGCTCAACCATAGCTAACAAGGGGAATTAAGGATAGTGTTAAATCTAAGGAAGAAGCATATAAATTGGCCAGAAAAAGCAGCAAACCTAATGACTGGGAGAAATTTAGAATTCGGCAGAGGAGAACAAAGGGTCCAATTAGGAGGGGGGAAATAAAGTATAAGAGGAAGCTTGCCAGGAACATAAAAACTGACTGCAAAAGTTTCTATAGATATGTGAAGAGAAAAAGATTAGTGAAGACAAACGTAGGTCCCTTGCAGTCAGATTCTGGTGAATTTATAATGGGGAACAAAGAAATGGCAGACCAGTTGAACAAATAGTTTGGTTCTGTCTTCACGAAGGAAGACAGAAATAACCTTCCGGATGTACTAGGGGACCGAGGGTCTAGTGAGAAGGAGGAACTGAAGGGTATCCTTACTAGGCAGGAAATTGTGTTCGGGAAATTGATGGGATTGAAGGCCGATAAATTTCCGGGGCCTGAGAGTCTACATCCCAGAGTACTTAAGGAAGTGGCCCTAGAAATAATGGATGCCTTGGTGATCATTTTCCAACAGTCTATCGACCCTGGATCAGTTTCTATGGACTGTAGGGTAGCTAATGTAACACCACTTTTTAAAAAAGGAGCGAGAGAGAAAATGGGTAATTATAGGCTGGTTAGCCTGACATCAGTAGTGAGGAAAATGTTGGAATCAATTATTAAAGATGAAATAACAGCGCATTTGGAAAGCAGTGACAGGATCGGTCCAAGTCAACATGGAATTATGAAAGGGAAATCATGCTTGATAAACCTTCTAGACGTTTTTGAGGATGTTACTAGTAGAGTGGACAAGGGAGAACCAGTGAATATGGTGTATTTGTACTTTCAAAAGGCTTTTGACAAGGTCCCACACAAGAGATTGGTGTGCAAAATTAAAGCACATGGTATTGGGGGTAATGTACTGACGTGGATAGAGAACTGGTTGGCAGACAGGAAGCAGAGAGTCGGGATAAACGGGTCCTTTTCAGAATGGCAGGCAGTGACTGGTGGGATGCTGCAGGGTTCAGTGCTGGGATCCCATCTATTTACAATATACATTAATGATTTAGATGAAGGAATTGAGTGTAATATCTCCAAGTTTGCAGATTACACTAAACTGGATGGCGGTGTGAGCTGTGAGGAGTATGCTAAGTGGCTGCAGGGTGACTTGGACAGGTTAGGTGAGTGGGCAAATGCATGGAAGATGCAGTATAATGTGGATAAATGTGAGGTTATCCACTTTGGTGGCAAAAACACGAAGGCAGAATACTATCTGAATAGCGGCAGATTAGGAAAAGGGGAGGTGCAACGAGACCTGGATGTCATGGTACATCAGTCATTGAAAGTTGACATGCAGGTATAGCAGGCGGTGAAGAAGGCAAATGGTATGTTGGCCTTCATAGCTAGGGGTTTTGATAATAGGAGGTCTTACTGCAGTTGTACAGGGCCTTGATGAGTCCTCACCTGGAATATTGTGTTCAGTTTTGTTCTCCTAATCTGAGGACGGACGTTCTTGCTATTGAGGGAGTACAGCAAAGGTCACCAGACTGATTCCCGGGATGGCTGGACTGACATATGAGGAGAGACTGGATTGACTGGGCATTTATTTACTGAAGTTTAGAAAGATGAGAGGGTATCTCATAGAAACATATAAAATTCTGAAGGAACTGGACAGGTTAGATACAGGAATAATGTTCCCGATATTGGGGGAGTCCAGAACCAGGGGACACAGTCTAAGGATAAGGGGTAAGCCATTTAGGACTGAGATGAGGAGAAACTTCTTCACCCAGAGAGTGGTGAACCTGTGGAATTGCCTACCGCAGAATTGTTGATGCCAGTTCGTTGGATATATTCAAGATGGAGTTCGATGTGGCCCTTACAGCTAAAGGGATCAAGGGGTATGGAGAGAAAGCAGGAAAGGAGTACTGAGGTGAAAGATCAGCCATGATCTTATTGAATAGTGGTGCAGGCTCGAAGGGCCGAATGGCCTACTCCTGCACCTATTTTCTATGTTTTTATGTTTCAATGTAAATCCCCCACCATCAACACTTAGGACAAAGCATCCTGCTTGACTGGTACCCCATCCACCACCTTCAACATTCACTCCCTCCTCCACTGGTGCACCATGGCTGCAGTATGATGCCATGCACTGCAGCAACTCGCCAAGGCTTCTTCCACAGCACCTCCCATACCCCTAACCTCTATCACCTAGAAGGACAAGGTTAGCAGGTGCTTGGGAACACCATGACCTCCAAGTTCCTCTCCAAATTATACAACATCCTGTGTTGGAAATATATCGCTGTTCCATCATCGTTGCTGGATCCAAGATCTCCTTCCCTAACAGCACTATAGGTGTACCTTCAACACGAGATCACAGTGGTTCAAGAAGGTGGCTCATCACCACCTCCCAAGGGCAATAAATGCTAGCCTTGCTATCGACCCCACAACTAATGAACACATTTTTTAAAAACGCTTCCACCAAAGGTCTCAGCCGTGCAGTGGAAGCTCAGTCAGTTGTCTTGCAAGCTCAGACTGCTGCCATCATGGCCCTGGATACGACTGTTCAAAGTAAGATTGCTAAGGCACTTCCCCGGGAGAGTGACAGTCGCTCCGTTGAACATAAACCTGATGTCCTTTCACAGGATGACCTCATCCCTGTTCCCAACCTTGGCACTTCACCTTGCTGTTGCCTGTCAGCCAGCCAACCCGACTGCTGCAGCCCAGGCAGAGATGGTGCAATCCAAAACCCTTGGAGGTCAGCAGCCTTCCACCACCCATGCTGCAGCCACTGAGAAAGATCCTCGTGGAGCACTAGGGTAGGTAAAGACACATGAAAGACAGGAGCTAAGGGAAATCACAAGGGTGATTAGTTTGCTTTTGTATGCATTTGGAATTGAGCATGAGCAGGTCATTAATATATAATCAACAAGCGCAGTACTCCTAATACCAACCGTTGGGGGGCACCACTGTGTACTTCCCTCCTGTTTGAATAACAACCGTTCACCGCTACGCTTTGTTTTCTGTCCATTTGCCAATTTTGTATCCATATTGCCACAGTCCCATTAACCCCATGGGCTTTAACTTTACAAACAAGTCTATTATGTGGTACTTTGTCAAAGGCCTTTTGAAAGTCCATGTATACACTGCACTACCCTCATCAACCCTCTCCGTTACTTCATCAAAGAACTCAGTCAAATTAGTCAAACACAATTTGCCGACTTTCATTTAGTAGCCCATAATTTTCCAAATGTCAATAATTATGTCCCGGATTAATATCTCTAAAATTTTCCCCACCAATGACATTAGACTGATCAGCCTGTAATTGCTGAGTTGCTCCTTCTTCCCTTTTTTGAACAAGGCTGTAACATTTGCAATCCCCTGATATGTAAGAAGGATTGGAAGATTGTGGCCAGAGCCTCTACAATTTCCACCCTTACTTCTCTCAGTAACCTTGGTTGCATCCCTTCTGGACCAACCTTTCTACTTTGAGGACTATCAACTTTTTAAATGCCTCCTCTTTATCTATTTTTAATCCAATCCAATATTGCTACTATCTTCTCCTTTACTGCTATATTGGCAACATCCTCTTCTCTAGTAAAGACAATTGCAAAGTACTCATTTAGTATCTCAGCCTCCTTTTTGGTCCCTAATCAGCCCTGCTGTTCATTTGACTACCCTTTTACTATTTATATGTTTATGAAGGACTTCGCGAATCCCTTTTATGTTAGCTGTTAAATTATTCTCATCATTTCTCTTTTCCCCTCATTCCTTTTTTAGATCTCCTCTGTACTTTCTATATTCAGCTTGGTTCTCTACTGTAATATGAACCTCCTTTTTCTGTCTCATTTTACCTTTATATATTTTGCTATTTGGGGAGCTCTAACTTTGGATGTCCTTCCTTTTCCCCTTGTGGGTATATGTCTACTCTGTACCCGAACCATCTCCACTTTGAAAGCCTCCCATTGCTCAATTACTGTAGAATTCCATGTAGACAAATGTAAGATGTTGCACATGAAAGGAAGAATATGTGACTCTATTAAAGGTGCTGAAATTGCTAATGATGAAGCTGTAAGAGACTTGGGGCTAGAACATCCACTTTTGTGCTTATCACCCCAAAATGGGTGTTATTTCCAGCGTGGGCGTTAAAAAAGTTTTTCAGATCGCCGCTTCTCGCTCATTCTCAAAACACCGAGTTTACATTTTTGAAAATGGGAGTTACCGTGAACAATATCAAATGGGCGGTAGTGTTAAATTTTTTTGACTTTCTGCCGTAAAGTGTGGCCGTCCTTAGCAACAGCATGGCAACGCTCGATTGCCGCGATTCAGGAGGTCAATGACACACAAGAGGAGACAGAGAGAGAGGGAGCTCAGAGGGACTGAAGGCGTGGCTGGGTGGGTTGTGGCTGCTTTGGGAGGAAGAAGGGAGACTTTAGAGCTTCACAGCAAGTACGAAAGAAAAATGAGCTGTTACCAGCCACATATTTGTCCGAATTTGGCCTATAATAGAGGGAGAGGAGGATGCATCATAGCACGCTGTGGAGACTGACGCTGGAGAGAACAGTGAGGTGGGAGAGGAGCACATTGGAGGCCGCAAAAGAACCAGGAGGTTCTCGGCCGAGGCAAATGCTTCCCTCCTGTAGAAGGTCCAGTCACATGGGGTGATTTGACACAGGGAGGACGTGGGAAGCCCACCCCAAAGGCCTACCAGAGGATATGGACCAAGATAGCAGAGGTGATCTCGTCGGCGACCAACGAGGTGCGTGAGGGCAAACAATGCCGCAAACAACCTTGTGGGATCTGCAAGAGTAAGTATTACATTAATTAACATGTACTTATGTATTTATATACTTTGATTTGTAACAGTCATGAGTGACTATCAGCAGATGTGAGGTCTTGCACTTTTACCGGGAATGTTTAACTCAAAGCCTGCAGTCACGGTGTACGTCTTTAGGTAATGAATGATAATAATGATAATAATCATGATAATCATGGTTACATCTGTCAGTTATGTATTGTATCTCTGGCTGTGACAGTATCTAGCAATGATATCACGCAATGATCTCATGCCATGTCATCCTGTCACCTTTTACAGAAGAAGCTATCGACTTCTTTCAGTAGTGGCAGCGAGCGTGCTAGCCGACATTATCTCACATTCAATCCACTTGGAGTACGCGTCTACAACCACAAGGAACATTTTACCCAAGAACGGGCCTGCATAGTTGAGGTGTACCCTAGACCACGGTTTGGAGGGCCAAGACCATAAGCTTAGCACGCTTCCCTGGGTACATTGCTTAAATGCTAGCATGTATTACATCTGTGACTGCAGGACTCTAAGTCCGCATCGATATCGGGCCACCACACATGTGATCTGGCCATCGCTTTCATCATTACGATGCCTGGGTGACTACTGTGGAGGTCATTGATGAAGGTGTCTCTGCCCTTCTTGGGGACCACTGCTGGATTGCCGCACAGAAGACAGTCTGCCTGTATAGACATTTCATCTTTGTGCCGCTGGAACGGCTTTATCTTTTCCTGCATTTCCACTGGGACACTGGACCAGCTCTCGTGAAGCTTACAGCTTTTGACTAGAGATAATAAGGGGTCCTGGCTTGTCCAGGTTTTGATCTGCCGGGCAGTGACGGGTGATTGCTCACTCTCAAATGCTTGCATAAACATGACTAGATCTGCGGGCTGCGCCATTTCCATCCCCATCGGCGCAGTTTTCTGTGCCTGGCCTGTGGCGGATGGCTTCGTTGTATGTGGACAACGTGAGCGCCCATCTCTGGATGCAGGCCGATGCATTGGTATTGAGCCCTTTACTCTCGGAAAACAGGGATATAAGTGGCTTATGGTCAGTTTCCAATTCGAATTTGAGCCCAAACAGATATTGATGCATTTTCTTTACCCCATAGGCGCACGCTAACGCTTCTTTTTCAATCATGCTGTAGGCTCTCTCAGCCTTAGACAGATTCCTGGATGCATAAGCAACTGGCTGCAGTTTTCTGAAATCATTAGCTTGTTGCAATACACACCCGATGCCATATAACGATGCATCACATGCTAGTACCAAACGCTTACATGGATCATACAACACAAACAATTTGTTTGAGCATAACAATTTTCTCGCTTTTACAACGGCATTTTGTTGGCTTTTGCCCCAAACCCATTCATCCCATTTTTGTACTGAGACACACAATGGTTCGAGCAGTGTGCTGAGACCCGGTAAGAAGTTACCAAAGTAGTTCAAGAGTCCTAGAAACGACCGCAGTTCTGTCACGTTCTGTGACCTCGGTGCGTTCTCGATTGTCTCCGTCTTCGCGTTGGTGGGCCTGATGCTGTCTGCCGCAAATCTTCTTCCCAAGAACTCCACTTCAGGCACCTGGAAAACACACTTCGAGCGCATTAACCTGAAGCCCATGCGGTTGAGTCAAATAAGGACCTCCTCCAGGTTCTGCAGGTGCTCGAATGTGTTCCGAACTGTGACCAATTTCGCCCTGGAAGACCACGGTGCGCGGGACCGACTTCAGTAAACTTTCCATCTTTCTTTGGAATATCGCTGCCGCTGATTGGATTCCAAACATGTATCTGTTACAAACAAAAATAACTTAGTGCGTGTTGATGCAGGTGAGGGCCTTCAATGATTCTTCCAGTTCCTGCGTCATGTAGGCTGAAGTCAGGTCCAGCTTTGTGAATGTCTTTCCTCCTGTCAGCGTTGCAAAGAGGCCGTCAGCCTTTAGTAGTGGGTATTGGTCCTGCAGCGAGAAACGATTGATAGTTACTTTGTTATTGCCACAGATTCTGACGGTGCCGTCTCCCTTGAGGACTGGGACAATAGGACTGGCCCACTCGCTGAACTCGATCGGTGAAATGATGCCCTCTCTTTGCAGCTGATTTCTACCCTTTCTCTCATCATATACGGTACTGCTCTCGCCTTGTGATGGATGGGTCACGCCCCGGAGTTAGGTGGATCTGCACTTTTGCTCCTTGGAATTTCCTGATGCTTGGTTAAAACAGCAAAGGAAATTTGTTTAAGACCTGGGCACACAAAGTGTCATCAGCGGGCAATAGCGCTCGGACGTCGTCCCAGTTCCAGCGTACCTTTCCCAGCCAGCTCCTGCCGAACAGCGTGGGACCATCGCCCGGTACCAGCCAGATTGCACCGCTTCATCATAGGAGACCTTTACGGTAGCATTGCCGATTATCGGAATCAGTTCTTTTGTGTAAGTTCTTAGTTTCATGCGAACTGGAGATAAGACTGACCTTGAGGCCTTGTTGCACCACAACCTTTCAAAAGTCTTTTTTGCCCATGATGGAATGGCTCGTGCCCGTGTCCAGCTCCATTGACACCGGGAGTCCATTTAGTTCAACATTCAGCATTATCGGGAGACAATTCATGGTGAATGTGTGCACCCCATGTACCTCGGCCTCCTCGATCTGAGGCTCTGGTTCGTCGTGATCCTCAGTGGATCTGTCCTCCTCTGCAACATGGTGGTTTGCAGGTTTAACAGTCTTTGCACCTCGCCTGCACACTCGTTGGAGGTGTCCCATTGTTCCACAGTCCTTGTAAACGCATTCTTTGAATTGACATGAATGGAAATGACCATCACCCCTGCAGCACCAACAAGGCATTCATCACCCTTGATAGTGGACTCTGATACATCTGCGAATGTGCAACTGCAGGCATGTGTGACCTGCCCTGTACGTTACGATTCGAAAGCAACATCACTTTGTTCACAGTACTTGTAGCAGCACTTGTGTGCTGAGAGATTTGCTTCTTTAACCTACTTTAACACACATTACTTTAACGCCTGGGCTATCGCTATGACCTTGCTCAAGGTTGGGGTCTCTACAGTCAAAAGTTTGCGACGTATGGTTTCATGGCCAAAGCCAAGTATGAAAAAGTCTCTGAGCATGTGCTCCAAATGTCCTTCAAATCTGAAATGTCCTGCATGGCTTCTTAACTTGGCGACATAACTCACCACTTCCTGGCCTTCTGACCTTTTGTCGGTGTAGAACTGGTACCTCACCATCAGAACGCTTCCCTTCGGGTTCAAATGCTCTCCAGCCAGTGTGCACAAATCGTCATACGATTTCTCCGTGGCTTTCGCTGGAGTGAGCAGATTCTTCATGAGGCCATACGTTAGTGCCCCATAGACAGTGAGGAGGATCGCCCTTCGTTTGGCAATGCTCTCTTCCGCATCTAGCTCGTTGGCCACGAAGTAGTGGTCAAGTCGCTCCACAAAAGTTTCCCAATCATCTCCCTCTGAGAATTTCTCCAGGATGCCCATTGTTCTCTGTGTCTTTGAGTTCGCTATCTGTATCTCGTCGCCAGTTGTTGTGTATGGAGAAAGAGTCAGACTGAACACTGTGAGCTCCATGTAAAGTGTGACCTTTGTCTTTTATTGCAGGTCTCCAAGGTCTCCAGAGTGCCTCTCCAGCTTGTGAAGCCTCCTTAAATACCTGTGCTCCCAAGGGATTACGGGATCCCTTGGGACTCCAGGGGATGAACCCTCTGGTGGCTGCACAGGGTATATACAAGTCCACATATATAACACCTTTCAGTTCCAAAAAGCCTCTGCATCCTGAAAAGGTGCCCGCATCATGATGTGCGTACAGTCTATTGCTCCCTGCACCTTGGGGATGTTAGCAATTCGGTAGAATCCTAGAGCCCTCTCAGTCTGAGCCTCCCTGGTCATAGTGAAGCTGATAAAGTCCATCCTGCATGCGTAAAGGGCTTCAGTGACCTGTCGAATGCAGCAATGTGTGGCATGCTGAGATATAGCGCAAATGTCGCCAGCTGAAGCCTGAAAGGGACCCGATATGTAGAACGAAAGTACCACGGTGACCATGACCTCGACGGACAGTGCAGTCCCGATGGTGCTGGCAGGCTGCAGATCTCCCCTGATGAGCTGGCATATCTCACTGTTAACCCCTTTGTGTAATATATTAGCATGGATAGAGGATTGGCTAACCAACAGAAAACAGAGAGTCAAATAAATGGGTAATTTTCCAGTTGGCAAACAGTGACTAGTGGGGTGCCGCAGGAATTGGTGCTGGGTCCTCAACTATTTCCAATCTATATTAATGACTTGGATGATGGGACCGAGTGTAATGTAGCTAAGTTTGCTGATGATACAAAGATGAGTGGGAAAGCAAATTGTGAGGACACAAAAAATCTGCAAAGTGATATTGACAGGCTAAGTGAGTGGGCAAAGATTTGGCAGATGGGAGTAAAATGTGGGAAAATGAGAGGTTATCCACTTTGGCAGAAATAATAGAAAAGCAAGTTTTAATTTAAATTGAGAAAAATTGCAAAGTACTGCAGTGCAGAAGGACCTGGGGATCCTTGTGCATGAAACACAAAATGTTAGTATGCTGGTACAACAATAATCAGGAAGGCAAATAGAATGTTGGCCTTTATTGCAAAGGGGAAAGAGTATAAAAGCAGAGAAGTCCTGCTACTGTACAGGGTATTGGTGAAGCCACACCTGGAGTACTGCGTATTTAAGGAGATATATACTTTCATTGGAGGGTGTTCAGCGAAGGTTCACTAGGTTGATTCCGGAGATGAGGGGGTTGATGGATGAAGATAGGTTTAGTAGGCTGTGCCTATACACATTGGAATTCAGTAGAATTAGAGGAGATCTTATAGAACCATATAAGATAATGAGGGGGCTTGACAAGGTGGATGCTGAGAGGATATTTCCACTCATAGGGAAACTAAAACTAGGGGGCATAGTCTCAGAATAAGGGGCCGACCATTACTGAGGAGGCTGGGTCATTGAATATATTTAAGGTGGATAGAGACAGATTTTTGATTGATAAGGGTATAAAGGGTTATGGGGAGCGGGAAGGGAAATGGAGCTTAATCCATGATCAGATTAGCCATGATCTTATCAGCCATTGAAGGTTGGCATGCAGGTGCAGCAGGCGGTTAAGAAAGCAAATGGCATGTTGGCCTTCATAGCAAGGGGATTTGAGTACAGGGGCAGGGAGGTGTTGCTACAGTTGTACAGGGCATTGGTGAGGCCACACCTGGAGTATTGTGTACAGTTTTGGTCTCCTAACCTGAGGAAGGACATTCTTGCTATTGAGGGAGTGCAGCGAAGGTTCACCAGACTGATTCCCGGGATGGCGGGACTGACCTATCAAGAAAGACTGGATCAACTGGGCTTGTATTCACTGGAGTTCAGAAGAATGAGAGGGGACCTCATAGAAACATATAAAATTCTGACGGGGTTAGACAGGTTAGATGCAGGAAGAATGTTCCCAATGTTGGGGAAGTCCAGAACCAGGGGTCACAGTCTAAGGATAAGGGGTAAGCCATTTAGGACCGAGATGCGGAGGAACTTCTTCACCCAGAGAGTGGTGAACCTGTGGAATTCTCTACCACAGAAAGTTGTTGAGGCCAATTCACTAAATATATTCAAAAAGGAGTTAGATGAGGTCCTTACTGCTAGGGGGATCAAGGGGTATGGCGAGAAAGCAGGAATGGGGTACTGAAGTTGAATGTTCAGCCATGAACTCATTGAATGGCGGTGCAGGCTAGAAGGGCCGAATGGCCTACTCCTGCACCTATTTTCTATGTTTTCTATGTTTTCTATATTAAATGATGGAACAGACTCAAGGGGCCAAATGGCCTACTCTTGCTTCTGTTTCTTAGGTTCTTATGTTCTGATGTAAATTTCGTTTCCACACGAAAAATCTCATTCCAATCCAGCTTCAGTGATCCCAACCAATTTCTACCTATCAAGGCAGGCTTGTCTGCTGCCACTACTATGAGAGTTAAGCTCTGAAACCGATCCTTGTAATTCACCGGTATGGTGATACATCCTCCCACAGGGATTTGCTCTCCTGAGTAGCCTCACAGCTCAAACTTCGATTTTCCCAGTTGATAATCACTCAACCTGTCGAGATATAGCGATTCTGATATTATACTCACAGATGCACCAGTGTCGACTTCCATGAGTATCCTGGTTCCCGCAACATTGACTTGGATGTCGATACTTTGTAATTTTTTGTTAGGTACCCATCGTGCTCCTGATGACTTTTATCTCCAGAACCTTCTTGTCCTGTTGCTTCTCTTCAATACTGTGTACTGTCTAGCAACTTCTGCTTCTAGCATGGAACATTGCTTTACACTTCAGTCGGCACGCCTTCACAAGATGCCCACTTTTCCTGCAGAAGAAACACTCTGCCTTCACATATGGACAGCTTTGAGCGAGCTGAGACACTGATAGCACAACTTTAATGTACTGTTACCTTGGCCAGTTGCTGAGGCTTTGGGTCCCAACTGCCTTTTACTTTTAACCTGTAGGCGATTGATCTCAGTTGTTTGATAACAGGAAATGATGTGAAATTCTAGGGTGTATTGGTCGGCCATATCCATCAACATAGCTGTCTGACAAGCTAAATCAAAAGTCAAGTTAGGGGTTGTCAACAACTTTCTTCTGATTGTTTCATTATTCATCCCACAAACAAAGCGGTCACACAATGCTTGGTCCTGAAAGTTTCCAAAATGACAATGAATGGATACTTTTTTAAAGCTCACTGATACTCTCATCATTTAAATGATCTTGTATTCCAAAGCGATGACTTTCAGCAATTTCCAGGGGCTCAGGACTGTCGTACTGGAATCTCTGAGCGGCTTGACAGGAACAAGCACATTTTTCAGGGTTTCATACACCTCGAGGCCTGTTTCAGTTAAGAAAATAGCCCGTTTTCTTTCTAAAATCATTTTCATCAGCAGGGACTTCGACGATACTTATTTGCGGTGAAAAACATTTCTAGCTGCTTCACATATGCTCCGAAAGTCTCTTGGCCTTGATGGAACTCACCTAAAAATCCTATTATTCCCATAGGCACAGCCATCTGGACACTTCTGTTCAGCCAAGTGTGCTTGTAATTTACCTTGGGTTTTTAGCTGTTCTGCAAAACAATGAACCTCTTAAAATCTCTCTGTTGGTTGGCTTCATCATCCACCAACAAAAATTTCAGCGAGAGAATCCAATTATCTCATTCTTGTCGCCATTGTGATATATTCTTATGACATCACTAACAAATACACTCTACACGATGCCTCCAACGACTTTGTCACATGATGCTTTTATTGTATTTACATCAGTAGTTACATTACCACAGTAGTCCACAAGGTGGAGCAGTAGTCCACTAGCAGGAACTCTCTATTACAGTGACCACCTGGAAAGGCAGCTTCCAGTGCTCCACTGGGATTTTTGGTGCTGGTTTTGTGGCGGCACTGAGCAGTATTGCCTGGTAGCATTGTGCAATGCCCCAGGTTTCGACAGCAGTGTGAAACTTGGTTGGAGCAGCACCCGTAGTGCCCGAAGTAAGACCACCAGGAAAAGCTGGCGATCAGAGCTGTTCCAGCGGCGGTGAAGGAAGGAATGATTGCACGAGTTAAGTGTGATTGTTTTTTTTTTGTTTTCTTTTTGTGATTTTTCTTTAGTTGGGGTCCATACTATATTGGGAATGTTTTCTGTGTTTTGGGACGCGATGTTTTCATTTGCAGGAAGGCCTTTCTTAGAGCACTCCGAAGTCAGCTCTTCAGCAACAGATTTTCAGTTGCTCACCTGGCCTCGCTCCACATTCAGGGCCTAGCTGCTGAATTTTGTGGACCATTTCCCAGCACAAAATTTACCGTCCTGCCGCCATTCATGCCCTAATAAGCCTCCAGCCGAAAATCCAGCCCAGTAACTATCAAGGTTAGAGAGTCAAGATAATGAAGTAGTAAATGGGTTGCAAGCTTGGATTTGAAAAGCCTGCAGATCATAGGAGGTGGTAACAGTTTTAAGGACCTGTTAAAGAATGAGTTAAAGGTTTAAGTCACCGCATTTGATATTGCATCAACTCTGTACCTTAGACTGCCACCTTGTCGGCCCCAAAGCTGTCGTATAATGGGACAGAATATGTCATTATATACTGCACTAATATGTAAAGACACGAAGCAGATGTGGCATGAAGCCATGTAACCAGAAAGTTCTAGTTTCAATTTTTGGTTTGTCTGAACTTAGCTGATCCCAGTCAGGTGAGTAGTTTGGCTTTAATTGCCTCATTGACCCTGAGTGAGAATGGAAAAAGCAGCCAGTGTTCGTACTCCTGATCACTATCCAAAGATCCCTGTTGGAAATGGTGTTGCATGGACTTTGGGTAAGGGAAGGACTGGGATCATCCGTAATACCCCCATAAGTCATCTAGCTTACTAACACACACAGGGGAGAATTTGCCCTCCACCCCAAACGGGGTGGATAATTTAAATGAACTGATTATTCTCTGCCCAAATTTTGGGGGTGGAGAATAGAGTGATTTTGCTCTCTTTTCGTGTGCGATTTCATCGAAGCAGTGTTTCGGGCAGCTGCAGGGTGGAAGTGGGTCTGGAACAGGGCGGAAGGTGGGTGGTGCCATCAGCGCCATGCTAACACGTAGCAACCTCCCTCCCATCATTTAAAGGGGAGGGCCACTGCGAGCTATGCAGCCACTTTAGTGGCACCCATTGGGCCACCAGGGAGAGCTTTGGCCAGGCCAGTGGTCCGTGTATCCAAGAGGGGGTGCCGAGCTGCCTGTTGGCTGCCTGGCCGAACCCATGGTCACCATTGTTGGGCCGACTTCTGAGTCGGCCAACAATCAAAATAAAATGGCGGCCATGGCGGAGTACCCTCCCCTTAGCAGCTTCCCACCGGGAAATGCTGTCGGGGGCACCAAGCGACGGCCGCTCCGCTCCCACGGGGCAATTTCCCGCGCGGGATGGAAAAGGATCGCTGCCGTGCAGCAAAGGGTTGGTGCGTGCCCGATGGGATGGGCATACTGGGCTGGATGGAAATCCCTTTCCGCTGCCACTGGCCAGGGGGCAATTTCTGATGGATCGGACCATTCGCTTGCCTCCCGGTTAGAAAGGCCTTACCATCCCATTACTGCTTCTTAGAGGCAGTAATGGACCATAAGGAGGGGGGAAATTTCATCCCCGTACAGTCTAGGCACATATGAATTCTGGCAACTTGGGTAAAGGACTCAAGACAATCAGTGCCTTTGGAACCAGACCATAACAAAGATATAATCCCTTCAGGAGATTTTGGAAGAAAGTTCGTGAGAAAATTTGCCAAAAAAACGCAACGAAAAGTGCCTGGTGATACAATCAGAAAAAGGCTTAAAGAACCCGAACCTCACAAAGGATAATTAGAACCGTGTGATTTAACAAATATTGAAATAGGGATTGAAAGTATGAGCACTGCGAGAGAATCACATGGCTGGTCCCAGCATGAGTTTCAATATGCCAAACAATTTCCCTTTCACTCACATTGAATTGAATTCCTGATCCAAACATATGCCCCTCAATTATTTGCTTCTCAATACCTGGAGCACTAATTACTGTAAACCTGCTGCCAAATTTCTGTTCAAGGCAACAGAATGTATTAGAAGTTCAACCACATTAATGTAAAATACATGTATTTGCTAAGCGTTTTCTTTTGTGATTTTGGTGTCCATTGAATTGCTGAATGGATAATTCAACTAGGCTGCAGTATAAAGATTGCAAATTAGCAATTTTATCTGTAATTTATAGAATCTCTGGTCCAAGCATAAACTTGGAATGAAACCTAACAAATCTTGGCAGAGTAGGTGTTCATCTATTAGGAATTTATTCTGTTCCTCACACAGATGAGACTGCACACAGGGAGGTTAAAGTAACAGTGACCTCAGTCTTTATTAAGACACTCCAGAGTGAGGAATAGGCATTAGGGGCCAGCTTATATACAGTGCTCCCAAGGGATGCTGGGAACCTTTGGGACTTCAGAGGATGTGCTCCCTGGTGGAGGAATATGGGAGTGCATGCTTTACAGATATATAACATCACTCCCCCCCAAAGTCAAAGTGAAAACTATTTACAAGATGAGACAGTCGGGAGCCTTTCTTTCCCTGGTGGACCGCCTCGGTACAAATGTCTGTTCTGGTGTGTTGGCTGTGCCTTCGCTGGGCTGGCGTGTTGTTGGCCCTGCAGGGCTGCTGGGTGAGCCTGGCCTTGCTGAACTGTTGGGCGTGATGGGTTCGATTTCCTGGTCCAGGATGGTGTCGTTGATCCTTTGGATGTGTGTTGTGGGTTCAAAAAAGGAGGTGTCTGCTGTGGGTTGTTCAGAGCAGTCTGTGAACTGCAGCCTCGTTTGGTCCAGGCGCTTTCTGCAAATTTGTCCATTGTCTAGTTTGACTACAAACAGCCTACTCCATTCTTTAGCTATCACCGTGCCTGTGATCCTCTTGGGACCATGTCCATAGTTTAGCGCATACACAGGGTCATTCAGATCAATTTCCCGTGACACAGTGGTGAGTCCATCGTTTACATTTTGTTGCTGCTGCCTGCTCTCTACCTGATCATGCAGGTTGGTGTGGACCAGCGAGAGTCTGGTTTTAAGTGTCCTTTTCAGAAGTAGCTCAGCCGTGGGCACCTACTTGAGCGGTCTCGTGCGGTAGCTGAGCAGTAGTCGCGACAGGCGGGTTTGGAGTGAGCCTTCTGTGACTCTTTAAGGCTCTGTTTGATTGTTTGTACTGCCCGCTCTGCCTGCCCATTTGGAGGCTGGTTTAAATGGGGCCGAGGTGACATGTTTGAGCCCATTGCAGGTCATGAATTCTTCAAATTCGGCACTGGTGAAACATGGCCCGTTGTCACTGACCAGTATGTCAGGCAGGCCGTGGGTGGCAAACATGGCCCTCAGGCTTTCAATGGTGGTGGTGCTTCCCGACATTATTTCACATTCAATCCATTTTGAAAAAGCATCCACCACCACAAGGAACAGTTTACCAAGAAACGGGCCAGCATAGTCGACATGGATCCTTGACCATGGAGGGCCAGGACCACAAACTTAGTGGTGCCTCTCTGGGCGCGTTGCTCAACTGAGCACACACGCTGCATTGCCATACACAGGACTCTAAGTGAGAGTCGATACCGGGCCACCACACATGGGATCTGGCTATCGCTTTCATCATTACTATACCCGGGTGTGTGCTGTGGAGATCCGAGATGAACGTCTCCCTGCCCTTTTTAGGTAGCACTATGCGGTTACCCCACAACAGACAATCTGCCTGAATGGACAGCTCGTCCTTTCGCCGCTGGAATGGCTTGATTAGCTCTTGCATTTCAACGGCGATGCTGGCCCAGCTCCCATGCAGTACACAGTTTTTTACTAGGGACAGCAGAGGATCTTGGCTGGTCCAAGTCCTAATCTGGTGGGCCGTGACAGGTGATTTATCATTTTGAAACGCTTCCATGACCATCAACAAGTCTGCGGGCTGTGCTACCATCAACAAGTTTGCAGGCTGCACCATTTCCATCCCCGTGGTGGGCAATGGTAGCCGACTGAGAGCATCTGCACAGTTCTTGGTGCCTGGCCTGTGGCAGATGGTATAGTTATACGCTGATAGCGCAAGTGCCCACCTTTGTATGTGGGCTGAGGCATTAATATTTACCCCTTGTTTTCAGCGAACAGGGATATGAGGGGCTTGTGATCGGTTTCCAGCTCAAATTTGAGTCCAAACAGGTACTGATGCATTTTCTTTACCCCGAACACACACTCTAATGCCTCTTTCTCAATAATGCTGTCGGCCCTCTCAGCCTTAGACAAGCTCCTGGAGGCATGGGCGACAGGTTGCAACTTCCCCGCAACTTTAGCTTGTTGTAATACACACCCGACTCCGTACGACGATGCATCACATGCTCGCACAAGTTTTTTACACGGGTTATACAATACAAGCAGCTTGTTGGAGCATAAAATGTTCCTGGCTTTCTCTAAAGCAATTATTTGGTTTTTACCCCATACCCAGTTCTCAACTTTACGCAATAACACATATAGGGGCTCTTAAAGGGTGCTTAACCCCAGTAGGAAGTTACCAAAATAGTTGAGAAGTCCCAGGAATGACCGCAGCTCCTTGACATTCTGTGGCCTGGGCACGTACCTGATAGCCTCTGTCTTGGCGCCTGAGGGCCGAATGTCGCCCGCCGCGATCTTTCTTCCCAAAAACTCCACTCCTGTTGCCATGAAGACGCATTTCAACCTCTTCAGCTGCAGCCCTACGCAATCCAGACGCTGGAGGACCTCCTCCAGTTTTTGTAGGTGCTCGACGGTGTCCCGACCCGTGACCAATATATCGTGCTGAAAAACTACCGTGCGTGGTACCGACTTGAGTAGGCTCACCATGTTTCTTTGGAAGATCGCTGCAGCCGACCGAATTCTAAACGGGCATCTGTTGTAGATGAGCAGTCGCTTGTGCGTGTTGATGCAGATGAGGCCCGTCGAAGACTCCTGCAGTTCCTGCGTCATGTAGACTGAAGTCAGGTCGAGCTTGGTGAACATCTTGCCTCCTGCCAGCGTCGCAAATAAGTCGTCTGCCTTAGGTAGCGGGTATTGGTCCTGTAGCGAGAAACGATTAATAGTTACTTTATAATCACCGCAAATCCTGACCGTGCAATCACTTTTGCGTACTGGAACAATCGGGCTGGCCCACTCGCTGAATTACACTTGGGAGATGATGCCCTCGCGTTGCCCAGCCCAATTTCCACTCTCTCCCTTATCATGTGAGGCACCGCTCGCGCCTTGTGGTGAATGGGTCGTGCCTCTGGGACCAAGTGGATCCGCAACTTCGACCCTGAAAAGTTTCCAATGCCTGGCTCAAAAAGGGAAGGAAATTTGTTAAGAACCTGGGTACATGAGGCCTCATTGACATGTGATAGCGCTCGGATGTCATCCCAGTTCCATCGGACTTTGCCCAGCCAGCTCCTTCCAAGCAGTGTGGGGCCATCGCCCGGGACAATCCAGAGTGGCAGTTCGTGCATCGTGCCCTCATAGGTGACCTTGACCATGCCACTGCCAAGGACAGTGATAAGCTCTTTGGTGTATGTTCTCATTTTCGTGTGGATGAGGCTCAGGGCTGGTCTAAGTGCCTTGTTGTCTGTCAAACATCTTTTTACTCATGATGGATTGGTAGCGCCAGTGTCCAGTTCCAGGGCTACGGGTAAGCCATTCAATTTTACATTTAGCATTATAGGTGGACATTTAGTTGAAAATGTGTGCACCCCGTGTACTTCAGCATCTGCCTCCTCTCTCTGAATCTCGAAATTGCTTTGATCCACCATGGACCGATCTTCCTCTGCCGCGTGGTTGTTAGCAGGTTTTGCAGTGCTTACAGCTCGTCTGCAAGCTCGTTGGAGGTGCCCCATTGTTCCACAGTTCTTGCAAACATATCCTTTGAATCGGCATGAATAGGCTGAATGGAAGCCTCCACAACGCCAACAAGATGTGAATTGCTTTGCATTCATCCTTTGTTGCGGACTCTGAATCATTTGGGTGACCTGAGGCCTGCTGGCAGTTGCAGACTCGTGGTTTCTGCCCTGTACATTTCTGCTCGCAAACACAGTTGCAGCTAATTTATGAACATTGCTAGCACTTGTGTGCTGAGAGATTTGTTTGGTGTTATCACTGGTGGATATCAACGCCTGTGCTATCGCAATGGCCTTACTGAGGGTCGGTGTCTCTACAGTCAAAAGTTTTCGTAGGATGGTCTCGTGGCCAATGCCCAGTACAAAAAAGTCTCTGAGCTTCTGCTCCAGGTAGCCATCAAACTCACACTGTCCTGCAAGTCGCCTTAGCTCGTCTACGTAGCTCACCACTTCCTAACCTTCAGATCACTGGTACGTGTAGAACTGATACATCGCCATCAGCACGCTCTCTCTCAGGTTAAGATGCTCCAGAACCAGTGTACACAGCTCCTCATACGACTTATCTGTGGGTTTCACCGGAGCCAGAAGATTCTTCATGAGGTTGTAGGTCGGTGCCCCGCAGACCGTGAGGAGGACCGCTCTCCTTTTTGCAGCGCTTCCTTCTCTGTCCAGCTCGTTGGCTACAAAGTACTGGTCTAGCCGTTCGACATAGGCTTTCCAGTCCTCACCCTCCGAGAACTTCTCCAGGATGCCCACAGTTTGCTGCATCTTTGCATTGGATTCGTATTCTCGTCGCCAGTTATTGTGTTCCTAAAATAGATGAGACTGCACACAGGAAGGTTAAAGTAACAGTGACCTCAGTCTTCATTAAGACACTCCAGTGTAAGTAACAGGCCTTAGGGGCCGGCTTATATACAGTGCTCCCAAGGGATGCTGGGATCCCTTGGGATTTCAGGGGATGCACTCCCTGATGGCGGAACATGGAACACACAACAGAATTAACTATACTTTATGATATCTCCTTATAAACTGACTTTGTTTGGTGCTTTATTGTTGCTTATATAATGCAATCCTTGCAGCAATGTTTTATATATATATGTGTAATGTAAATCTGTTTTACTGCAATCCTGATACACCTGTCTAATCTCATTGCAGAATGCATAATCACTGATTCATATGTATTCTTTAAATTAAACCATTGCTACAATATGGGGTCTGTAGACAATTGCCCACTTCCTTTTAGAATATTCTGCATTGTGACCTATGCACAATCAGTTCAGTGAAACTTTCGCTGTGTTTGCCAATTAATATAAACTGAACAGGACCACTGCAGCCTCATTATTCTGAAGAAAGATTCAAGATGGAGAGAAAATCAAGAACAAAGCAGAGAGTAAAATAAACTTCAAAATACCCACCCCGCTTCCTTAACAAAAACAAAGGAATTTGTATGGTGCCTTTCCAATTGGAAAGGTTAAGGGGCAATGCACACACTGGATAGCAGCAATAAAGCTACCATACGATTTCCTATATTATCATGCAGCACTGCTATTTAAAATACAATCATAAAGCTCCGTGTATGTTTGAATTGAATTCATCCTGGACTTAAATGTTTTAAAATTCACAGCAGCATGTGGTTCGCATCCTTCTTTAGATGCCTCTCAGTGCTTTCTATTGCCCTTCTGTATTAAGGGCTAGACTTTCCATCGGATTCGGCTAGTTACCGCCCAGTTACTGCCCATTTAACCGCTGAGATTGAGTTTAAAATCCATATTTGATTAAATATGGAAACTAATGCACAATTAGTGCCCATTTATTGCCAACGTAACTTTCAGTATACAGTTAATGCCGAGAATTAGCTGAACCGCACGCCCATATATTTTTTTTAATTCTGATGTTATCACTTGTGCACCGCCCCGAAGACTGTTTATAATGGAAACTAATGCCCAAAAACCGCCCAGAATATCGGCAAGCGTTACTTTTGGCATCTCACCCATATACCGCCCAAATGAACGCTCGCCAAAAAGACACTGAAAAAAATCTGCACTCACCTGACCATAACCCAGCGGTATGGGCGCCATTTTGTAATTCGGAGGACTTTTCATAAAAGTTTGCTTCAAGTTCATGGGAGCTTTGAAGTAATTTGTGAATGCTTTTAAGGTGGTTTTAAAATCTCTTGACAACCATCTAATCATATTGTGGTGAATTTTGATTTTTTTATTGAGTTTTTAGAGGACAATTTAATAATTTTGAATACATATAAATAGGGCATTTAGTAATAGTAATGGGGCTTGCAATTTCTGAGCCGGTATTGATGACTATTCACATGCTGCAGATTAGATGGGAGAAGGTTTATGTGCCCAATCAAAGAGATGGCAGACTGCTAAGGAGGAGTAGACTTTACACCCAACACATTCACAGGGATAAGCGATCATACCTGGACTAGTCCGATAACACATGCCTTAGGAGGCTGCGCTCCCGAAAGGAGGTCATCAGTGAGCTCTACCAGCTCATTAAGGGGGATCTGCAGCCGAACAGCACCATCAGGACCGCACTGCCCATTGAGGTCAAGGTTACTGCGGCACTTTCCTTCTACACATCGGGCTCCTTTCAGGCCCCAGCTGGCGACATTTGCGGTATCTCTCAGCATGCCACACATTGCTCCATTCAACAGGTGACTGAAGCCCTTTACGTACACAGGGTAGACTTTATAAGCTTCCCTATGATCAGAGAGGCACAGAGTAAGAGGGCTTTGGGTTACTCGAGAATAGCAAATTTTCCCAAAGTACAGGGAGCTCTAGACTGTCCGCATATCGCCCTGCAAGCACCTTTTCAGGATGCAGAGCTGTTTCGGAACTGAAAGGGATTCCACTCCCTGAATCTGCAACTCATTGTCGGCCACAAGCAAATAATCATGGCAGTAAATGAAAAATTTCCAGGCAGCATTCATGATGCACACATCTTACGTGAGAGCACTGTCTCTGACCTGTTTAAGAGTCAGCCACAAGGTCATGGTTGGATTCTGGGGGCGAAAGGATGTGGCCTTGCCAGCTGGCTCATGAGCCCCCTGCCTAAGCCCCAGACGGAAGCCGAGAAGCGCTACAACAAAAGCCACATAGCCACACGCAATATCGTCAAAAAGACAGTTGGAGTGCTTAAGCAGTGCTTCAGATGCCTGGACCATTCAGGAGGCGAGTTACAATACCACCCTGAGCAAGTTGCTCAGTTCATTGTGGTGTGTTGCATGTTGCATAACTTAGCTATCAGGAGGGGACAGGATTTGCCAGATGGGACTGCCGGTCCACCTCTGGAGAGAGGAGTGGCAGAAGAGGAAGATGAGGAGGTGGACGAGGACCGTGGGTAGGACAATGAGGTTGAAACCATGGCCCCACCCCACCCTAAACCGCAGGAAAAGCCCTGTAGTAGTTACACAGCTGCAAAAGTGGTGTGTCCGCAGCATCTAAATGAACGCTTTGCGTTACGTTGGTGACAATTACAGTTGTGATACATTCCATTTCATCTTTGCCTTTCCTGGCCTGTTCTCGCCATTGTTTGCAAACTTTTTATATGCTTAACATTTCTGCTATTGGAAGACACTGCACAACAATGTTAAGTTAAATTTAAAAAATTTAATGCATAGAAAAGTTTTAAACAAATTGTTTTTACAACAAACACCCATGTACCCGCCCCCCCACCCTCACCCCAACAGTGCCATTTTTTTAAATAACAAGAAATAACAATAACAATAAAAACAACAACAACCTTTCAAAAACAATTATAAATATAACAAACACCCACCCACCGAAACAGTCAACAAAGTTATTAATAACAACAATAAGAATAATCCCCACCCTTCCTACCTGTGGCCATGGCTCTCCTTTCCTTTACCCCACCTCTTCCCCTTGTACAAACTCCAAGCTGCCTTGTAGCAAGGCATCTCGAGCACTGCTGTTTTGTGGGGGGTGACGGTAAATTCAAAGATGGAGATGGAGAGGCAAGAGCTTCCTCCTGACTCACATGTGTCGGTGGCAATGGCGGTACGGCACCTTGGGGTGCAGTGCCGTAATCCGGGACACAGGCATCCATGGACTCGGCTATTCTCTCCATCACCATTACTATCTGCGACATCTCCTGCAAGACTATCGCGGTCAGAGCGGCAACGTGGCTAGTTAACCTGGCCATTGCCTGGAGGAGCTCTCGACCTATGTCGACGTTCATCCTGGACAGTTCAACCATGTCCATGCTTACATCTGCCAGACTTTGAGCAGGGCAACCTCGCCGAACCAACCTCTGTGGGGTCGACCCAGGCATGGAATCACTCGGGACGCCCTGCTGCAAGGAGCTTGGCCCCGCTGCTTCCTCGGTGGATGAGGACGTGGCCGCAGGAACACAAGAAGACCCCGCTGCAGGCTCCTCCTCCACCTCCTCATTGAACTCGGTGGATAGGAGCACCTGTAAAAGGACAGGAGAGGCTCTTGCCTCCTCGCCTCCAGAGACAACCTGGGGAACCTGCAGAACCTGGGGAGCCTGTGAAGGCTGGTGACCGAGAAAACATAAATGAGGTTAGTAGAAGAGAGGGAAGGCCAGGGTCACATGAGAATGCTTACGCTATGCAGTCATATGTACGAGGAGCTACACTACTGCTATAAATATAAATATCAATGACAGATTTCACATATAATTAACATCATGTTAGTACAGTATCTGCATTGCATTATAATGATATTTCATGATCCCATCATGAATTACATAACATTACATAACATTGCATCAATCATATGTTGTACTGAAATGGCACTAAATTACTTTAAATCACCAATGGTTTTTACATTACTCATGTGGCACAAGAACTGGTTCAGTACCACCACGGGAACCCCACTATGGCCAACGCCCGGTCTTCAAGGGGTGATATCTGCCGGTCCTCCCCCAGTACGGCCCTGTTCTGCCCTATTCTTGGAAAGATCTTCTGCAAAGGTGACAAGTGTCTGGCATAAGATCATTGCCTAGGTACTATTACAGATATGACAAATATCACAGCTATTAATAGATACTATTACTATTACACAACACACACAGCACAACACACAGAACACACAATCTCCCATGCTATTCATTGTTAACATTACATGCTAATACGCTTCATATGCAATTGAATGCATGGTTATATCTACGGTCTGAGAATAAATTTAATAAGACTGAGGTTCGGAACTAACACATGACACCAAGATTACCAGCCTAATTACAATCCAGCAGATCTACATTTGAATTAATCATTGCATCATTACAATTTATTTAATAAATGTAATACTTACTCTTCCGGAACCAACGAGGTTGTTCCAGTGCTTGAAGCACTGGTTAGGCTCTTTAACCTCATGCGTCGTGGAAGAGACCACTTCGGCGATCTCCGCCCAGATTCTTTGGTACACCTTGTGGGGTGGTTTCCCACCACCATCCCGGGTCAATTGGGCCCAACGATTTTTCACCTCCACGACTCGGGTAACATTGGTCTCGTCGGAAAAGCGCTTGGCATGCCTTCGTCCGCCCATCTCCTCTCCCACCTCATCCACTTCAGCCACCTCCTCCCCCTCTACATCACTCGTTACTTCATCAATTATTTCCATTGTATAATACAACCACTAATGCAATACTCCAAACAAATAATCCACACCAGCTTCTCAGTACAACTCCTCTCTCCCTCTCTTGCTATCTCTCTCTCCACTCTTTCTCTTCTGCACATGTGCAGATGACCCCCAATTCGCAGGAAAAACCCGTTGCTATGGACGCCAGCCTTGCACGATGGAATAAATTGCTAACGCCCATTTCACATCGTTACAGCTACAGCCCAAATAAAAAAATGGAAACCAACGGGTGTTAAAATAGGCGATATTCTGCCGATCACGAAAAAAGATATTACCACTAATGCCGGAAATATCATCCATTTTTGGACAACAATGCGAAGTCCCGCCCTTAGTCTTTTTGCATTCTGAGTAAATCCTTTTTAATATTTTTCAGCTTTGAACAAAGTCTTGATGCAATAACACTGAATCCTGAGTTTCAACCATTGTGTGTAAATGCCAACACATAAAAGCCCATGTATTCTTAAGGTAAGGAGATTTTCTAGAAATTCACTCATAAAATATTAAAGAGGCAATTAGGAGATAGCCTTGTGGTTTGGTCATTTTGTATGTATCCAAGGTCTGGGTACAAGTGGCCTTGGCTGGGTAAATAAAATTGTCTCATGTATCTTTCACAACTTTTGGAATGACATAACTTGGGCTTGTTTGTCAAAGTGTGCACAGTTGTAAAGCAATCTATCAGCCTCATTTAAAGTCTTCAATTATGGATTTCTCAGAAAAGCAATTTGAGGCGGAAATTAATAGTTCGAACAGTACTTCAGAACATCCTCTGTTGTGTACTTTTTTGTTAGGGTGTTATAATGAGGTTGAAATAAACTTGAAAAAACCTATAGTCTGTTGGTCAGTTTTAATTAGGGTGGCCAGTAATGATACCACATTTCTGATTACACCTGCATTTCATTGGGTCATCAATAAAATACAGCCAGGCATCACTGGTAATATCATATTGTTTATTGTTTCATCATTTTTCTTTACTCTTCAATAACATTAGCCATGATTTTGCTGATCTCGGCGGGTCCATGGCAGGCGACATTGGTGGCAGGTCCCGACCCTGCTGCTGGCTCTATCCTGCTGTGTGAAATGAATTTTCATTGATTGGACTTGTTAAGCCAGTCCTGCGCATTTCCCGGCCAATTAGAGGAAGCAGGTCTAGTGACATCATTTGATGAAGTGACATCAGCCAGTTTCCTTAAAGGGACAATGTCCAAATTTATTTTGACATTTGTGCTGTCAGTGTTCTACAGCATTGAGGTGCTGCAAGCACTGGGAATGATTGCACAAAGGCACAGGGCAACACCCGGGCTCTCACTTGACTCCCTCCATATGCTTATGCAGGAAATTACAGCACACAGGGAGGATCTCTTCCCTTCCCATGTGTAGGAGACCTCCCCAGGAGATCAACACAATCTGGTTGCACATTGCAGAGGAGTGCACAAGCAGGGATGTGGTCAGGAAGGCCTGGGTGCAGTGCCACAAACATTTCAATGATCTCAGTAGATTATGAAACTTTAGTATAAAGCCACACTCAACCTCATCCTGCTCTGCCTCTCATCACATCCCCATCACTCTGCCTTCCCTACCCTACTACTGCACATCCTTATACAATCGACTTACCTTGCACCTCCACCTATTACTCTCTATTGATATTATCACATCGCCATCTCACTAGCCACCTTTCGCACTTGCCCTCATCCTAGTGCAATCATACAAAATAACAACACAAAAAGAGGGTGAATTTCCCCTCTTCTGCGCCGTGAACCCATTTTCGCCTGGGGCAAGGGGGTGCTACCAGTTCCCTCAAAATTGCACGGGAGTTAGCGGAGGCGCGAACACGATAGCACTGCACCCCATCAGTCGTGCCCCGGGCCGCCGCACAACCCCTTTGTGCCCCACGTTGCCCATGCAGGCCGGAATTTAAAGGAGACATGCGCTGCGCCGCGAGACGTCATTATGTAGTTTTGGTTGACTGTCCGTTTGGCCCGCCTTGGTATTCCATGGCATGGTCTAGCCCGGCACTCCGTCTCAGTGCTGGGCTGCAGCCACAGCACCACATCATGCTGGTGGCCGAGTGGAAGCCATCAGAGACCATGCAGACTTTGTGGTGGCCATTCTCTTTAACAGGAGGGAAGGGTTGTTGAAACGTGCCAGCATTACGCAGAGAGGCCTCGTAGAGCTGCCCATCCCGCCTGCATAGCATCCCGGATACTGCCCCAAAAGGAAGTGGTGCGCATGACATTGTGATCCACTTCTTGTGAGGGGTGGTAACCCAATTTTGCGGCTGGGGTGGGGTTTCTGCGCCAGTTGCAGGAAGTCCCTCCCCGCTGACTGACCCGACATTGGGAAAGTCGGGTGCTGGCGAGTTTACAGCAGCTTACCGAGCAGCTGTAAAACAAAACACCGTCCCACCCGACCCCCACCAATCGCACCAAGGAAAAATGCAAAGGCTAGAAAGTTCAAATAAAAGCACAAAATCCTTAGGTTAGTCGGCATCAGAAGAAGAAACTCTATCAGGTACAATTGGCATATCGATGAAGAGACACACCAGAAATGTTAACCCATATCTTTTTCTTCTCGATTCCAGCCAGCATTTAAGAATTTCCAACATTTTCTGCTTTTATGTTAGAAGCAGCTTGAATTTCAAGTGATAGCAGCTGAAGTAAATGGATTGGTGGAGGTATTCTGCTGGATCAGGGGCGACTTACTATACTGTGCTGGCACCGTGCTGCTGGTGAAGTGAGCAGTGGTGGTTCTGCCCTTCATTACTCACTTTAAACATGCCGCTGTCGGGTGGTATTCATTTCCTCCTTTTTCTTTTGCTGTGCAGTCTTTTTGGAGTCACACAACAGAAACCAGATGCTGCACATAATCGGAACACCACTTGTAAGGAAGTTTTTACTTAACTGAATGAATGGTTTCACCCAGCAGACTGTAGGCATATTGCATGGCCATTATAAACACTATAAAAAGCTGCTCACACTGTGAAAAAAGGACCTCTTATTTCACTGGACTATATTCTTTGTTAATTCAATTAAGCAAACAACAAACCTGATATTGAAATTGCTCTGCAGTAATGAGATCCATACAACATGTCCTATATTAAGAGTAACAGATCTCCCCATATCTGAAATGTGTACTTTGATGCCTTAGATTTTAGAAACATAGAAACATAGAAAATAGGTGCAGGAGTAGGCCATTCGGCCCTTCGAGCCTGCACCACCATTCAATATGATCATGGCTGATCAAGCAACTTCAGTACCCAATTCCTGCTTTCTCTCCATACCCCTTGATCCCTTTAGCCGTAAGGGCTATATCTAACTCCCTTTTGAATATATCTAATGAACTGGCTTCAACAACTTTCTGTGGTAGAGAATTCCACAGGTTCACAATTCTCTGAGTGAAGAAGTTTCTCCTCATCTTGCTCCTAAATGGCTTACCCCTTATCCTTAGATTGTGACCCCTGGTTCTGGACTTCCCCAACATCGGGAACATTCTTCCTGCATCTAACCTGTCCAATCTCGTCAGAATTTTATATTTCTATGAGATCCCCTCTCATTCTTTGATATATATAGGGCTCAAGAAACAAATTGTAACTCGTTCACCTGACAATAAATGCAGAGCAGTAAAGAAAGCGAGGCTTCCCTGCTGCCTGCAGAGAATGTGCACACAACTGAAAGAGATGATTTCCTTAGGTAGTACCAGAGGCAACTGCACCCCTGATAGTTTGGCTTTGGAGGCACGAGCAGCTATATTTTCTGCCCACTGGTGAGCTGACTATCACAGCCTGCCTACACAAGCAGTTTTACATTTGATATGCTTGGCCCTTGAGGAAGATCTAGCAACCAGATTGTTTGTTTCTATATACATTTCTCTAACTTTCACTGGCAGTGTGTATGTGTAGCTTGGCCTTAATATGGCAGCTAAGCAAGAGAAAGCTTATTTATATATCCTTCCTGAAGAACTATTTGTCAAAACCTTCTTTCTTTGAGGGCGGTTGAGGGGGTGGGGGCGTGGGGGGGGTGTTGGTGGTGGAGGAGAAGTGCGAGTCAGCTGTCTTTTTCATCAGATCACATTTCAATCAGTCAGAATTCTGCTGGTGTGGTGACAGGTACCACAGTGGCCCAGGGTTTGCTACTTTTCCATTTTTCCTTCTGTCTCCTTGTGGTTAGGTATCTGTACTCTCCGCAGCATCTGCCCCACAGTAACACAATTGATATCAGCAACTGAGCAGCAGAGAGGCTTGGATCAGTGAGACCCCTTTTGTGGAACTGCACACTGCACCACCAGAAATCACACCTATATGTGTGAAATTCTGAGTTGTGTCAACAGGCACAGTGGGCCGATTGCCCTCCTTTTGTACTGTGTGATTCTATGCTTCTATGTGACTTGCCCTAATTTGTTGATGTTCATTTCTCCCTTCACCTAGAATAGCTGCTGTTTTATAAACCCTGAACATTTCTCAAGCGCAAAAAGCCGACAAAGGACTCACTCTGGAGTTTACAACTTAATTGCCCCTGTCCCTTTCATTAAAGATGTATGATTCTTCACAATCCATCAAAATGAGTATTATGACTTTTTGAGCACTGAATACAGATCCACACACACAGCATGCTGCTCTGTAAGGGCTATTTGTATTGTGACTAATCAGCACATGACTCACTTCAGTGCAGTCTCCTGTCGATTCTGATTAAATGGCTCAGGCACTGTCTGGTTCTGATGAGCTGCCTGTACAGCATTTCAATTTATAGGGCTCAATTTTGCCCAATGCCATTTTTTGGCGTATTGCCAGAGTTACGACCGGTTTCTTTGGCCCCAATTACTTCAAAAAAAACCAAGCAAGTTTCCCCGTTTTATTTTTTGAAATTGGCACCTGCAGCCTGTCTTTTAACTTTGGGGAGCAGTGGAGCCTAATGTCTGCACTGAAAAAAAGATGACCCCACTTCTGCTTGTGCGCAGAAAAAAAAGGAAGTTTTTGACGTGATTGCTATGGGCGTACGTGCCCAGTATAGCTCCCGGTATCCGGTCTGCCAGTTGTGCATGAGAACTTTAATTCTCATTGGAAGATCGAGGAGAGGGTTGGCGCGATGACGCAGCCCTGCTTGACCCCCAATCCAGACATTGATTGGGTCTGTGATCGATCCGTTGGTCAGGATCACTGCTTGCATGTCGTGGTGGAGCAGACGGAGGATGGTGACAAACCTTTGGGGGCAGCCGAAACGGAGGAGGATGCTCCATAGTCTATCGCGGTTCACAGTGTCAAAGGCCTTTGTAAGGTCAAAGAAGGCCATGTACAAGGGTTGGTGCTGTTCCCTGCATTTTTCTTGCAGCTGTCAGGCTGTAAAGATCAAGTCCGTTGTATCCTGCAGTAGACAAAATCCACACTATGACTCCGGGTGGAGCTCCTCAGCCACAGGAAGAAGATGGTTGAGGAGGATTGTAGTGATGACTTTCCCAGTGGCTGATAACAGGGAGATTCCTCTGTAGCTGCCACAGTTGGACATCCCTTTTTTAAAGATGGTCACGATGGCTCAGAGACGTGGACCATATACAGTAGACACCTGAAATCTTTGGAGAAATACCACCAACGATGTCTCCGCAAGATCCTGCAAATCCCCTGGGAGGACAGACGCACCAATGTTAGCCTCCTCGATCAGGCCAACATCCCCAGCATCGAAGCACTGACCACACTTGACCAGCTCAGTTGGGCGCATGCCTGACACAAGAATCCCAAAACAAGCTCTCTACTTGGGACTCCTACATGGCAAGCGAGCCCCAGGTGGACAGAGGGAACATTTCAAGGACACCCTCAAAGCTGTTAAGTATAGAATAACTCCACGAGGCTAAGTACGGTGAGCTAGTTCAGACATGACCTTACTCCAGTTTATTTACTCTCAAAGTGAGGATTTAACATGGCTGCCAACATTATATACACGGCTTGCATGTGTCTGCCAGTGACCATTAGGACTCCGACAGTCGCACCCTCTGGTGGCAGGTAAAACCCAGTTAACATACATAACATCGTTTTCCCCAAAGTCCTTGGTACAGGTTGTATTTACAAATTGAGATGGTCCAGGGCCTTCCACTCCTTGGTTGATCTTCTCAGTTCGAACCCAAGCTTGGATGAGTTAGTAGGACCATTGCTGCATTGAGGAGCAGTCGGTCTGACAGGACTGTCGGGGATGGTAGGTTCGTCTTTGTGAATGACACAAGGGTCAACTGATGGTTGGATGTGTGTTGGTTGGTCGATGATGATGTCATCTTCAATTTGTTCTGGATTGTCTGTGAATCGCAGTTTGGTTTGGTCGATGTGTTTCTTGCATGTTTGGCCATTTAACAGCTTGACTGCAAACACCCTGTTCCCCTCCTTGGCCAAAACTTTGCCAGCAACCCACTTTGGACCATGACCATAATTCAGGACAAACACAAGGTCATGAACAGCAATGTCACGTGATACGGCTGGGCGATTGTGGTACTATTGCTGCCGTTGCCTTCTGGTTTTGACATGACCATTGAGATCCGGGTGTACAAGAGAGAGCCTGGTTTTGAGGATTTCTCTTCATTAACAGCTCGGCAGGAGGGACCCCTGTGAGCGAGTGGGATCTCGTCCGGTAACTGAGTAGAATGCGGGACATGCGGGTCTGTAGGGAGCCATGAGTCACGTGGTTTAGGCTCTGCTTAATGGTTTGGACAGCCCGCTCCGCTTGACCGTTAGATGCAGGTTTGAAAGGGGCAGACCTGACATGCTTGATGCCATTACGGGTCATAAACTTGTGGAATTCCGAACTGGTGAAACACGGTTCGTTGTCGCTGACAAAGACGTCGGGCAGGCCATGGGTGGTGAACATGGCCCGGAGGCTTTCAATAATGGCTGTGGATGTGCTGGATGACATGATTACGCATTCAAACCATTTGGATTTAGCGTCCACTACCACTAAAAACATTTTGCCGATAAAGGGGCCGGCAAAGTCTATGTGGATCCTTGACCACGGTTTGGATGGCCATGACCACAGACTCAGCGGAGTCTCCATAGGTGCGTTACTCAGTTGCATGCAAGTGTTGCACTGATGCACGCATGACTCCAAGTCCGAGTCAATGCCGGGCCACCAAATGTGAGACCTGGCAATGGCCTTCATCATGACAATGCCTGGGTGGGTACTGTCTAAATCTCTCAGAAAAGTTTCCCTGCCTTTTTTTGGCATAACAATACGATTAACCCATAACAGACAATCAGACTGAATAGACAATTCATCTTTGCGGCAGCTATAAGGCTTAATTTAATCCTGCATTTTCCTGGGAATGGCAGACCAATTTCCATTTAGGACACACCTTTTTACGCTTGACAGTACAGGATCCTGGCTGGTCCAGGTCCTAATTTGGCGAGCCGTGACTGGTGACCCCTTGCTCTCAAAGGCATCCATTACCAGCAACAAGTCTGCGGGCTACGGCATTTCCACCCTGGTTGTGGGCAATGGTAGCCGGCTAAGCGCATCAGCACAGTTTTCAGTGCCTGGTCTGTGGCGGATGTCATAATCATAAGCGGATAATATCAACGCCAATCTTTGGATGTGGGACGAGGCATTGGCCACGAGGTCATTCTTCGAAAGCTGCTGGCTGCTGAATCTCTAGACCTGAGCAGGGTCATCACGATCGCCTAGGCATGCATGTCCACGGACGAAAACTCAAAACAGATATCTTCCCAACATCGAAACTCACTGGCAAGAACATGGCATAAAATAATATCATCAGGCAGAGCTGCACATGGCAGGGCCTACTCGTCCGCGTTCGTACGACCTGTAACTGCTCAAAGTCCGCCATCGGGGGTGAATCAAATCTCACCTTGTTGGCGTTGCGGGGGCTATCATCGGGCCCATCAATGCCGATTCAAGCAATACGTGTGCAAAGGCTGTGCAACAATGGGGCACCTTCAGCGAATGTGTCCGCAACTGAGCAAGCATGCTGTGACACACCACGTGGCTGAGGATGATCGATTCAGCGTGGATCAAGCTGCACAGGCAACTCACCCCAAGGTACAGGACGAAGAAGTGTATGGGGTACATTCTTTTACCAAAAGTCATCCAATAATGCTGGAAGTTACATTTAATGGGGTTCTAGTATCCATGAAATTAGACATGGGTGCGAGTCAGTCAATAATGAGCCAGAAGGCTTTCGAGCAGCTGTGGGACACTAAGGCAAAAAGACCCAAACTGAGTCCAATCAATGCGAAGCTGCGTACCAACACCAAATAGCTCATACCAGTCATTGGCAGCATGGCTGTAAAGGTATCGTATGATGGAGCTGTGCATGATTTATTGTTGTGGGTCGTTCCAGGCAATGGCCCAATGTTGTTCATCATGACATGCGCAGAAGAGGAGAGAGTGAAAGGGAGCTCGGAGGGACTGAAGGCGTGTCTGGCTGTTGTGTGGCTGCTTTCAGAGGAAGGAGGGAGGCTTTAGAGCTTCACAGCAAGTAGGGAAAGAAAAATTAGATGTTACCAGCCACATATTTGCCCGAATTTGGCCTATAATGGAAAGAGAGGAGGAGGCATCATAGCACGCTGTGGAGAGTGAAGCTGGAGAGAGCAGTGAGAGGGCGAGGAGCACATTGGAGGCAGCAAAAGAGCCAGGAGGTTCTCGGAGAAGGTTAGTGCCTCTTCCTGCAAGAGGTCGAGTCATGCTGGGGTAATTTTGACACAGGGAGGGCGTGGGAAGCCCATCTCAAAGGCCTATCAGAGGATATGGACCGAAATAGCAGAGGTGGTCTCGTCGGCGACCAACGAGGTTCGTGAGGGCAACCAATGCTGCAAACGATGGAACGACCTTGCGGTATCTGCAAGAGTAAATATTACATTTATTTACATGTACTTATGTATTTATATAATTTGATTTGTAACAGTCATGAGTGACTATCAGCAGATGTGAGGTCTTTCACTTTTACCGGGAATGTTTTACTTAAAGCCTGCGGTTACGATGCATGTCTTTAGGTAAAGAATGATAATTTTTGTAATAATCATGATTACATCTGTTGGTTATGCATTGTATCAGTCTCGGTGACAGTACCTAGCAATGATATCACACAATGATCTCATGCCATGTCATCCTGTGACCTTTTACAGAAGAAGCTATCGACGATGAGGTTCGTGCAGAGGCCACCAGTCCCCAGCAACATCACTGAGATGGAGGAGCGGGTGCTCGCACTCATGAGGAAGCACACCCGGACAGCCATGGACACATCTGCAGACCCTGAAGTGATGCCACGTGAATAAAGCTTACACCATTGCCTGATGTGAAGTCTATAGATGCCACACCCACTCATATCCGAACAATCATATATGATAGATGATTTCTACAATTGTCATAGAAATAATGCTGGCCTAATGAAAATCATTGCAATGCAAATGTGTTGATGGTCAAGAAATGTGATGTCTGTGATGATTTTGAGAGCGGTGGTGCTTTTGTCATGCATATGCTGTGTGTAGTGCTGGACTCACCTTGTGACCCTAGCATCCCCTTCTACACTAATAACCTCAATTGTGTTTTGCAGCTCAGCCAGCAGCACGTCCCCAGGCAAGACCACAGAGACCAGAAGGTGGTCGAGTGGGGCACAACTCTCCAGATGATCCTACATCTGATGCTGAGGAGCGCCGATTCTCGCACATCAATTCGCTGGGTCTGTTCTCCACGGATGAGAGCGCGGACTTTGAGGAACCTGCATCACCAGGCTCCAGAAGCCATTTCACTCCAAGGCCATCTAGTGGTCCTCCAGTCATTCCTGCCTCCACTTTGGAGGTACTGACACCAAGCACCATGCCACAGGGCACCCCATTTGTTCCCAGGATGGCGCTGACCCAACGGAGGTTTTGAGGATGCGGCAGGTCTGGTCCACAAGCGCTACATGACAGTGGAGAGATGGTCCAGGAGGACTGTAGACCTTGGTGACCAGCTCATCGAAGCATTGGGGGCATATCCCGACAGATGGCCACCATGACCGAGTACATTCCACGGATGGCAGAGTCCCTGGATGCTATAGCCAGGAACACTGCTGGCAGAGGCCTCCCAGTGGTCCCCGAGCGTTCCGCACCATACTGCGGATGACAGATGAGAGCAAGGACCAAGATCCTGCTTCTGCATCAGAGAATGTTGCCCCCTCGGCACCCCCCTACTCCCGTACCCGTGCAACCACCGCCCCTGCCTTCATCCCCCACAATGAGGCACTGCCTGAAGAGCTCCTCGGTCAGGCACTGTGGAGCGAGTAGGTGAAGTAGTAGAGGTGGGGAGAAGAAGGGGAGGGGGGAAGGAAAGTGAGGTGCATGTCCGCAGGTGATGACTGTGTTATATCTCCATCTGGGTGTACGCAATTTGTTGTAATGTTCGGGGGCTGGGGATAACCCTTCTGCTTTGCCCTTGTATTCTGTGTTGCTGAACATGTTGAATATTTGATTGATGTCAATGGTGGTAAAAGTGGGTTGTGGGCGGGGTTTGGGTGTTATTGCCTGTGATACTTATGATTTCAGACCAATGTTGATATAACATTTTTTTTATTGAACATTACCTTGTTGCGCATTGTCTCAGATAACTGGACCATTACACACTGGTGATTCCTTAACATAAAAGAGTTAAATACAACTTAACTGGCACCAAGGTGATGGGCACCATTGATGTCTGAGCTGCACACACACAGCAGTGTGTCAGCGTTGTCACTCACATCAACGTTCTTTTAGGCAAATCATTCAGTTATGAGCTCCTGACGTAAGAGTCTTGCAGCTATGTAGCCACCATGGGCCCTTTCTTGCAGTCTTGAGGAGGGCATGGGTATGGTTGCATAGCCAGCCTGATTGTCTCCCCTAGGTCAGCATCCAGTCCCTCATCATCCTCTTCCTCTCCCTCCTGAGGTGGAGCATTAGTGCCATCTGGCAATTATTGGCCCCTCCTGATAGCCAGGTTGTGCAGCATGAAGCACACGACCACGAATTTACCTACTTGCTCAGGGTTGTATTGTAGCTCCACTCCTGAGTGATCAAGACATCTGAGGCGCTGCTTAAGAAGTTATTGTTTTCTGGGCCATATTGCGTGTGTCTCTGTGGCTCCGGTTGTATTGCTTCTCAGCCTCAGTGTGGGTGTCACGAAGGGGTTCATCAGCCAAGTGGCTCGGTCATATCGGTTATCACCAAGCATCCAGCATTGTCCTTGTGGCTGATTCTTAAAGATGTCAGAGACAGCGCTCTCATGCAGGATGTGAGGCTTATCGAAGGTGCCCGGACATTTGGCATTCACTGCCAGTATGATCTGGTTGTGGTCGACAACTAGTTGGACCTTCAGGGAGTGAAATCCTTTTGTGTTACGGAAACACTCCGGGTCCTGAGAAGTTGGCTGTATGGCGATGTGAGTGCACTGCATAGCTCCCTACACCCTGGGGAACTGAGCAATGCGGCAGAATGCTCCAGCCCTGTCAATCTGAGCCTCTGTGGTCATGGGGAAGCTGAGAAAGCCCATCCTTCTCGCGTACAGGGCCTCTGTGACCTGTCTAATACAGCGATCGGTTGATCGATGCAGACTTAGAGTCCTGCATGCACAAATGTAACACATGTTCTCAGTTAAGCAATGCACCCAGGGAGGTACCACTAAGCTTATGGTCCTGGCCCTCCAAACTGTGGTCCAGGGTCCATATTTACCATGCAGGCGCATTCTTAGAAAAAATGTTCTTTGTGGTTGTAGATGCGTACTCCAATTGGATTGAATGTGAGATAATGTCGGCAACCACATCCGCTGCCACCACTGAAAGCCTGTGGGCCATGTTTGCCACGCAGGCCTGCCTGATGTCCTTGTGAGTGACAATGGGCCGTGCTTCACCAGTGCCGAATTCAAAGAGATCATGACCCGCAATGGGATCAAACATGTCACTTCTGCCCCGTTCAAACCAGCGTCCAATGGTCAGGCAGAGCGAGCAGTGCAAACAATCAAGCAGAGCTTGAAGAGAGTAACTGAAGGCTCACTGCAGACTCGCCTATCCTGAGTCCTGCTTACTTACCGCACAAGACCCCACTCGCTCACTAGGGCTCCCCCCGCTGGACTGCTCATGAAAAGGACACTTAAGACAAGGTTCTCGTTAGTCCACCCTGATCTACACGAACAGGTAGAGAGCAGACGGCTTCAACAAACTACATATCATGATCGCGCAAATGTGTCACGCAAAATTAAGGTTAATGATCCTGTATTTGTGTTAATCAATGGAGAAGGTCCCAAGTGGCTTCCCGTCACTGTCATGGCCAAAGAGGAGAGTAGGGTGTTTCAGGTCAAACTTTCAAATGGACTCACCTGCAGGAATCACTTGGACCAAACCAAACTCAGATTCACGGACTATCCAGAACAACCCACAATAGAGTCGGCGAGAGGCGGGAGCAGCATGAGTGAGGCCTATAAAGGCCCAGCGGGTGTTCCTGAGGCGACGGCAGTCGGCGAGAGCCGGGAGCAGCATGAGTGAGGCCTATAAAGGCCCAGCGGGTGTTCCTGAGGCGACGGCAGTCGGCGAGAGCCGGGAGCAGCATGAGTGAGGCCTATAAAGGCCCAGCGGGTGTTCCTGAGGTGACGGCAGTCGGCGAGAGCCAGGAGCAGCATGAGTGAGGCCTATAAAGGCCCAGCGGTTGTTCCTGAGGTGACGGCAGTCGGCGAGAGCCGGGAGCAGCATGAGTGAGGCCTATGAAGGCCCAGCGGGTGTTCCTGAGGCGACGGCAGTCGGCGAGAGCCGGGAGCAGCATGAGTGAGGTCTATAAAGGCCCAGCGGGTGTTCCTGAGGCGACGGCAGTCGGCGAGAGCCGGGAGCAGCATGAGTGAGGCCTATGAAGGCCAGCTTGTGCAGCTTCAGCGGGGAGAGAAAGCAAAAAAAGAAGTGGAAAGAAATCAAAAGGTGACTTCACAGCCAAAGGGGTAAGTGATTGGCTGATGATTGGTAAGTAGATTTTCTTTTTCTTTTTTATATCAGTAAGTAACCTGTTAACATTGTTGTCACCAAATTAAGTGTATCTAAGGTTGAAGTCATGGCAGGAGAGCTCGGACACGTGATATGTTCCTCCTGTACGATGTGGAAACTCAGGAACACTTCCGGTGTCCCTGACGACTACGTCTGCGGGAAATGTATCCGCCTCCAGCTCCTGATGGACCGCATTGCGGAATTGGAGCTGAAGGTGGATTCACTCTGGAGCATCCACGATGCGGAGAATGACGTGATTAGCACGTGTAGCGAGTTGGTCTTACTGCAGGTACAGCCAGATAGGGAATGGAAGACCAACAGGAAGAGCAGTGCAAGGAAGGTAGTGCAGGGGTTCCCTGCGGTCATCCCCCTGCAAAACAGATACACCGCTTTGAGTACTGTTGAGGGGAATGACTCATCAGGGGAGGGCAGCAGCAGCCAAGTTCATGGCACCGTGGCTGGCTCTGGTGCACAGGAGGGCAGGAAAAAGAGTGGGAGAGCGATAGTGATAGGAGATTCAATTGTAAGGGGAATGGATAGGAGTTTCTGCGGCCGCAACCGAGACTCCAGGATGGTATGTTGCCTCCCTGGTGCAAGGGTCAAGGATGTCTCGGAGCGGGTGCAGGACATTCTGAAAAGGGAGGGCATTTTGGTACCAACGATATAGGTAAAAAACGAGACGAATTTAAGGAGCTATGAGCTAAATTAAAAAGTAGAACCTCAAAAGTAGTAATCTCTGGATTGCTACCAGTGCCACGTGCTAGTCAGAGTAGGAATCGCAGGATAGCTCAGATGAATACGTGGCTTGAGCGGTGGTGCAGCAGGGAGGGATTCAAATTCCTGGGGCATTGGAACCGGTTCTGGGGGAGGTGGGACCAGTACAAACCGGACGGTCTGCACCGAGGCAGGACCGGAACCAATGTCCTAGGGGGAGCGTTTGCTAGTGCTGTTGAGGAGGAGTTAAACTAATATGGCAGGGGGATGGGAACCAATGAAGGGAGATAGAGGGAGACAAAATGCAAAAGACAGAAAGGAGATGAGTAAAAGTGGAGGGCAGAGAAACCCAAGGCAAAAACCAAAAAGGGCCACTTTACAGCCAAATTCTAAAGGGTCAAAGTGTGTTAAAAAGGCAAGCCTGAAGGTTCTGTGCCTCAATGTGAGGAGTATTCGGAATAAGGAGAACGAATTAACTGTGCAGATAGCAGTTAACAGAAACGATGTGGTTGGCAGCACGGAAACATGGCTCCAGGGTGACCAAGGCTGGGAACTCAACATCCAAGGGTAGTCAATATTTAGGCAGGATAGACAGAAAGGAAAAGGAGGCGGGGTGGCGTTGCTAGTTAAAGAGGAAATTAATGCAATTGTAAGGAAAGACATCAGCTTGGATGATGTGGAATCAGTATGGGTGGAGCTACGGAATACCAAAGGGCAGAAAACGCTAGTGGGAGTTGTGTACAGACCTCCAAACAGTAGTAGTGATGTTGGGGAGGGCATCAAACAGGAAATTAGGGGTGCATGCAGTAAAGGTGCAGCAGTTATCATGGGTGACTTTAATATGCATATAGATTGGGCTAACCAAACTGGAAACAATACGGTGGAGGAGGATTTCCTGGAGTGCATAAGGGATGGTTTTCTAGACCAATATGTCGAGGAACCAACTAGGGGGAGGCCATCTTAGACTGGGTGTTGTGTAATGAAAGAGGATTAATTAACAATCTCGTTGTGTGAGGCCCCTTGAGGAAGAGTGACCATAATTTGGTGGAATTCTACATTAGGATGGAGAATGAAACAGTTAATTCAGAGACCATGGTCCAGAACTTAAAGAAGGGTAACTTTGAAGGTATAAGGCATGAATTGGCTATGATAGCTTGGCGAATGATACTTAAGGGGTTGACAGTGGATGGGCAATGGCAGACATTTAGAGACCGCATGGATGAACTACAACAATTGTACATCCCTGTCTGGTGTAAAAATAAAAAAGGAAGGTGGCTCAACCGTGGCTATCAACGGAAATCAGGGATAGTATTAAAGCCAAGGAAGTGGCATACAAATGGGCCAGAAATAGCAGCGAACCCAGGGACTGGGAGAAATTTAGAACTCAGCAGAGGAGGACAAAGGGTTTGATTAGGGCAGGGAAAATAGAGTACGAGAGGAAGCTTGCAGGGAACATTAAAATGGACTGCAAAAGCTTCTATAGATATGTAAAGAGAAAAAGGTTAGTGAAGACAAACGTAGGACCCCTGCAGTCAGAATCAGGGGAAGTCATAACTGGGAACAAAGAAATGGCAGACCAATTGAACAAGTACTTTGGTTCGGTATTCATTAAGGAGTACACAAACAATCTTTCGAATATAAAATGGGTCAGAGGGTCTAGTAAGAAGGAGGAACTGAGGGAAATCCTTATTAGTCGGGAAATTGTGTTGGGGAAATTGATGGGAGTGATGGCCAATAAATCCCCAGGGCCTGATGGTCTGCATCCCAGATTACTTAAGGAGGTGGCCTTGAAAATAGCGGATGCATTGACAGTCATTTTCCAACATTCCATAGACTCTGGATCAGTTCCTATGGAGTGGAGGGTAGCCAATGTAACCCCACTTTTTAAAAAAGGAGGGAGAGAGAAAACAGGGAATTATAGACCGGTCAGCCTGACATCCGTTGTGAGTAAAATGATGAAATCAATTATTAAGGATGTCATAGCAGCGCATTTGGAAAGAGGTGACATGATAGGTCCAAGTCAGCATGGATTTGTGAAAGGGAAATCATGCTTGACAAATCTTCTGGAATTTTTTGAGGATGTTTCCAGCAGAGTGGACAAGGGAGAACCAGTTGGACTTTCAGAAGGCTTTCGACAAGATCCCACACAAGAGATTAATGTGCAAAGGTAAAGCACATGGGATTGGGGGTAGTGTGCTGACGTGGACTGAGGACTGTTTGGCAGACAGGAAGCAAAAAGTAGGAGTAAATGGGTACTTTTCAGAACGGCAGGCAGTGACTAGTAGGGTACCGTAAGGTTCTGTGCTGGGGCCACAGCTGTTTACATTGTACATTAATGATTTAGACGAGGGGATTAAATGTAGTATCTCCAAATTTGCGGATGACACTAAGTTGGGTGGCAGTGTGAGCTGCGAGCAGGATGCTATGAGGCTGCAGCGTAACTTGGATAGGTTAGGTGAGTGGGCAAATGCATGGCAGATGAAGTATAATGTGGATAAATGTGAGTTTATCCACTTTGGTGGTAAAAACAGACTATTATCTGAATGGTGACAAATTAGGAAAAGGGGAGGTGCAACGAGACCTGGGTGTCATGGTACATCAGTCATTGAAGGTTGGCAAGCAGGTACAGCAGGCGGTTAAGAAATCAAATGGCATGTTGGCCTTCATAGCGAGGTGATTTGAGTACAGGGGCAGGGAGGTGTTACTACAGTTGTACAGGGCCTTGGTGAGGCCACACCTGGAGTATTGTGTACAGTTTTGGTCTCCTAACTTGAGGAAGGACATTCTTGCTATTGAGGGAGTGCAGCGAAGGTTCACCAGATTGATTCCCGGCATGGCGGGACTGACATATCAAGAAAGATTGGATCAACTGGGCTTGTATTCACAGGAATTCAGAAGAATGAGAGGGGATCTCATAGAAACGTTTAAAATTTTGACGGGTTTAGACAGGGTAGATGCAGGAAGAATGTTCCCAAAGTTGGGGAAGTCCAGAACCAGGGGTCACAGTCTAAGGATAAGGGGTAAGCCATTTAGGACCGAGATGAGGAGAAACTTCTTCACCCAAAGAGTGGTGAACCTGTGGAATTCTCTACCACAGGAAGCTGTTGAGGCCAATTCATTAAATATATTTAAAAAGGAGTTATATGTAGTCCTTACTACTAGGGGGATCAAGGGGTATGGCGAGAAAGCAGGAATGGGGTACTGAAGTTGCATGTTCAGCCATGAACTCATTGAATGGCGGTGCAGGCTCGAAGGGCCGAATGGCCTACTCCTGCACCTATTTTCTATATTTCTATGTTTCTATGTTTCTTGACTCTACCTATTTCGACCCCCCAACACACACACAAGCGGCAACTGACCCAGCGGTTGAACACGAAGCAGAACTCATCACCTGCAGCAGGCCAGCAGGACTCACCACACCCAGCAGCATGGCAAGGCCAGCTGCGCAGCAGCCCAGTGAGGGCCCAACAAATGACTCACCAAAACCAGCATTTGCACCGAGACGATCAACCAGGGAAAGGAAGGGACCAGATCGACTCACATTGTAAATAGTTACACTATTGACTTAGTGGCGGGGGGGGGGGGGGGCGGCGGGGCGGGAATGTTGTTATATATGTAAACCTGTAAATACCTTGTTTCACCACAAGAGGGCTCATCCCCTGGAGTCCCAAGGGATCCCACAATCCATTGGGAGCACCTGTACATAAAGAGGCTTCACAGGCTGGAGAGACACTCTGGAGACCTGAATAAAGGACTGCTGTCACACATTACTTTGAGCTCACAATATCTGGTCAGATTCTTTATGCAAGACACAACAGTACTCTTGCTACATGCATCTCTAATTTCCTGTTTGTTACCACTAAGGTTTGGAGGCCTATAGACAACTCCCACCAATGTTTTGTGTCCCTCAGTGCTCCTTAGCTCCACCCTGACTGAATTTATATCTTGATTTTCTGAGCCAATATCTTTTCTTGCTATTGCTCTGATTTCATCTTTTACTAACAACGCCACACCACCCCCTCTTCCTTTTTACCTGTCCTTCCTAAATATCGATAATCATGCTTCGGTTCCTGGGGATGTCTCCATCAGCTATGCTTTGGTTGATGCAATGTGCAACCATTCATCGTGGTCCTTCAAATCAGCCTGCTGCCTGCACTGTGTATACCTACTCATGCCACCCACCCTGCCCCCTCCTCTGCTGCTAACCATTTGTCTGTTCTGTTATATTTTGCAGCAAATGAGGCCAACTCTGACAATGCAGAAGAACATTCAGCACGGACGAGCCTGAAGAGGAAAACCATCTTCTAATCCCACCTTCCAGATCTAGAGCATGGTGGTGAGGGGGAGGGGGAGTGGGGAGGTGATGGATGAAACCTCCCTCCACTTTGATATTCACTTTGGAGGAGGTGCAGGTGCAGCCCATTGAGGTGCCAAACCCTTTCCTGAGTGGTACGAGTGTTGCTGGGACATTCCATAGTTTCCCACAGTCCGAGGCTGTGGGTCCCAGTGGGATACAGCTAGCCACACTCAGCATGAGGAGGGGAAAGAGAGCTTGACAGCACTCTCCTGAGGTGCAGGATGTAACAGATGTAGTTCAGAAGATATCAATGAATGTGGAAAGCATTGACCTTACACGATCACTCCTGGACACCATCAGTGGGGTGGGTGATGAGATAACGGGATGTCGGGAGAAGGAACAAACCTCTCACGAGAAATGGGAACACTGTCCGGGAACATGAGTTGGGGAGGGGTTAAACTAATATGGCAGATGGATGGGAATCTATGCAGGGAGACAGAGGGAAGTAAAATGGGGGCAGAAGCAAAAGATAGAAAGAAGGAAAGTAAAATTGGAGGGGAGAGAAACCCAAGGCAAAAATCAAAAAGGGCCACATGACAGCAAAATTCTGAAGGGCAAAGTTTGTTAAAAAGACAAGCCTGAAGGCTCTGTGCCTCAATGCGAGGAGTAGTCATAATAAGGTGGACAAATTAACTGCACAGGAAGCAATTAACGAATATGATATAATTGGCATCACGGAGACATGGCTCCAGGATGACCAAGGCTGGGAACTCAACATCCAGGGGTATTCAACATTCAGGAAGGATAGACAGAATGGAAAAGGAGGTGGGGTAGCATTGTTGGTTAAAGAGGAAATTAACGCAATAGTCAGGAAGGACATTAGCTTGGATGATGTGGAATCTGTATGGGTAGAGCTGTGGAATACCAAAGGGCAGAAAACTCTAGTGGGAGTTATGTACAGACAACCAAACAGTAGTAGGGAGGTCAGGGATGGGATCAAACAAAAAATTAGGGATGCGTGCAATAAAGGTACAGCAGTTATCATGGGCTAACCAAACTGGTAGCAATACGGTAGAGGAGGATTTCCTGTATTAGGGATGGTTTTCCAGACCAATATGTCGAGGAACCAACTAGAGGGCTGGCCATCCTAGACTGGGTGATGTGTCATGAGAAAGGACTTATTAGCAATCTTGTTGTGCGAGGTCCCTTGAGGAAGAGTGATCATAATATAATAGAATTCTTTATTAAGATGGAGAGTGACACAGTTAATTCAGATTCTAAGGTCCTGAACTTAAGGAAAGGTAACTTCGATGGTATGATGGTATGAGATGTGAATTGGCTAGGATAGACTGGCGAATGATACTTAATGGGTTGATGGTGGATAGGGAATGGCAAACATTTAAAGATCACATGGATGAACTTCAACAATTGTACATCCCTGTCTGGAGTAAAAATAAAATGGGAAAGGTGGCTCAACCGTGGCTACTAAGGGAAATTAAGGATAGTATTAAATCCAAGGAAGAGGCATATAAATTGGCCAGATAAAGCAGCAAACCTGAAGACTGGGAGAAATTTAGAATTCAGCAGAGGAGGACGAAGGGTTTAATTATGAGGGGAAAATAGAGTATGAGGGGAAAATAGAGTATGCTGGGAACATAAAAACTGACTGCAAAAGCTTCTATCGATATGTGAAGAGAAAAAGATGAGTGAATACAAACGTAAGTACCCTTGCAGTCAGATTCAGGTGAATTTATAATGGGGAACAAAGAAATGGCAGACCAGTTGAACAAATACTTTGGTTCTGTCTTCGCAAAGAAAGACACAAATAACCTTCTGGAAATACGAGGGGACCGAGGGTCGAGTGAGAAGGAGGAACTGAAAAAAATCCTTACTGGGCAGGAAATTGTGTTAGGGAAATTGATGGGATTGAAGGCCGATAAATCCCCAGGGCCTGATAGTCTGCATCCCAGAGTACTTAAGGAAGTGGCCCAAGAAATAGTGGATGCATCGGTGATCATGATCGACTCTGGATCAGTTCCTATAGACTGGAGGGTAGCAAATGTAACACCACTTTTTAAAAAAGGAGGGAGAAAGAAAACGGGTAATTATAGACCGGTTAGCCTGACATGAGTAGTGGGGAAAATGTTGGAATCAATTATTAAAGATGAAATAGCAGCACATTTGGAAAGCAGTGACAGGATCAGTCCAAGTCAGCATGGATTTTTGAAAGGGAAATCATGCTTGACAAATCTAGAATTTTTTGAGGAAGCAACTAGTAGAGTGGACAAGGGAGAACCAGTGGATGTGGTGTATTTGGACTTTCAAAAGGCTTTTGACAATGACCCACACAAGCGATTGGTGTGCAAAATCAAAGCACATGGTATTGGGGGTAAGAGATAGAGAACTGGTTTGCAGACAGGAAGCAGAGAGTTGGGATAAACGTGTCCTTTTCAAAATGGCAGGCAGTGACTTGTGGGTTGCTGCAAAAGGTTACAAAAGACATTAATGAATTAGATGAGGGAATTGAGTGTAATATCTCCAAGTTTGCAGATGACACTAAGCTGGGTGGCGGTGTGAGCTATGAGGAGGATGCCATGAGGCTGCAGGATGACTTGGACAGGTTAGGGGAGTGGACAAATGCATGGCAGATGCAGTATAATGTGAATAAACATAGAAACATAGAAACAGAGAATAGGTGCAGGAGTATGCCATTCGGCCCTTCGAGCCTGCACCGCCATTCAATGAGTTCATGGCTGAACATGCAACTTCAGTACCCCTTTCCTGCTTTCTTGCCATACCCCTTGATCCCCCAAGTATTAAGGACGACATATAACTCCTTTTTGAATATATTTAATGAATTGGCCTCAACAACTTTCTGTGGGAGAGAATTCCACAGGTTTACCACTCTCTGGGTGAAGAAGTTTCTCCTCATCTCGGTCCTAAATGGCTTACACCTTATCCTTAGACTGTGACTACTGTTTCTGGACTTCCCAAACATTGGGAACATTCTTCCTGTATCTAACCTGTCTAAACCCATCAGAATTTTAAACGTTTCTATGAGATCCCCTCTCCTTCTTCTGAACTACAGTGAATACAAGCCCAGTTGATTCAGTCTTTCTTGATATGTCAGTCCCGCCATCCCAGGAATCAGTCTGGTGAATCTTTGCTGCACTCCCTCAATAGCAAGAATGTCCTTCCTCAAGTTAGGAGACCAAAACTGTACACAATACTCCAGGTGTGGCCTCACCAAGGCCCTGTACAACTGTAGTAACACCTCCCTGCCCCTGTACTCAAATCCCCTCGCTATGAAGGCCAACATGTCATTTGCTTTCTTAACCGCCTGCTGTACCTGCATGCCAACCTTCAATGATTGATGTACCATGACACCCAGGTCTCGTTGCACCTCCCCTTTTCCTAATCTGTCACCATTCAGATAATAGTCTGTCTCTCTGTTTTTACGACCAAAGTGGATAACCTCACATTTATCCACATTATACTTCATCTGCCATGCATTTGCCCACTCACCTAACCTATCCAAGTCACTCTGCAGCCTCATAGCATCCTCCTCGCAGCTCACACTGCCACCCAACTTAGCGTCATCCGCAAATTTGGAGATACTACATTTAATCCCCTCATCTAAATCATTAATGTACAGTGTAAACAGCTGGGGCCCCAGCACAGAACCTTGCGGTACCCCACTAGTCACAGCCTGTCATTCTGAAAAGTACCCATTTACTCCTATTCTTTGCTTCCTGTCTGACAATCAGTTCTCAATCCATGTCAGCACACTACCCCCAATCCCATGTGCTTTAATTTTGCACATTAATCTCTTGTGTGGGACCTTGTCGAAAGCTTTCTGAAAGTCCAAATACACCACATCAACTGGTTCTCCCTTGTCCACTCTACTGGAAACATCCTCAAAAAATTCCAGAAGATTTGTCAAGCATGATTTCCCTTTCACAAATCCATGCTGACTTGGACCTATCATGTCACCTCTTTCCAAATGCGCTGCTATGACATCCTTAATAAGTGATTCCATCATTTTACCCACTACTGATGTCAGGCTGATTGGTCTATAATTCCCTGTTTTCTCTTCCTCCTTTTTTAAAAAGTGGGGTTACATTGCCTACCCTCCACTCCATAGGAACTGATCCAGATTCTATGGAATGTTGGAAAATGACTGTCAATGCATCCGCTATTTCCAAGGCCACCTCCTTAAATAATCTGGGATGCAGACCATCAGGCCCTGGGGATTTATCGGCCTTCAATCCCATCAATTTCCCCAACAAAATTTCCCGACGAATAAGGATTTCCCTCAGTTCCTCCTTATTACTAGACCCTCTGACCCCTTTTGTCATGTATGCAACCAGCATTGTAACCCATGTATAAACTGACCTAAGTTGTACACCGTGAGAACACTGACCATTAGGTAGGAGACACTCCTAACCTGGACCTTCAGGTAGAAAAGGGGAAGCTCCACCCACCTTCATCACTTGAGTGCTAAGGAATAAAGGACAGGTCACAGACTGACCTTCTCTCAAGCATGGGCCTCGTGTGCATTTATACTGTGTAGTAAGGACATATCAATGGCGACAAGAAACTGGGATTTAAACCACGCGAGCATGGCCACTAGCAGAGCAGACAAGAGGTACTGTGTTAAGGAATGGTTGGGACAGAGATTCAACATTGTTAAAGCAGCACACAGTTCTCCAGGCAGACAAGGGCAGTCAGGCATGCCCCAACATGTAGTCGAACCCAGAGGGGGTGTTCGACAGAGACAATGGCAAGCTGAACAGCAATTAACGCCATTGCAAGGGACAATGCGGCCAGTGGGCCATCAATACCTGTTAATGGTGCACTCAAGGACAATAATAGGGGCAGTCAGGGATGATCGACTGGCAAGGGACCTTTTGTTTCAAACCGCAACTCATGCTGGAGGCGTGGAGGCAGACATTCAGCCGGAGTTTGCAGAGATGAGCAAAATACCTGCAGAAATTGCAGAAATAGACACTGGGGGAAATCGCTGGAAGCTGAAGTTCAGCGAGTTCATGTGGAGCACGTATACAGTTCATACACCAGGACGCCACCGATAATGATGAAAGTGCTCCTCAATGGCATCCCAGTATCAATGGAGTTAGAAACGGGTGCCAGCCAGTCCCTGATGGGTATCAAACAGTTCGAAAAGTTGTGGGCATCCAAGGCCAGGAGGCCAAAATTATCACCGATTGACGCACAGCTACGGACCTACACAAAGCAGATCATTCCGGTGCTAGGCAGCGCCACGGTAGTCATGACCCACAAAGATTCGGAGAACAGGTTGCCACTCTGGATTGTCAGGGGATGGTCCCGCACTACTGGGGAGGAGTTGGCTTGCTGTCATGAACTGGAAATGGGGCGATGTCAATGCAATTTCCTCTGTGGAGCAAGTATCATGCTCACAGGTCCTGGACAAATTTGACTCATTATTTCAACCCGGCATTGGCACTTTCATGGGGGCCAAGGTAGTGATTCACATAAACCCAGACGCCAGACCAGTACACCACAAGGCCAGAGTGGTGCCGTATGTAATGCAGGAAATTTGAGCTGGAGACAGATCACAAACCCCTAACGTCCCTTTTGGCCGACAACAAGGCCATAAATGCAAACGCATCGGCCCGCATACAGAGGTGGGCACTCACGTTAGCTGCCTATGATTACACAATTCGGCACAGACCGGGCACCGAAAACTGCGCCGATGCACTCAGCAGGCTCCCACTAGCCACCACTGAGGGGGCTACCGAGCATGGTGCTGAGATGGTCATGGCTGTTGAAGCTTTCAGAAGCGAAGGCTCACCCGTGACAGCCCGTCAGATTAAAGTCTGGACAAATAGAGACCCGCTATTGTCTCTAGTCAAGAAATGTGTCCTGAATGGGGACTGGGCAGCCACGTACAGGGCATGCCCTGAGAAATTTAAACCATTTCACAGGTGCAAGGATGAACTCTCGATTCAGGCCGATTGCCTACTGTGGGGAAACCGCGTAGTCATGCCCCAGATGGGCAGAGAGGTGTTCATCAGAGAACTCCACAATGGGCACCCGGGCATTGTCACGATGAAGGCAATTGCCAGGTCACACGTGTGGTGGCCAGGGATAGACGCAGATCTGGAACTTTGTGTTCGCAGGTGCAACACGTGTGCCCAGCTGGGCCATGCGCCCAGGGAAGCCCCCCTTAGCCCCTGGCCATGGCCCGCCAAGCCTTGGTCACGCATCCATGTGGACTACGCAGGTCCTTTCATGGGGAAAATGTTTTTGGTTGTAGTAGACGCCTACTCCAAATGGATCGAATGTGACATTTTAAAAAGAAGCACATCCTCTGCCACGGTAGAAAGTCTATGGGCAATGTTCGCCGCCCACGGTCTACCAGACATCTTGGTCAGCGACAATGGCCCATGCTTCACAAGCACTGAATTCCAGGACTTCATGGCAGGCAATGGAATTAACCATGTTAGAACGGCACCGTTCAAGCCGGCCTCAAACAGCCAGGCAGAACGAGCAGTGCAGATAATCAAACAGGGGATGCTCAGATTCCAAGGGTGTTCCCTACAAACCCGCTTATCACGCCTCCTGTTGGCCTATAGATCCCGACCACACTTGCTCACAGGGGTTCCACCCGCAGAGCTACTAATGAAAAGGACGCTCAAAACCCGACTATCCCTTATACACCCGACCATGAAAGAAATTGTCAAGAGCAGGCGCCAGTCACAATATGACTACCATGACAGGAATGCGAGGGCGCGATGTATTGATGTAAATGATCCTGTTTTTGTCCTCAACTACGCTGCAGAGCCCAGATGGCTCGCAGGCACTGTGGTTGCCAAAGAGGGAAATAGGATTCTGGTAGTTAAACTTACCAATGGACAAATCTGCCGCAAACATGTGGATCAAACAAAAAGGAGTTTCAGCAACCCCATAGAAAAAGCAGAGGAAGAACACAATATAGATTTCACTCCACCACAGGTGACCGAACACCGGAACCAAAGGGAGGAGAGCCCAGTCACTGTGGGCAGTCCGGACAGGCCTGAGGCACTGCAAACAGCAGACACTTAGGCCAGCAACCAACATCCGGAGCCCCAACTCAGGCGCTCTACAAGGGAGCGTAAACCACCAGAGAGACTCAACCTGTGATCCCAATAAGACTTTGGGGGGGGGGGGGGGAGGTGATGTCATGTATTTAACCAGCATTGTAATCCATGTATAAACTGACCTAAGTTGTGCACCGTGAGAACACTGACCACTAGGTGGGAGACATTCCTAACCTGGATCTTCAGGTATAAAAGGGGAAGCTCCACCCACCTTCAGCACTGCAGTGCTAAGGAATAAAGGACAGGTCACAAACTGACCTTCTCTCAAGCATGGGCCTCTTGTGCATTTATACTGTGTAGTAAGGACGTATCACCTTTTATATCCGGAAGGTTGTTTGTGTCCTCCTTAGTGAATACCGAACCAAAGTACTTGTTCAATTGGTCTGCCGTTTCTTTGTTCCCCGTTATGACTTCCCCTGATTCTGACTGCAGTGGACCTATATTTGCCTTCACTAACCTTTTTCTCTTTACATATCGATAGAAACTTTTGCAGTCCATTTTAATTTTCCCTGCAAGCTTCCTCTCGTACTTTATTTTCCCTGCCCTAATCAAAGTCTTTGTCCTCCTCTACTGAGTTCTAAATTTCTCCCAGTCCCCGGGTTCACTGCTATTTCTGGCCAATTTGTATGCCACTTCCTTGGCTTTAATACTATCCCTTATTTCCCTTGATAGCCACGGTTGAGCCACCTTCCCTTTTTTATTTTTACGCCAGACAGGGATGTACAATTGTTGTAGTTCATCCATGCAGTGTGATGTCGATTTTGACTTTAGCCCTTTTGAAGGTGTCCACACCTGACTGAAAGAGATGTTCGAATCGACTTAGAACTGTTGAGCAGGAGGTCCGTTCCTCTGACGACATGGCGTGAAAATCATCCCATTTCCAGTTTAGTTTTGCCAGCCAGCTTCTCCCCAGCAGTGCTAGGAGATCTCCGGGGACAATCCACAGGGGAAGTCGGTTCACTGTCCCTTTGTGTGTGACTGAGAGCATGGCACTGCCAAGGACTGGGATGATTTCTTTGGTAAGGTCCTTAGTTTGGTCTTGACCCTTGTGAGCTTTGGTCTGTCTCTTTTGTGCGGCCACAGCTGTTCAAATTGTTGAGCACTCATGAGAGATTGACTCGCTCCTGTATCTAGCTCCATGTTGACGGGAATCCCGTTGAGTAGGACCCTCATCATTATTGGCGGCGTCTTGTTGTAGGAGCAGTGGCCATTGATCGTGTTGACCCGCTGTACCTCGGTGTCCAGGTACTGTCCCCACTGTCTTCTGGTCTGATTTCCGACCCTTCCGATTCATATACCAGCCCAGCTGCCATTTTTCTGCACATGCAAGCCAGATGCCCTGTATAGTCGCAGTTTCTGCAAACAGCATGCTGAAATCGACACCCCCTTGATGAGTGCCTTCCCCCACATCTCCAGCACAGACCGCTTCCATTGTTTCCAAAGAATGAGCTGCGTCTGGCTGATCTCTCTTGAGCTTCTCCCAGTTTGTAGTTGATTGCTCGCATTGTGGGTTGATGAGGTGTGAACGGCCGTTCATGTGGCCCTTGATGGCTTCTGGCACCACTGCCTGCTGTTGAGGGCCTGCTCTCCTGCCTTTGTTTGTGTGTGGGAGTAGCAGCTTGTTTCATTCTGTGAATCCCTTGTTCTGATGTTTCGTTAGTTGTCGTACCCGCAGTGTAGATCAACCTCGTTTCTTCTTCTCCTGCCAAGGATGTCTGTGCAACCAGTGCTGCTGCCTCTAGGGTCAAGTTCTTGGTTTCTATTAGCTTTCAGAATATGCCTGCATGGCCTACTCCTTCAATAAAAAAGTCTCTCAGTACTTCTCTCCTTAGTTTTAACCAATAAGGGAATTAAGGGTTATGGGGAGCGGGCGGGTAAGTGGAGCTGAGTCCACGGCCAGATCAGCCATGATCTTGTTGAATAGCGGAGCAGGCTCGAGGAGCTAGATGGCCGACTCCTGTTCCTAATTCTTATGTTCTTATGTAGTTCATCGGAGAACTCACATAAGCTAGCCAACCTCCGAAGTTCCGCCACGAAGTCGGGTATGCTCTGGCCCACACAGCATCTGTAGTTGTAGAACCTGTGTCTGGCCATGTGTAGGCTGCTCGCTGGCTTCAGGTGGTCTCTTACTAGTGTGCTCAACTCTTCAAATGACTTGCTTGCTGGTTTCTCAGGTGCCAGCAGGTCCTTCATTAAAGCGTATGTTTTCAAGCCACAGCTGGTCAAGAGATGGGCTCTTCTCTTGTCTGCCATATCATCACCTAACCAGTCTTTGGTTACAAAGCTTTGCTGGAGCCTTTCTATAAAGTCCTCCCAATTATCTCCAGCATTGTATTTTTCATCTGAGCTGTTGTTCGCCATTCTGTGGATTATGTAATCCCGTAACTCGTCGCCACTGTAAAGTCCTGTCCCTGCAGTACAGATTCACACGAGGCACATACTGAAGTCAAGGTCACTTAGGACCTGCACCTTTATTACACAGCTCTCAAATGCCACACTTGCCTGAGACCTGTCCTTATATACCTGTCTGGGACAGGTATCCAGTGTCTCCTGCAAGTGCACACCTGGTGGTAAGGTAAGCTTGTGGTTACAGGTCATCTATAGTTACAGTCATGTATAGCATAGAAAGATACAGTTATGTACAGTAGTGTGAGATACATGACAAAAGCTACTTTTGAATTTGTTTCCACCACCCTGTGAGGCACTGCATCCCAAATCTTAACCATTCGTTGCATAAAACAAAGTTTTTTCTTGTCGCCAATGGTTCTTTTTTCAATTAACTTGAATTTGTGCCCTCTAGTTATCGACCTATCGACAATTGGAAACAGTTTATCTTTATTTACTCTATCTAAACCCTTCATGATTTTAAACACCTCTATCAAATCTTCTCTTAACCTTCTCTGCTCTGAGGAGAACAACCCCAGCTTCTCCAGTCTATCCACGTAACTGTAATCTCTCATCCTGGAACCAATCTAGTAAATCTCCTCCAAAGTCATCACGTCCTTCCTGACGTGTGGTGCCCAGAATTGGGCATAGTATTCCAGCTGGGGTCAAACTAATGTTCTATATCGGTTTAGCATAACTTCCTGGCTTTTGTACGCTATGCCTCTATTTATAAAGCCCAGGATTCCAAAAGTTTTATCAACAGCTTTGTTAACCTGTCCTGCCATCTTCAAAGATTTGTGCACAAGCACCCCTGAGGTCGTTTTGTTCTTGCACCCCTCTAAAATTGTACCATTTAGCTTAAATTGTCTCTTCTCAATCTTCCTACTAAAATCTATCATCTCATACGGTCAACAAGAGCAGACATTGACGACAAGATTCAACACCTCCTCTACTGCGCCAGTGCAGCCTTCGGCCACCTGAGGAAAAGAGTGTATGAAGATCAGGCCCTCAAAACTGCCACTAAGCTCATGGTCTACAGGGCTGTATGGCTCAGAGACACGAGACTCCCAAAGCAAGCACTCTACTCGAAACTCCTTCATGGCAAATGAGCCAAAGGTGGGCAGAGGAAACATTAGAAGGACACCCTCAAAGCCTCCCTGATAAAGTGCAACATCCCCACTGACACTTGGGAGTCCGTGGCCAAAGATTGCCCTAAGTAGAGGAAGTGCATCCGGGAGGGCACTGAGCACCTCGAGTCTCATCGTCGAAAGCATGCAGAAATCAAGTGCAGGCAGCGGAAAGAGCGTGCGGCAAACCTGTCCCACCCACCCCTTCCCTCAACGCCTATCTGTCCCACCTGTGACAGGGACTGTGGCGCTTGTATTGGACTGTTCAGCCACCTAAGGACTCATGTTTAGAGTGGAAGCAAGTCTTGCTCGATTCCGAGGGACTGCCTATGATGATGATGAGTTACGATTAGATTTACTTATTTCAATCAATTCAACTTGTCTTTGTGTAACATCACAGCAAATCCTCTACATTCTGTCCTTCAACCCAGGGCAGAATCTTCTTTCCACGCAGTCTCTTGACTTTCCACACCCTGTCTGACTCCGACAACAACAACTTGCATTTATATACGATAGAAAAAAATACCATGATGATTCACAGATTTGTTATCCAACAAAAATGGATGCTGAGCCAAAGAAGAGGATTTAGGAGGGGTGACTAAAAGCTTCCTCAAAGAGTCGGGTTTTAAGAAGGGTCTTTAAGGTGGAAAGGGAGAGAGAGAAGTTTAGGAAGGGAAGTCCAGAGCATAGAGCCGAGACAGCTGATGGCATGGCCAGAATTGGAGGAAGACAAAGTTTTCAGCGTGTTGTAAAGTTGGAGAAGATTTCAGAAATGGGGAGGAGTGAGAACATGACAGATTTGAACACAAGGATGAGAATTTTAAATTTGTGACATTGGTTGATTAGAGACAATGTCGGTCAGTAAGTCCAGGGGGGATGGGTATGCAGGAATTGGACTCCAGTGTCAGCTTTTAGTCAAACTGATTACTCTGCTACCATAGAACAGAATCCACTCAGCATTGACCCCTGCTGAATTCAAATGAACAGGCTTGTCATAGCAACAATGAGTATGAATGATCATTAGAATATTAAACTATCTTTCACTGATTTCCAGCAAGCTGATTCAGATGGGGTGTCCTGTGTCTTAACCTAAATCTCGCAGCCCTACTGTTGTGTGAATTAACTCCTTGAGAGCTAAGTTTAGCTCAATAGTAGCATTTTAACAGGCACAAAGATCTACCTCATGGCAGCATAGGCTGAAAGCCTGAAATGCCACCTATTTCCATTCCCACCTTGCATGTGAGCCTGTGAAACCATGCACAGCTCACCATATAGGAATCTTCAATGCTGCCAATCCTCCTACATCCCAGGGGCTCACGAGCTGCATAGAAACCTGCCCAAGATTTATGCAACCCCTGTGCCTGGCGCCTGACCCCTTGCACCAATTATTGATCCATTTACTGTGGAGGGGTACAGCTGTGTGATTTGGTGAATCCAAATTGGCTATGTGGCCCCTGCAGGCATACCATCGGGTACTCAGTTTTATCTCAGGACTGTGCTTGGGGTTGCCAAATCTGATTGGAGGTATTCCTGGATTTTTGATCATGTGACTTTCTGACCACAGTTTCCAACAGTAAATTCCCCAGGTTTCAGTCAATCCTGTATTGCTCCTCTCCTCTGTTAGTGCCATTCCCGCTCAGCATGTTGCTGCTGCTCTTGGCTCGACAGGAAGTAAAGGTTTACAAACTCATCCTAATCTCTAGTCTTCCGCTTTCCTCTGACCCTCTACCCCAGTCTCTCTTGCTCTCTCTCCTTCCCGTCTGAACCCCAATCCAGCAAGTAATCAGGAAGGCAAATGGAATGTTGGCCTTTATTGTAATAGAGTATAAAAGCAGAGAAGTCCTGCTACAACTGTATAGGGTATTGGTGAGCACTGAGTAGAGATTTGATCTCCGTATTTAAGGAAGGATATACTTGCATTGGAGGCTGTTCAGAGAAGGTTCACTAGGTTGATTCCGGAGATGAGGAGATTGACTTATGAGGATATGTTGAGTAGGTTGGGCCTATACACATTGGAGTTCAGAAGAATGAGAGGTGATCTTATTGAAACTTCTAAGATAATGAGGGGGCTCAACAAGGTGGATGCAGAGAGGATATTTCCACTCATAGGGGAAACTAAAACTAGGAGATCGATTAGAAAAAGGGGACGCCCATTTAAAACTGAGATAGAAACATAGAAACATAGAAAATAGGTGCAGGAGTAGGCCATTCGGCCCTTCGAGCCTACACCACCATTCAATAAGATCATGGCTGATCATTCACCTCAGTACCCCTTTCCTGCTTTCTCTCCATACCCCTTGATACCTTTATCCATAAGGGCCATATCTAACTTCCTCTTCAATATATCCAACAAACTGGCATCAACAACTCTCTGCAGTAGGGAATTCCACAGGTTAACAACTCTCTGAGTGAAGACGTTTTTCCTCATCTCAGTCCTAAATGGCTTACCCGTTATCCTTAGACTATGTCCCCTGGTTCTGGACTTCCCCAACATCGGGAACATTCTTCCTGCATCTAACCTGACCAGTCCTGTCAGAATTTTATATGTTTCTATGAGATCCCCTCTCATCCTTCAAAACTCCAGTGAATAAAGGTCCAGTCAATCCAGTCTCCTCTCATATGTCAATCCAGCCATCCCGGGAATCAGTCTGGTGAATCTTCGCTGCACTCCCTCAATAGCAAGAACGTCCTTCCTCAGATTAGGAGACCAAAACTGTACACAATATTCCAAGGCCCTGTACAACTGCAGTATGACCTCCCTGCTCCATACTCAAAACCTAGCTATGAAGGCCAACATATATTTGCCTTTTTCACCACCTGCTGTACCTGCATGCCAACTTTCAATAACTGATGTACCATAACACCCAGGTCTTGTTTCACTTCCTCTTTTCTTAATCTGCCGCCATTCAGATAATATTCTGCCTTCGTGTTTTTGCCATCAAAGTGGATAACCTCACATTTATCCACATTATACTGCATCTGCCATGCATTTGCCCACTCACCTAACCTGCCCAAGTCACCTTGCAGCCTCTTAGCGTCCCCCCTGACAGCTCACACCGCCACCCAGTTTAGTGTCTTCTGCAAACTTGGAGATATTACACTCAATTCCTTCATCCAAGTCATTAATGTATATTGTAAATAGTTGGGATCCCAGCACTGAGCCCTGCAGCACCCCACTAGTCACTGCCTGCCATTCTGAAAAGGACCCGTTTATCCCGACTTCCTGCTTCCTGTCTGCTAACCAGTTCTCTATCCACGTCAGTACATTACCCCCAATACCATGTGCTAATTACATCTTCAAAAAAATTCCAGAAGATTTGTCAAGCATGATTTCCCTTTCATAAATCCATGTTGACATGGACCAATCCTATCACTGCTGTTCAAATTTGCTGTTATTTCATCTTTAATAATTGATTCCAACATTTTCTCCACTACTGATGTCATGTTAACCAGTCTATAATTACCCATTTTTTCTCTCCCTCCTTTTTTAAAAAGTGGTGTTACATTAGCTACCCTTCAGTCCATAGGAACTGATCCAGAGTCGATGGACTGTTGGAAAATGCTCACCAATGCATCCACTATTTCTAGGGCCACTTCCTTAATACTCTGGGATGCAGACTATAGGCCATGGGCATTTATCGGCCTTCAATCTCATCAATTTTCCGAACAGAATTTCCCACCTAATAAGGATATCCTTCAGTTCCTCCTTCTCATTAGACTCTCAGCCCCCTAGTACTTCCGGAAGGTTATTTGTGTCTTCCTTCGTGAAGACAGAACCAAAGTATTTGTTCAACTGGTCTGCCATTTCTTTGTTCCCCATTATAAATTCACCTGAATCTGACTGCAAGGGACCTACGTTTGTCTTCACTAATCTTTTTCTCTTCACATATCTATAGAAGATTTTGCAATCAGTTTTTATGTTCCCGGCAAGCTTCCTCTCATACTCGATTTACCCCCTCCTAATTAAACCCTTTGTCCTCCTCTGCTGAATTCTAAATTTCTCCCAGCCCTCAGGTTTGCTGCTTTTTCTGGCCAATTTATATGCCTCTTCCTTGGAATTAATACTATCCTTAATTTCCCTTGTTAGCCACTGTTGAGCCAACTTCCCCGTTTTAATTTTACTCCAGACAAGGATGTACAATTGTTGAAGTTCATCCATGTGATCTTTAAATGTTTGCCATTGCCTATCTACTGTCAATCCTCTAAGTATCATTTTCCAGAGAGGAGGAGAAATTTTTTCTCTCAGAGGGTTGTAAATCTATGGAATTCTCTGCACCAGAGAGTTGTGGAGGCTGGGTCATTGAATATATTTAAGGCAGAGATAGACAAATTTTTGAGTGCTAATGGAGTCATTATCATCATAGGCAGTCCCTCGAAATCGAGGAAAACTTGCTGCATTTTAAAAATGAGTTCTTAGGTGACTGAACAGTCGAATACCGGAATTACAGTCTCTATCACAGGTGGGACAGACAGTCGTTGAAGTTAAGGGTGGTTGGGACTGGTTTGCCGCACGCTCCTTCTGCTATCTGCACTTGGCTTCTGCATGCGCTCGGCGATGAGACTCGAGGTGCTCAGTGCCCTCACAGATGCACTTCCTCCACCTAGGGCGGTCTTTGGCCAGGGACTCCCAGGTGTTGGTGGGGATATTGCACTTTATCAAGGAGGCTTTGAGGGTGTCCTTGAAATGTTTCCTCTGCCCACCTTGGGCCCACCTGTTGCGTAGGAGTTCCGAGTAGAGCCCTTGCTTTGGGAGTCTTGTGTCAGGCATGCAAACTTGTGGAGCTGTTCGAGTGTGGTCAGTGCCTCGATGCTGGGGATGTTGGCCTGGTCAAGGATGCTAATGTTGGTGCTTCTGTCCTCCCAAGGGATTTGCAGAATCTTGCGTCGACATTGTTGGTGGTATTTCTCCAGCGAGTTGTGGTGTCTGCTCTATATGGTCCACATCTCTGAGCCATACAGGAAGGCGGGTATCACTACAGCCCTGTCGACCATGAGCTTGATGGCAGATTTGAGGCAGATCTTACATAGAAACATAGAAAATAGGTGCAGGATTGGGCCATTCAGCTCTTCTAGCCTGCACCACCATTCAATGAGTTCATGGCTGAACATGCAACTTCAGTACCCCCTTCCTGCTTTCTCGCCATACCCCTTGATCCCCCTAGTAGTAAGGACTTCATCTAACTCCCTTTTGAATATATATCTTCGAACACTTTTTTACTCAGGCAGCCAAAGAGGCAGTGTTGAATCTCGTCGTTGATGTCTGCCCTTGCTGATAATAGGCTCCCAAGGTATGGGAAATGGTCCAAGTTGTCCAGGGCTGTGCTGTGGATCTTGATGACTAGAGGGCAGTGTTGTGTGATGGGGACAGGCTCATGGAGGACCTTTGTCTTACAGGTGCTTAGTGTAAGGCCCATGCTTTCGTATGCCTCAGTAAAGATGTTGACTATGACTTGGAGTTCAGTCTCTGAATGTGCGCAGACACATGCATCGTACGTTTACTGTAGCTTGATGACAGAGTTTGGGACAGTCTTGGATCTGGTCTGGAGACAGCAAAGGTTGAACAGGTTCCCACTGGTTCTGTAGTTTAGTTCCACTCCAGCGGGGAGCTTGCTGAGTATGAGGTGGAGCATTGCAGCTAGGAAGTTTGAAAAGATGGTTGGCGCGATGATGCAGCCCTGCTTAACCCCGGTCTGGACATGGATTGGGCTTGTAATGGATCCGTTGGTCAGGATCATGGCTTGCATGACATTGTGGAGCAGGCAGAGGATGGTGACGAACTTTTGGGGGCAGCCGAGACGGAGGAGAACGCTCCATAGTCCCTGACGATTGACAGTGTCAAATGCCTTTGTAAGGTCAAAGAAGGCCATGTACAAGGGTTGGTGCTGCTCCCTGCGTTTTTCTTGCAGCTGTCGCGCTGTAAAAATCATGTTCGTTGTACCCCGAAGAGGACAGAATCCACACTGTGACTCCGGGAGGAGCTCCTCAGCCACAGCGGGAAGACGGTTGAGGAGGATTCTAGTGATGATTTTCCCAGTGACTGGGAGATCCCTCTGTCGTTGCTGCAGTCGGATTGTCCCCCTTTTTAAAAGATGGTCAGGATTACTGCATTTCTGAGATCTCCCGGCATGATCTCCTCCTTCCAGATGAGAGAGATGAGGTCATGCATTCGAGCCAATAGTGCCTCTCCATCATACTTTAGTGCCTCAGCGTGGATTCCATCCGCTCCCATTGCCTTGTTGTTCTTCAGCTGACAGATGGCCTTTTCTACTTCGTACTGTGCTGGGGTTTTGCTGAGATGGTGGCGGGTAGCATGCTGTGGGATGGAGTCGAGGACACTCAAGTCAAAGGAGATCTTCGAAGTGCTCCTTCCAGCGAGTCCTAACTGCCTTGGTGTCCTTGATGAGTGTCTCTCCATTCTTGGCCAGCAGTGGGGTGGGGCCTTGTGTGTTTGGGCCGTAGGTGGTCTTGACTGTGGTGAAGAATCCTCACACATCATGGCCGTCGGCCACCTGCTGAATCTCCTGTGCACTCTCCACCCACCATCTATTCTTTAGGTCGCGGGTTTTTGTTGAACCTCAGCCTTGAGCCGTCGGTAATGCTGTTTTGCTGCTCCCGAGTTGGGTTGTTGTTTCAGGCTCAGAAATGCCCTGCACTTGCAATTTATTAACTCTTGGCTCTGCTTGTCATTCTCATCAAACCAGTCCTGGTGTTTCCTGGTTGAGTGACCGAGCGTCTCTTTGCAGACACTGGTTATGGAGGTCTGGAGGGCAGACCAAGCGATGTGAGCATTCTGCGTCTAGGGGTCATCAAGTCACGCCAGATTAGCAGTGAGGCATTGACTGTAAAGGGCTCTCTTAGCTGGGTCTTTGAATGCCCCGGCATTGAGCTGTTTGCGACACTGCTTCTGCTGTCCCCTCTACTTTGGGGCTATGTTGATGTTGATGATGGATTGGATTTGGCGGTGGTCCGTCCAGCAGTCATTGGCTCCTGTCATGGTGCGGGTAATGCGCACATCCTTGCGATCCCTGGCTCGGATGATGATATAGTCGAGCAGGTGCTAGTGTTTGGAGTGATGTTGTCACAATGCCTTGTACTTTCCCTCTGGCGGAACAAGGTGCTGGTGATGACAAGTTCATGCTCTAGGCATTTTGTCAGGAGTAGGATACCGCTGGAGTTGGCTTTCCCTACCCCCTCTCTGCCAATCACGCCTCCCCAGAGGGCTGTGTCCTTGCCGACCCTGGCGTTGAAGTCACCGAGGAGGATCAGTTTGTTGTCCGCGGGGACATGGGACAGGAATTTTTCGAGGTTGGAGTAAAAACCCTCTTTGGTTTCATCAGTTGCATCGAGTGTTGGGGCATACGCACTGATGACTGTGGCGCATGGTTCTGGGGTTCTGGGGATAGGGTGAGTTGGAGGGTCATGAGACGTTCATTAATCCCGCAGGGGGAGTCTCTGAGGCGGTCGACCAGCTTGAAAGTGAAACCGACTCCCTGGAGGCGGCATTCTTCCTCTGGTTTGCCTTTCCAGAAGAAAGTGTAACCTCCACCTTGTTCCTTGAGCTGGCCTTCCCCTGTCCGCCGGGTCTCACTTGGCGATGTCGACATCGAAGCGCCTAAGTTCCCGGGCAACTATGGCAGTGCTGCGTTCCGGCCTATCGCTGATGGAGTTGTCCATGAGGGTCCTGACGTTCCAGGTCCTGAACTTCATATTGAAGGGTGGAAAATGCCTGTGCGTGAGTTCTTTTAACGTGGGGTGGCCTTTGCACACCAGCTACCACACGGGCTTAGCTGAGCAAGGTCTTGGTCCAGTGGCATGGGGGTCCAAGACGACTGGAGACCAGGCACTGCTGTATGGGCCTAGTTACCTACGGCGCGATGTGGGCCGTAAGCTCGGCGCTGAGTAGCACCCTTCGGTGAGATGGTAGGTGATCCGAGGCTTGGCTGGGGGCAGGCATTGGGAAGTCAGAGGTCCATTTTGTGGGGTGGGGGTCAGAGTGCTCAGAGTGGAGGGAGGAGAGGTCAAGCTGTTCAGAGTGGAGGGAGAAGAGGTCAATGTGTTCAGAGTGGAGGGAGGAGAGGTCAGAATGGTCACAGCCGCTGTGTTCACCGCGTGCTGGAAGAGCGAGCCCAGGACATCGTCAGTGGATGAAGGAAGGCCAGGGATGTCGCCGGAGGGAGAGAGGCCAGGATTTCATCGGAGGTCGCCTGTGGTCATTGGGGGTCGCTTGGAGCAGTTGAGTCGACCACTGCAGGTTGGTCGGGAGCTCCCCGGACATCGATGGTGTCTATGAGGAGTAGCTGAGTTGGCCACAGCTGGTGCGGGAGCGAGGTCTTGGCAGCAGGAAAGTTCGGTAGGTTGAATTTTCTATCTGAGTGGAGATCCAGCACTCACTGCTGAAGGTGAAGAGCAGTCACGGTTGGGGGATGGGCAGTAGGCTCAGGTAGCTGCCCTTGCAGCATGGATTTGTGTTTTAGGGTAAGAAATGCACCCCATATTATGGCCAGGGGAAGCTTAAACAGTAGGAGGGAGGAGATTGGGGGAGAGAGGATGTCAGATGGCAACAGATAGCAAAGGATAAAGTTGTTCAGCAGAGGAGCTCCCTAGGGAGCTGCCACCCTGGCGGCCATCTTGTGTACCCTAAGGGAGTAAAGGGTTATGGGGAGCGGGTAGGGAAGTGGAGCTGAGTCCATGATCAGATCAGCCATGATCTCATTGAATGATGGAGCAGGCTCGAGGGGCCAGATGGCCTACTCCCGCTCCTATTTCTTTTGTTTTTATGTTCTTATGTTCACTCAACCCAATCTACCTCTCTCACCATGATGCCCCACCCTGTCTCCCTTTCTCTCCGACCACCTGCTCTCTGCCAACCCGCCATCCTCTGAGCCCCCAGCCTCCCTCTCTCTCCGACACCCATCCTATCACCCCAATCTTCAGTCTCCCCCTCTCCGCATAATGTCCCACCCTGTCTCCCTTTCTCTCCGACCCCCTGCCACCAGTATCCTTCTCTGCCAACCCCCCCATACTCTGACTCCCAGTCTCTCTCTCTCTCTGACCCCCATTCCATCACCCCATTCCCCAGTCTCCCTCTCTCTCTGTTACCCTATACCTTGACCCCCAAGTCTTGCCACGTCCCCTTACCCTGAGTCCCAGTCTGTCTCTCTCCCCATTCTCCCATTCCCAGTCTCCCTCTCCTATGCAACCCTCATCTTCCTCTCTCCCCTGCGCCTGTGCCCCAATACCCCCACCGCATTCTCCCTCTATCCCTCTGAACCCCATTCTCAGTCTTGCTCTCTAGCATGGTTTTGGTAGCCATTTTAATTTAACAGTTGCGTGCCGGGTCTCTCAAGGCTCAGGAAACCTGAAAGCTGAAGGAAGAGGGAGCTGCCAGATCCAGTAGGTATTTGCTTTTCCAGCACTGCTTGTGGTCCAGGAGGAGCAGGAATGCTTCCCTCCAAACCCTCAAGCACGTCTCCTCCCATGATTGCTCCCCTCCGAGCTGATCTCATCCACCGAGATTTTTTTCCCTGAAATCTCTCCCCCTCCATGATCTCTCCCCCACTATCTCTCCCCCCACACCCCCACAATCATTCCCTCCCTCCTCTTTGCCGCAATCAGATCCCAACCCACCAACCTCTGATCTTCTCAATTGCCTGAGACCATCCAGAGCGGTCTCTGGCTGCTGCCTTGTACTATAGGTTATTTCACCCGGCAGCCAACCTGCTGTTAAATTTGACTGGACTCAGCCTTCCTGGTATCTCCTGTCTGCTGACATGTCCCGGCTCCCACCCTGGCTCCCTGTAATTATTGGGCCCTTGTGTTACATTGTGTGACGGAACATATTGAAGCGCCTGTTTAAATTCAGTCTGCAATGTGAGGAATGAGCTTTCTGTCTGCCTTTTGATGTGTACATAAATAAACAGACTAACTGAAACAGGAGTAATGTAACTAACTGTGTCCTTTATAGCAACTCCCAAAATGGTGTCCCAAAACCAGCATGAACCAGAATGTTTCCAGCAATTGTGAGTAGCTCCCACAGGGTCCTACTGCCTGTCTAGTGAGAGTTTGTGTAACAAACAAATAGAGTATGAATACAACATAATAGAGTATGAACACAACATATATTCCCCTTTCTGAAAAAATAGTCTATGTACAGACAAAGTCCTTGAGATAGACAGGCCGTGTTATGATACGCTGAGACCGGCGTGGATCTTGCGGTGTTTGATCGAGGTTATCCGTTGGGAACCAGAACGGTGCTTGTGTTCCATCCTGCTGGTCTGTTGGCCTGTGAGTTGGGATCAGTCTACGAGCATTCCATCGAGTTCCATCATTCAGCTCGTAGGTGTGAGGGCTGAACTTTTGCCCAATCTGTTTTGGAGGCGAAAGTGAAGATGCGAGCTTATGACTCCGGTTTGGGCGCTTAACTCTGACCCAATCTCCATTCTTCAGTGGGGGCTTTTGAGCACGTCATTTTGTGTCAGTGTATGACTTCGTTTTTTGTTGGTGTTCCGAAATCTGGGATGCGAGTGCGGTTATCTTCGCGCTAGGTTTGGCTGGGGGTTTGAGAATGGGGTTTGAGAATCTCGTAGCCAGCGAAGATTCCGCCCAATCATGAGCTCAGCGGGTTTCTTCCCCATTAGCGAGTGCTTTGTCGAACGGCATTTACGGAGAATGGCTTGAACCGTTTTGTCAAATGTTTTGCCTGCTGCGAGGTTGGATTTCAAACCCTCTTTGATGATGCGATTAAATTGCTCAACACCTCTGTTGCTTTGAGGATTGTACCGAGCAGTAAGGCGATGCCCGATAGCATGATGAGTGAGGAAATCCGCGAATTAGTTGGACACAAACTGTGGTCCATTGTCAGTGATTATGACCTCTGGGAGGCCCCACTTCATGAACATACACTGCAGAATAGTGATGATCATTGATGAGGTCACTGAACTTGAAGCGATTTCTGGCTATTTGGAATGCAGGTCATGCACTACAACAAGGAACCTCTGGTGCTGTGGTGCTGCTTCAACTGGACCGAAGATATCCAACAGTAGTTGTTGCCATGGTCTATGTGGCCATGGAATGGGCTTCATTGGTGCTGGTCAGATGTTGGTGGCCTTTTTGCTCAGACTGCATGCTTCGCAATGTGAGACAAGCTCCTCAATGCAAGTGACAATCCTAGGCCACCATACTGAATCATGACATCTCTGCTTCATGCGGACATTGCCAGAGGGTCCATTGTGTGCCAATGCGAGAACGCGCTGTTGAAGCGACTTGGGAATTATTGCTCTATCACCACGAGCTAGGCAGCCATCGTTCCAAATGGAAAATTAATCGCAAAGTCTGTAGAAGGTTTCCAGTCCTTCTGGAATTTGCTTAGGCCACTCAGTCTGGAGGAAGTGTTACACATGCTGGAGTGCAGCATCACTCTGTGATTCGGTTATGAGTTTGTCGCAGGAGACAAGGTTTCTGATGGACTGATTGATGATCAACGTGACATATGTGTCATCATCTGTGAACAAGTCAGCACCAGAGTCTGAAGCAGGTGTTAAGCAGCTGAGCATGTCAGCTACGTGGTTGCGACTGCCAGCGATGTACTGTATATCAAAGTTGCTGCGTAACTAGTTTGATGGCAGGGTCAACATGGGGACGATGGCAGAATTTTGTTGTCACTCCAAACCCTGTGAAGATTGAGGGATACTGCTTGTCAAAGTCGATTGTGTACACAGGTGTGCCGGCTGGGTCATAAAGTTTTAACCCAAGCTTGTCAAAAAGGTCAACATCCACGAGGCTTTGTCCCTTCGTGACATGAAAGGAAAAGTTCTCCAATGTTATGTCCTTGTAGTATATCGGGACAGATATGACCCCAAGTACCTCAATTTTGGAGTCGAAGTACACATGTAGAATGGAAGCTGCGGGCTGCAGTTGACAGTGCGTGAAGTGGGTTTTGTACACAGCCTCACTCAATATGGAGACTTTGGCTCCAAGGTCAATGAGGAGGCATTGCTTTCTCAATAATTTTATCCCTGCTCATTTCCTCTGTGAGTGCTCCAAAGTTACACGTAGTGGCCAGTTCAGTTAATTAAATGATATACTGTTTGATTGGTTCACCATTCCCTTCTGCCCTTTGACGAAATTTGTATCTCTCCATCATGATACTTTTCTTTGGTCCAAAATATTTCTCTAGGGCACTTACCGCTTTGTCGTATGACTCCGTGTCGTTGAGTTGGCCAAAGATGCGTTGGCCATCAGTGCCGAGGCAGTGGATAAGTATTGCACGGCGGCGAGCTGGTGTTATGTTGTCGCTGGCTAACTCACTCGCCATGAAGTACGTAGAAAAGCTTTTTATCCATCTCGGTCACGGAATTGGAGAGTGCCCGGGTGTGGAGAGGGAAGGCAGGGATTAGGGAGGTTAATTTGATTCATCCTCGTTGCCAAATTATGTTGTGTACGTAAATAAACAGACTAACTGAAACAGGAGTAATGTAACTAACTGTGTCCTTTATAGCAACTCTCAAAATTGTGTCCCAAAACCAGCATGAACCAGAATGTTTCCAGCAACTGTGAATAGCTCTTGCAAGGTCCTAATGTCTGTCTAGTGAGACTTTGTATAACAAACAAATACGGTATGAACACAACATAATAGAGTATGAACACAACACCTTTCCCTGAGCGCTTGGTGTGGGTGGCCAGCTGCATTTTCTCCAACCCCCATTAGTGAGCAATCAATGCCTCCTTGGACTGTGAAATCTCCACCTTGCCCACCTCTAATCTGCCATGAAGGGAATCTATTTTATGGCCTCGAGCTTGCTAGTTCAGTATCATAACTACTAGGTTACTGTATCAATAGAAGTATTTTAAAGTGACTGCGAAATGAATGATTTTGGGTTTATAATAGTATACAATAGCTGCTGTTTTTTGATATAGTTTGGTTACTGGTGAAACTGAAGCAATCCCATGAGCATCTTACCACTTCAACGCTGTGTGCAGTTGAAACTTGCTTTTCTCAAGTAAATAAACAGACCTCACTTATTCTGCACAAATGCAGCACTATGGGGCCAAAATTCCCTGTCGCCCTGGTTGGAGGTGGTAACCTCATCGGTGACGGACACTCTGCTTCCAGTTCATAAGTCCTGGCCGAGATTCGAAATTCGGAATACTGCCCCTCACAGGAAGTGAAGCGCAATTTCACGCACTCCATTTCCTTTCGGGGGAGGATCGGGGGCATCGCGGAGCGCTACACAGCCTCTCCGTGCGCTGACCCATTTCAACGCTCTCCTCTTCCATTAAAGGGGAAGAGTCCTGCGAGCACTGGGCCACCAGGGCTAAGGGGTGCTGTGGCTGCAGCCCAGCACCAAAACAGAGTGCCGGGCTGCACGATCGCGGCACTGACTCTGCGAAAGGAGCAGACAATGGCCCGACCGGTAAAGGGGGGGTTGAAAAAAAGATGGTGGCATGCAGCGCGCCTCCCCTTTAAGTTTTGCCCCGCGATGGGTGTCCGGCTTGGTTGGCAACCCACGAGCAGCCTCATGCTGGCCAATTTCTGCCTCCGCTAACTCCTGCGCAATTTCGCGGGAGCTGGTAGCCCACCCCAAACCCTCCCCGGGCGAAAAAACTCCGCCGGAGACGCTAACAGGAGGCGCACAACAGGGGAATTCCGCCCACATATGTCTGAAGTCAGTAGAGAAGCTCGAATGGCCTTATTAATCTAAAACCACTGGTGTTGCCAAGTTCATTTTGTAGCAGATGTAGCAAATGTGCAAATGAATGATAACCCAGGCAAACCTCAAAACCACAGAGATATAATCTGTAACTGGCAGGTTGGTAAACCACATTATAAACTGAATAGGAGGCTTTTGAGATCCACCAAAACCATTTGAATGATATTGTAACCTTCTTTCTATATAGGTTCAGCTTCACTTGGTAACAGACTGACACTCTGTAGTAATTTGTATTCTGTCTTCATTTCCCAAGAGTTTCTGAATATCTAGCAAATGGCTTTATAGCTGAGATATGAATCTGGGCCAGTCAGTTTCTCTACTACATTTTCTTTAAATCTACTGTGATCAGAGGCAGCATGATTGTTTATACAAATTTTTCTTGGAAGCTACCACTTTGCCCCAATGATGCAAGTTACCCCTCTCCTCCCGCCGTCATCCCCGCCCCCTCCGCCCCCCACAGTTTATATTCCCTTTTCACCACTTAAGTCTCATAGGGGGAGGAATTTGGTTGGATATTGCCCTCGCGAGGGGCACTCCAGTGGTGCTAAAGAGTTTGCAGCCGCGAGCACCGACATTTGCGCCGTTCGGCAAATTCAGTGTGCCAGTACCGGCGGCACTGTGAAGTATTGCTCGGCCAAATAGTGCCGGTGTGCAACGCCCACAGCCACCCCCCTGCCTCCTCCCCCGGTATCGACACAGATGCAAAATTTGATTTGCGTGGCACCCAGAGCACCCCGTAGTGACCCCCCCAGAGAAAGCTGGCGTGCACTGCTGTCCCGGGGCGCGAAGCGAAGGAATGACTGAGGTCAGTGTGATTGATATATATTTTTTTGTGATTTGACTTTATTTGGGGTGAGTAATGTATAGGGAATATTTCTTGTGTTTTTTGATCCGACGTTTTTTTTTTGCAGGGAGGCCTCTCTTAGGTTGCTACAAAGCAGGCTTTTTAGCATGGGATAGTCAGTTGCTCGCCCAGCCTAGTGCCCACTCCACTCCACCCTCAGGGCGCAAAAACGACATTTTGCTTTTCCTGTCGCTAAAGATTTTCCATCTCTAAATTTGGCGCCAGCCCGACTTTAGCTCCTTTGGGACCCTCCAACCAAATTTCTAGCCGACACGGAGTTATGAATCTACAAATGTTTCCAACTTTGTGGGGTCTCAACAATTTGCCCATTCTTTCGGCATGAGCCCAGAGATAATGGGTAAATCATGCAAGGCTTGCTTGCCGACACAGAGTGTAGATTGAAGATTCGGGGGTGAGGGTCAGCACACCTGCTTCGAGGTGCTCCTGATCTCCCAGTGATCAATGTTCATTTTGATCACTGGAAAATTGGGAGCATCGTGAATTGGCTGCATTGATCTCCGTACCTGATTCTCCGATCTGCTCTGCACCAGAAGCGAAAAACTGCGCAATATTTAATGGTGTCGAGAGGCTACTTGACTATGGGGGTTATTACAGTTGAGACTAATCCTGTCAGAAACTGATAATTAGGTGCATATACTTTCCAGATGGGATAATTGGAAATTCCTTCTGAATTCCACTTCCACGTTCAGAGGTACTGAGGCCAAAGATAGTGCCCTCTCTGAAACCCTGGCTGAGATCATCTGACTCAGCACAGCCCAGGAGTCAAACTTGTGACTAGCACTAGGACAGCCAAAGTCAAAGAAATGATAGGAGTGAGATTTATGATCACAATGAATGATGCAGTTTGCAAACCCATTTAAGAAAACAGAGCCACATTAATTTGCGTGACATGTATGACAATAGGTCACACTTTTAATGTAAATGAATGTCTGCCACTGCTAATCAGTGAAACAAGACAGATCTGTTTTTTTTTATTAGTTCGTAGGATATGAGTGTCTTTGGCAAGGCTGGCATTTATTGTCCAGCCCAATTGCCCTTGAACAGGTGGTGGTGAGCCACCTTCTTGAACCGCTGCAGTCCGTGTGGCAAAGGTACTTCCATAGTGCTGTAAGGGAGGGAGTTCCAGGATTTTGACCGAGCGACGATGAAGGACCGGTCATGCCCTTATCATTCTAGGTGGTAGAGGTCATGGGTTTGGGAGGTGCTGCCAAAGAAGTCTTGGCAATTTGCTGCAGTGCATCTTGTAGATAGTACACACTGCAACCACGGTGCGCTGGTGGTGGAGGGAGTGAATGTTAAAGGTGGGGGATGGGGTGCCGATCAAGCGAGCTGCTTTGTCCTGGATGGTGTCGAGTTTCTTGAGTGTTGTTGGAGCTGCATTCATCCAGGCGAGTGGAGATCATTCCATCACACTCCTGACTTGTGCCTTGTAGATGGTGGCAAAACTTTGGGGAGTCAGGAGGTGAGACACTCACCGCAGGATACCAGCCTCTGACCTGCTCTTGTAGCTACAGTATTTATGTGGCTGGACCAGTTAAGTTTCTGGTCAATGGAGACCCCCTGGATGTTGATGGTGGAGGACTCGGCAATAATAATGCCGTTGAATGTAAAGGGGTAGTGGTTAGACTCTCAGTTGTTGGAGTCATTGCCTGGCACTTGCGTGGCACGAATGTTACTTGCCACTTATTACCCCAAATCTGAATGTCGTCCTGGTCTTGCTCCATGCGGGCACGAACTGCTTCATTTTCTGAGGAGTTGTGAATGGCACTGAATGCTGTGCAGACATCAGATGGAGGGAAGGTCATTGATGAAGCAGCTGAAGATGGTTGGGCCTAGGACACTGCCCTGAGGAACTGCTGCAGTGATGTCCTGGGGCTGAGATGATTGATGTCCAACCACCACAACCATCTTCCATTGTGCTGGGTATGACTCCAGCCATTGGAGAGTTTTCCCCCTGATTTCCATTTACTTGAATTTTACTAGGGCTCTTGATGTCATACTCAGTCAAATTTTGTCTTTATGTCAAGGGCAGATATTTTCACCTCACCTCTGGAATTCACCTCTTTTGTCCATGTTTGGACCAAGGCTGTAATGAGGACTGGAGCCGAGCGGAACCCAAACTGAGCATTAGTGAGCAGGTTATTGGTGAGCAAGTGTCAATTGATAGCACTGTCAATGACACCTTCCATCACTTTGCTGATGAATGAGAGTAGACTGATGGGGCGGTAATTGCCCAGATTGGATTTGTCCTGCTTTTTGTGGACAGGACACACCTCGGATGTTTTCCACATTGTAACTGTACTGGAATAGCTTGGCTAGAGGTGAGGCTAATTCTGGGGCACAAGTCTTCAGCATAACAGCCGGGATGTTGTCGGGGCTCATAGCCTTTGCTGTACCCAGTGCACTCAGCCATTTCTCGATATCACGTGGAGTGAATTGAATTGGTTGAAGACTGGCTTCTGTGATGGTGGGGACCTCAAGAGAAAGCTGATATGGATCAGCCACTTGGCACTTATGGTTGAAGATGGGTGCAAAACCCTTCAGCCTTGTCTTTTGCACTCACGTGTTGGGCTCCGCCATCATTGAGCATGGGGATATTCATGGAGTCTCCTCCTCCTGTTAGCTGTTTAATGTTTCACCACCATTCACAACTGGATGTGCAGGACTGCAGAGCTTTGATCTGATCCGTTGATTGTGGGATCACTTAGCCCTGTCTATAGCATGCTGCTTTCCCTTTTTAGCATGCATATAGTCCTGTGTTGCAGCTTCCCCAAGTTTGCACCGCATTTTTAGGTACACCTGGTTCTGCTCCTGCCATGCTCTTCTGCACTCCTCATTGGACCAGGGTTGGTCCCCTGGCTTGATGGTAATGATAGATTGAGGGGTATGCCGGGTCTTGAGGTTAGATATTTGGTGGAATACAATTCTGCTGCTGTTGATGGCCCACAGTGCCTCATGGGTGCCCAGTTTTGAGCTGCTAGATCTGTTCTGAATCTATCCCATTTGTCACGGTGGTAGTGCCACACAACACGATGGAGGATGTCCTCAGTGTGGAGACAGGACTTTGTCTCCACAGGGACTCTGCAGTGGTCATTCCTACCAATGCTGTCATGGACAGATGCATCTGTGACAAATAGACTTGTGAGGACGAGGTCAAGTAGGTTTTTCACTCGTGTTGTTTCTCTCACCACCTGTCGCAGGCCCAGTCTGGCAGCAATGTTATACATTTACTCTTCAGGAGAGCCTTAACTTTATTTTAACAACTACTCACAAATGTTTCACGTGAGAGATAGAAAACTGGAAATGAAGGGAGGAAAAAGGATCAAGGGAGACAGGCAGTGATAGAAAGAAATGCATCCATGTTTCACTTAGAGCAGCAGTTTGATAACACATCAGTGTAAGAAAGTCACTGGACATTCAGCGCCAGTGCCTAAATTCTGAATTCAGCCCTAGGGTGAGTGACAAAATAATCTCACTGCTCCTTTGATGGGTGCTTTGCTGAAGCCTGTATGAGACCTTGGCTAATGGAGGAAGCAATGACACAAGCAGCACTGTACATTTAGTGCAAAGCGTGGTTAATTCAAAACTATGTAGCTGCACATGCTGCTGACAGAAACCCCAAGAGAGTCTGTGCAGGGAAGTGAGAATTGTACTGCAACTCACTTTCAACCCATTCAAATAAATGAAAAGTGAAATTTTGGAAAGTGTAATGCCACTGTTATACTTGGGAATGTTCCAAGCCTTGCTTCAGGTTTTAAAGGACTTTCTCAGTGTGAGAGGAAAGTGCAAAATTCTCACATAAATGTGTTTGTGTGTGTTTTATTTTTATAAAAGAGAAATCTATATTAGTTGATAACCTGTGATGTTGCTCATGCACATTCTGAAGCACAGTGTGACATTTTCAACAGTAACTTCGATTTATATGGTGCCTTTACCATACAAAACGTCCCTTCGGCACTTTACAGGAAATAATAGGAACAGAAGCTGAGAAGAGTTTACGAAGTGTGACTGAAGGCTTGGCTGAAAAAATGGATTTTGAGAAACATCTTAAAGGTGGAGAGAGCAGTAGAGATATTGGCCCCAAGTTTCGGCCCGTGCTGAAAACGGCGCACCTCCGAGCTGGACGCCTGTACTTCGCGCCTAAAAGTGCGCAAGAAAAAAACTTCGATATTCTCCGGCTCCTCGGAGCTCGATCTCAGCTTGGCGCGGCGCGCTCTTCACAGCGGGGGGCGGAGCTAAACACTCGCGCTGATTCTGTAAGTAGTGGGGGGCGGGTCCAATTTAAATGAGCCAATGTGGTGCTGGCAACCCTGCGCATACGTGTTGGAGCGTGCGCGCACGCGCAGTGTCAAACAAACATTGGCACTCGGCCATTTTTAAAAGGACTCGGCTGCTGTCGAGCCACTGACGCCGCCCCTTAAGCGTGGCCGAATGGCCTCAACCCCCTTGAAAAACTGCGTGCATCTGGTATTGATCCTTCGGCTGCCGGCCAGCCACTGACGCTGCTCCTATTCCATGGCTGAATGGCCTCAGCCCCCTTGAAAAGCTGCGTGCGTCCGGTGTTGATCCTTCGGCTGCCGGCCAGCCACTGACGCCGCTCCTATTCCATGGCCGAATGGCCTCAGCCCCCTTGAAAAGCTGCCTGCGTCCGGTGTTGATCCTTTGACTGCCGGCCAGCCACTGACGCTGCTCCTATCCCATGGCTGAATGGCCACAACCCCCTTGAAAAGCTGCATGCCTCTGGTGTTGATCCTTCGGCTGCTGGCCAGCCACTAACAGAATGAAGGTCTGCCTGCAGCACAGCAGCTCAGCTCGAAGGTTGCTTGCTGCCACTGTTGGGGCTGCCATCGAGACACTGACGCCACACTCCTGCCTGTCTCCAACATGAAAGGCCTGCCTGGAGCACAGCAGCTCGAAGGCTGCTAATGTTTCACACAGGTAGGAACATGGTTTATTTAATCTTTTCTTTGCTTATAAATTTTTATTCAGGTTGGATTTATTTGTATAATATTTGTATAAGTATAACTAAGGATTGATTTTAGAATTTAATGACTTCCTTTCCCCCCCCCTGCCCCTCCCCACCTCGTTCCCTACACCTGATTTGTAACCTACGCCTGATTTTCTAAAGTGTAGACAAGGTTTTTTCGAACGTACTAAAATCTTCACTTACTCCATTCTAAGTTAGTTTGGAGTAAGTTTTCACTGCCGAAACTTTAAAAACAGGCGTAAGTGGCTGGACACACCCCCTTTTGAAAAAGAAATTCTGTTCCAAAGTGAAACTGTTCTAACTGACTCGAACTGGAGCAAACTAAATGCCGAGAATTTGAATTTCTAAGATACTCCGTTCTACACCAGTTGCTCCAAAAAATCAGGAGCAACTGAGGCCGAAACTTGGGCCCATTGGGTTTAAGGAAGGGGTTCCAGGGAGTTCAAAATGGCTGAAATCCCAGCCACCAATGCAAGGGAGGCGGGGGGGGGGGGGGGGGCAAGCACAAGAGGCCAGAGACTGAAAGGTGTGGGAAGAGCAGTAACTCTAAAGGAGGTGGTAGACGTAGCATGGAGTCAGACCCTTTAAGAATCGTATTGTCCCTTTAAGACCACTTCACGAGTGGTCTAATTCGAAGAATTTATTAATTACAGCTGCATCTAAATTCCTGATGTCCGGCTCCTGGTCAGAAAAAAAAGTATTCACATCGGAATATAGGAACAGGAGTAGATCCTTCAACCCCTTGAGCCTGTTGTGACATTCAGTTAGATCATGGCTAATCTGTACCTCAATGCCTTTGTTCCACATCCCTTGACTCCCTTACCAACAAAATATATATCTATCCAAGTCTTGAAAATGTCAATTGACCCACAGCATTTTGGTGGGAGCGAGTTCCAGGTTTCCACTACCCTTTGTGTGAAAAAGCGCTTTCTAATTTCAGTCCTAAATGGCCTACCTTGAATTTTAAGATTATGCCCCCTTATTCTGGATTCCCTCCCCAGAGAAAATGTTTTTTCTGTATCTAGCCTGTTATATTTTTCATAATTTTTTTGAAAATCTCAATTAGATCACCCCTCATCCTTCTAATCTCAAGGCAGGAAAGCCAAGTTTATGCAACCTATCCTCATTAGTTAACCTTTTTAAGCCCCGGAATCATTCTGGTAAATCCCCTTCCAAGGCCAATATATCTTTCCTGGGGATTGGTGTGCAGAATTGAACACAGTAATCCTAATGAGATCTTGCCAAGGCATTGTAGAACTTCAGCATCACCTCCTCACTTTTATATTTCAGTCCCCTTGAGATAAAGGTCTACATTCTATTGGTCTTTTTGATTAATTTTGTACCTATTCACTAGCTTTTAGTAATTTATGTACCTGGACACCTAATATCCTTTACTCCTCCACAGCTTCTAATAGTTCACAATTATGAAAATATTCTGATTTGTCTTTCTCAGATCCAAGGTGGATGACCTCACTTTTCCCACTATTGAACTCCATCTGCCATAGTTTTGTCCACTCACTTAGTCCGTCCATGTCCCATTGTATCATCCTTCTCCCATTTACACAACGTGCTGTGCCTTTTAACTCAGTGCCATCTGCAAACTTGAATATACAACTCTCTAATCCTTCATTCAAATCATTAATAAATATGGCAAACAGCTGAGGCCCTAGTGCCGATTGCTGGGGAACACCATTTATCATATTCCAATTAGAAAACACACTCTTTATCCCCACTCTCTATTCTCTACCTCCGAACCAATTGCCAACCCATGTCACAATGTTAACTCCAATTCAGTGAGCTCTCATTTTTGCTGATACTTTCTCGTGCGAAACCTTATCAAGTGACTTCTGTAAGTACAGAAAGACATCCAGAGGCACTCCTCTCTCTCTCTCCAACATGCTAGTGAACTCCTCAAAAAATTCACTAGATTAGATAAAAAAAATATGACCTACCTTTCACGAATCCACACTGATTCTCTGATCAACTAATACTTGTCTAATGATCGGCATACATGCTCTTTTCATATTTGCATCCAGGATACTTGAGGGTAGAAATTGCATTTTGCTGAGTTTTTGAGCACAAAATCGGTATTCCACGTACAAATTTCGTGGTGGCTGCTACCATATTGACTAAGATGCACATTAAGTGCCCTAGCGGCCACTTGAAATGAATGCTGGCCTCATTAAAGTATGTAAATATAGGAACATAGGAACAGGACTTGGCCCTTCAGCACCTCAAGCATGTTCCGCCATTCAATGAGATCATTGCTGATCTGTATCCTAACTCCAAATGTGTCATATAACTTAACACTCTGGACTAGAAAAAATCTATCGATATTAGATTTGAAATTATTAATTGAGCTTGCATCCACTGCTTTTTGTGGGAGAGAGTTCCACATTTCTACCATCCTTTACGTGAAGAAGTGTTTCCAAACCTTACTCCTAAATGGCCTGTGCTTGAATTAGGACCCTTTGTAGAAATTGTTGCCTGGGAGCTTTACATTCCCTCATTCTTATAACCGCCCAGAAAAACATGCCGCAAAGCTAGCTGAAGTACCAATATTGAAAGAAATACCCACCTCCTTTAAGGTAAGTCTCTGGAAAGTAAGATTTTAGGCTTTTATGGCTGCATTTTTGCAGTTTTAGTGATTACGCAGCTGTTGGTTTACAGCAGACATTTGGCTGCAGCTGTACTGCTTGACATCACTGGCTGCAAGAGTACCAGAAAAGATGGGAATATTGCTGGGGTTACCACTGAAGGCGCCACAGCAGCGGCAATAGGAGCAGCACAAAAGACCTGTAGAGGGTCAAAGAAGACAGCGAAGGAGGCAAAGGCGAAGGTGGCATTACAGCATGTGGATATTTCACAACAGAATGTCACACCTCAACAGAAGAGCAGTGTGGGAGGAGGCTGTGCTTCAGCAGGCAGACAGTCACTGACCTACATCACCTGTTGCAGCAGGATTTGGAGTCATACACCAGGGCACACACAGCACTTCCTGTGGCTGTGTAGGTTATGGTAGCGCTCAACTTCATTCCAGGTGACATCAGCAACATCAGACAATTTGCTGTCCGTATAACCATCAAACAGGTGACAGATGCCATCTTTACAAGGAGACAGCAATACATCACCTTCACACTGCAGGTTTAAGATCAGAAGGAGAATTCTCAGATTTTCCCACATTGCTGGATTTTCCCATTGACTGCACACACGTTGCTCTGCATGCTCTCTGTTGTGTATCTGTAAAGCATGCATTCCTATGTTCCGCCGACAGGGAGCGCATCTCCTGAAGTCCCAATGGGTTTCCTAGCATCCCTTGGGAGCACTGTATATAAGCCGGCCCCTAAGGCCTGTTCCTCACTCTGGGGTGTCTTATTAAAGACTGAGGTCACTGTTACTTTAACCTCCCTGTGTGCAGTCTCAACTGTTAGGAACACAACAACTGGCAATGAGTATACGAATCCAACGCAAAGATGCAGCAAACTGTGGGCATCCTGGAGAAGTTCTCGGAGGATGAGGACTGGGAAGCCTATGTCCAACGGCTAGACCAGTACTTTGTAGCCAACGAGCTGGACGGAGAAGGAAGTACTGCAAAAAGGAGAGCGGTCCTCCTCACAGTCTGCGGGGCACCGGCCTACAGCCTCATGAAGAATCTTCTGGCTCCGGTGAAACCCACAGATAAGTCGTATAAGGAGCTGTGTACACTGGTTCGGGAGCATCTTAATCCGAGGGAGAGCGTGCTGATGGCGAGGTATCTTCGATAGGTCTATTGTTATCAGCGAAGTTACATTGATTTGTCGACTCTTATCAGACAGACTCTGAGTGGTACATGCAACTGTCCATCTCTCATCATTGTTTTGTTCCTTACGGCCAAAGGGATCAAGGGGTATGAAGAGAAAGCAGGAATGGGATACTGAGGTTGAATGATCAGCCATGATCTTATTGAATGGTGGTGCAGGCTCAAAGGGCCGAATGGCCTGCTCATGCACCTAATTTCTAAGTTTTTTTTTATCAGTTCTACACGTGTCAGCGATCTGAAGGTCAGGAAGTGGCGAGCTACGTCGCCGAGCTAAGGCGACTTGCAGGACAATGTGAGTTTGATGGCTACCTGGAGCAAATACTCAGAGACTTTTTTGTACTGGGCATTGGCCACGAGACCATCCTACGAAAACTTTTGACTGTAGAGACACCGATCCTCAGTAAGGCCATTGCGATTTATGTCCACCAGTGATAACACCAAACAAATCTCTCAGCACACAAGTGCGAGCAATGTTCATAAATTAAATGGAACTGTATTAGTGAGCAGAAATGTACAGGCAGAAATCACGAGTCTGTAACTGCCAGCAGGCCTCAGGTGACCCAGATGACTCAGAGTCCGTAACAAAGGATGAATGCAGGGCAATTCACACCTTGTTGGCGTTGTGGAGGCTTCCATTCAGACTATTCATGCCGCTTCAAAGGGTATGTTTGCAAGAGCTGTGGAACAATGGGGCACCTCCAACGAGCTTGCAGACAAGCTGCAAGCTCTGCAAAACCTGCTAACCACCATGTGGCAGATGAGGATCGGTCCATGGTGGCTCAAAGCAATTTCGATCCTCAGAGAGAGGAGGCAGATGCTGAAGTACATGGGGTGCACACAATTTTGAAGAAATGTCCACCTATAATGCTAAATGTAAAATTGAATGGCTTACCTGTAGCCATGGAACTGAACACTGGCGCTGAGTAAAAAGATGTTTGAGAGACTCTGGTGCAACAAAGCACTCAGACCAGCACTGAGCCCCATCCTCACGAAACTGAGAACGTACATCAAAGAGCTTATCACTGTCCTGGGCAGCGCCATGGTCAAGGTCACCTACGAGGGCACGGTGCATGAACTGCCACTCTGGATTATCCCGTGCGATGGCCCCACACTGCTTGGAAGGAGCTGGCTTGGCAAAATCCACTGGAACTGGATGAGATCCGAGCGCTGTCACATGTCGATGAGGGCTCATGTACCCAGGTTCTGAACAAATTTCCTTCCCTTTTTGAGCCAGGCATTGGAAACTTTTCCTGGGCGAAGGTGCAGATCCACTTGGTCCCAGAGGCACGACCCATTCAGCACAAAGCGCGAGCGGTATCTCACATGATGAGGGAGAGAGTGGAAATCGAGCTAGACAGGCTGCAATGCGAGGGCCAGTGGAATTCAGCGAGTGGGCCAGCCCAATTGTTCCAGTACTCAAAAGTGATGGCACGGTCAGGATTTGCGGCGGTTATAAAGTAACTATTAATCGTTTCTCGTTACAGGACTAATACCCGCCACCTAAGGCAGACGACCTATTTGCGACGCTGACAGGAGACAAGACGTTCACCAAGCTCGATCTGACTTCGGCCTACATGATGCAAGTGCTGGAGGAGTCTTCGAAGGGCCTCACCTGCATCAACACGCACAAGGGACTGTTCATCTACAACAGATGCCCGTTTGGAATTTGGTCGGCTGCAGCGATCTTCCAGAGAAACATGGAGAGCCTACTCAAGTCGGTACCACACACGGTGGTCTTTTAGGATGATATATTGGTCACAGGTCGGGACATCGCCGAGCACCTACAAAACCTGGGGGAGGTCCTCCAGCGACTGGATCGCATAGGGCTGCGGCTGAAGAGGTCGAAATGCGTTTTCATGATAACAGAAGTGGAGTTTTTGGGGAGAAAGATCGTGGCAGATGGCATTCAGCCCTCAGACGCCAATACAGAGGCTATCAGGAACGTGTTCAGGCCACAGAATGTCACGGAGCTGCGGTAGTTCCTGGAACTCCTCAACTATTTTGGTAACTACCTATCGGGGTTAAGCACCCTCTGAGAGCCCCTACATGTGTTATAGCATGAAGGTGAGAACTGGGTATGGGGAAAAAAACAAATAATTGCTTTTGAGAAAGCCAAAAACATTTTATGCTCCAACAAGCTGCTTGTATTGTATAACCTGTATAAAAGACTTGTGATTGCATGTGATGCGTCGTCGTATGGAGTCGGGTGTGTATTACAACAAGCTAACGTTGCGGGGAAGTTGCAATCTGTCGCCTATGCCTCCAGGAGCTTGTCTAAGGCCGAGAGGGCCAACAGCATGATTGAGAAAGAGGCATTAGCGTGTGTGTTCGGGGTAAAGAAAATGCATCAGTACCTGTTTGGCCTCAAATTTGAGCTGGAAACGGATCACAAGCCCCTCATGTCCCTGTTCGCTGAAAACAAGGGGATAAATATTAATGCCTCAGCCCGCATACAAAAGTGGGCACTCCCGCGATCAGCGTATAACTATACCATCCGCCACAACCAGGCACCAGGAACTGTGCGGATGCTCTCAGTCGGCTACCATTGCCCACCATGGTGGTGGAAATGGCGCAGCCTGCAAACTTGTTGATGGTGGCGCAGCCCGCAGGCTTGTTGATGGTCATGGAAGCGTTTGAAAAGGATAAATCACCTGTCACAGCACGCCAGATTAAGACTTAGACCAGCCAAGATCCTCTGCTGTGCCTAGTAACAAACTGTGTATCACATGGGAGCTGGGCCAGCATCCCCGTTGAAATGCGAGAGTTAATCAAGCCATTCCAGTGGCAAAAGGACGAGCTGTCCATTCAGGCAGACTGCCTGTTGTGGGGTAACCGTGTAGTGCTACCCAAAAAGGGCAGGGAGATGTTCATCTCGGATTTCCACAGCACACACCCGGGTATAGTAATGATGAAAGCGATAGCTAGATCCCACGTGTGGTGGCTCGGTATCGACTCTGACTTAGAGTCCTGTGTATGGCAATGCAGCAAGTATACTCAGTTGAGCAACGAGCTCAGAGAGGCACCACTAAGTTTGTGGTCCTGGCCCTCCAGACAATGGTCGAGGATCCATGTCGACTATGCGGGCCCGTTTCTCGGTAAAATGTTCCTGGTGGTGGTGGATGCTTTTTCAAAATGGATTGAAGGTGAAATAATGTCGGGAAGCACCGCCACCACCACCATTGAAAGCCTGAGGGTCATGTTTGCCACCCACAGCCTGCCTGACATATTGGTCAGTGACAACGGGCCATGTTTCACCAGTGACGAATTTAAAGAATTCATGACCCGCAATGAGATCAAACATGTCACCTCAGCTCCGTTTAAACCAGCCTCCAATGGGCAGGCAGAGCGGGCAATACAAACAATCAAACAGAACCTCAAACGAGTCACAGAAGGCTCACTCCAAACCCACCTGTCCCGAGTACTGCTCAACTACCGCACGAGACCCCAATCACTCACAGAGGTTCCCCCAGCTGAGCTACTCATGAAAAAGACACTTAAAACCAGACTCTTGCTGGTTCACTCCAACCTGCATGATCAGGTAGAGAGCAGGTGGCAGCAACAAAATGTAAACGATGGTCGCGCCACTGTGTCACGGGAAATTGATCTGAATGACCCCGTGTATGCGCTAAACTATGGACATGGTCCCAAGTGGACCACGAGCACGGTGATAGCTAAAGAAGGGAGTAGGGTATTTGTAGTCAAACTAGACAATGGACAAATTTGCAGAAAGCACCTGGACCAATCGAGGCTGTAGTTCACAGACTGCCCTGAACAACCCACAGCAGACACCACCTTTGTTGCGCCCACAACACACACCCAAAGGATCAACAATACCACCCCGGACCAGGAAATCGAACCCATCACGCCCAACAGCCCAGCAGGGCCAACAACACACCAGCCCAGCGAGGGCACAGCCAACACACCAGAGCAGACATTTGTACCGAGGCGGTCCACCAGGGAAAGAAAGGCTCCCGATCGCCTCACCTTGTAAATAGTTTTCACTTTGACTTTGGCAGGGAGTGCTGTTGTGTATCTGTAAAGCATGCACTCCCATGTTCCGCCACCAGGGAGCACATCCCCTGAAGTCCCAAGGGATCCCAGCATCTCTTGGGAGCACTGTATATAAGTGGCCCCTAAGGCCTGTTCCTCACTCTGGAATATCTTAATAAAGACTAAGGTCAGTGTTACTTTAACCTCCCTGTGTGCAGTCTCATCTGTGTTAGGAACACAATACTCTCCTTCAAGAAGCAGCCATGCTATATAACGGGAAACATACATAGAAACAGAGAAAATAGGTGCAGGTGTCGGCTATATGGCCCTTCGAGCCTGCACCATCATTCGATAAGATCATGGCTGATCATTCCCTCAGTAACCATTTCCTGTTTTCTCTCCATACCCCTTGATCCCCTTAGCTGTAAGGGCTATATCTAACTCCCTCTTGAATATATCCAATGAACTGACATCAACAACTCTCTGCGGTAGAGAATTCCACAGGTTAACAACTCTCTGAGTGAAGAAGTTTCTCCTCATCTCAGTCCTAAATGGCCTACCCCTTATCCTAACACTGTGTCCCCAGGTTCTGGACTTCCCCAACATCGGGAACAATCTACCCGCATCTAACCTGTCCCGTCCTGTCAGAATTTTGTATGTTTCTATGAGATCCCCTCTCATCCTTCGAAACTCCAATGTATAAAGGTCCAGTTGAAACATTCTCTCCTCATATGTCAGTCCAGCCATCCCGGGAATCAGTCTGGTGAACCTTTGCTGCACTCCCTCAATAGCAAGAACGTCCTTCCTCAGATTAGAAGACCGAAACTGAACACAATATTCCAGGTGAGGCCTCACCAAGGTCCTGTATAACTGCAGTAAGACCTCCCTTCTCCGATACACAAATCACCTAGCTATGAAGGCCAACATACTATTTGCCAATTTGCCGACTGCTGTACCTGTATGCCAACTTTCAATGACTGATGAACCATGACACCCAGGTCTCGTTGCACCTCCCATTTTCCTACCATTCAAATAATATTCTGTATTCAGCTTTTTGCCCCCAAAGTGGATAACCTCAAATTTTCCACATTATACTGCATCTGCCATGCATTTGCCCACTCACCTAACCTGTCTAAGTCACCCTGCAGCCTCTTAGCATCCCCCCGACAGCTCACACCGCCACCCAGTTTAATGTCTTCTGCAAACTTGGAGATATTACACTCAATTCCTTCATCCAAATCATTGATGTATATTGTAAAGAGCTGGGGTCCCATCACTGAGCCCTGCGGCACTCCACTAGTCTCTGCTTGCCATTCTAAAAAAGGAACCATTTACCCCGACTGCTTCCTGTCTGCCAACCAGTTCTCTATCAACGTCAGTTCATTACCCCCAATACCATGTGCTTTGATTTTGCACACCAATCTCTTGTTTAGACCCTGTCAAAAGCCTTTTGACAATCCAAATACACCACATCCACTGGTTCTCCCTTGTCCACTCTACTCGTTACATCCTCAAAAAATTCCAGAAGATTTGTCAAGCATGATTTCCCCTTCATAAATCCATGCTGACTTGGACCGATCCTATCACTGCTTTCCAAATGCGCTGCTATTTCATCCTTAATTATTGATTCCAACATTTTCTCCACGACTGATGTCAGGCTAACCGATCTATAATTACCCGCTTTCTCTTTCCCTCCATTTTTAAAAAGTGGTGTTACAGTAGCTACTCTCCAGTCCATAGAAACTGATCCCGAGTCGATAGACTGTTGGAAAATGATCACCAATGCATCAACTATTTCTAGGGCCACTTCCTCAATACTCTGGGATGCAGATTATCAGGCCCCGGAATTTATCGGCCTTCAATCCCATCAATTTCCCAACACAATTTCCCGCCTAGTAAGGATATCCTTCAAATCCTCCTTCTCATAAGACCCTCGGTCCCCTTGTACTTCCGGAAGGTTATTTGTGTCTTCCTTCGTGAAGACAGAACCAAAGTATTTGATCAATTGGTCTGCCATTTCTTTGTTCCCCATCATAAATTCACCTGAATCTGACTGCAAGGGACCTACTTTTTTCTTCACTAATCTTTTTCTCTTCACATATCTATGGAAGCTTTTGCAGTTAGTTTTTATGTTCCCTGCAAGCTTCTTCTCGTACTCTATTTTCCCCCTCTTAATTAAACCCTTTATCCTCCTCTGCTGAATTCTAAATTTCTCCCAGTCCTCAGGTTTGCTGCTTTTTCTGGCCAATTTATATGCCTCTTCCTTGGATTTAACACTATCCTTAATTTCCCTTGCCAGCCACGGTTGTGCCACCTTCCCCGTTTTATTTTTAATCCAGACAGGGATGTACAATTGCTGAAGTTCATCCATGTGTTCTTTAAATGTTTTCCATTGTCTATCCACCGTCAACCCTGTAAATATCATTTGCCAGTCTATTCTAGCCAATTCACACCTCAAACCATCGAAGTTACCTTTCCTTAAGTTCAGGACCCTAGTTTCTGAATTAATTGCGTGAGTCTCTTTCTTAATGAAGAATTCTACCATGTTATGGTCTCTCTTTCCCAAGGGGTCACGCACAACAAGATTGCTAATTTTTCCTTTCTCATTATATATCACCCAGTCTAGGATGGCCAGCTCCCTGGTTGGTTCCTCGACATGTTGGTCTAGAAAACCATCCTTAATACACGCCATGGAATCCTCCTCGACCGCATTGCTACCAGTTTGGTTAGCCCAATCAATATATAAATTAAAGTCACCCATGATAACTGCTGTACCTTTATTGCATGCATCCCTAACTTGTTGTTTGATGCTGCCCCCAACCTTACTACTACTACTGTTTGGTGGTATGTACACAACTCTCACTAGCGTTTTCTGCCCCTTGATATTCCGCAGCTCCACCCATATCGATTCTACATCATCCAAGCTCATGTCCTTTCTTACTATTGTGTTAATTTTCTCCTTAACCAGCAATGCCACCCCGCCGCATTTTCCTTTCTGTCCGTCGTTCCTAAATGTTGAATACCCCTGGATGTTGAGTTCCCAACCTTGGTCACCCTAAAGCCATGTCTCCGTGATGCCAATTACAACATACCCGTTAACTGCTATCTGTGCAGTTAATTCGTCCACCTTATTCCGAATGCTACTCGCATTGTGGCACAGAGCCTTCAGGCTTTTCTTTCTAACACACTTTGCATCTTTAGAATTTTGCTGTAATGTGGCCCTTTTTGCTCTTTGTCTTAAGTTTTTCTGCCCTCCACTTTTACGTTTCTTCTTTCTATCTTTTGCTTTTGCCGCTATTCTACTTCCCTCTGTCTCCCTGCATAGGTTCTCATCCCCCTGCCTTATTAGTTTAACTCCTCCCCAACAGCACTTGCAAACACTTCCCCTCAGACATTGGTTCCGGTCCTGGCCAGGTGCAAACCATCTGGTTTGTACTGGTCCCATCTCCCCCAGAACCGGTTCCAAAGTCCCAGGAATTTGAATCCCTCCCTGCTGCATCACGCCACAAGCCATGTATTCATCTGTGCTGTATTGCGATTCCTACTCTGACTAGCATGTGGCACTGGTAGCAATCCTGAGGTTACTACTTTTGAGGTCCTACTTTTTAAATTTAGCTCCTAGCTCTCTAAATTTGCCTTGTAGGATCTCACCCCTTTTTTTACTTATATCGTTGGTACCTATACGCAACACAACAACTGGCTGTTCACACTTCCTTTTCAGTATGCCCTGCACCCGCTCCGAGACATCCTTGACCCTTGCACCAAGGAGGTAACATACCATCCTGGAGTCTCAGTTGTGGCCGCAGAAATGTCTATCTATTCCCCTTATATTTGTATCCCCGATCACTATAGCTCTCCCACACTTTTTCCTGCCCCCCTGTGCAACAGAGCCACCCACGGTGCCATGAACTTCACTGCTGCTGCCCTCCCCTGGTGAGTCATCCCCCCCAACAGTACTCAATGTGGTGTATCTGTTTTTCAGGGGGATTATTGTGTTCCTAACACAGATGAGGCTGCACACAGGAAGGTTAAAGTAACAGTGACCTCAGTCTTTAGTAAGACACTCCAGAGTGAGGAACAGGCCTTAGGGGCCGACTTACATACAGTGCTCCCAAGGGATGCTGGGATCCCTTGGGGCTTCTGGGATGAGCTCCCTGGTGGCAGAACATGGAAGTGCATGCTTTACAGATATACAACATCACTGCCCCCCCCAATGTCAAAGTGAAAACTATTTACAAGGCGAGGCAGTCGGGAGCCTTTCTTTCCCTGGTGGGTACCGTCTCGGTACAAATGTCTGTTCTGGTGTGTTGGCTATGCCCTCGCTGGGCTGGTGTGTTGTTGGACCTGCAGGGCTGCTAGGTGAGCCTGGCCTTGCTGGGCTGTTGGGCGTGATGGGTTCGATTTCCTGGTCCGGCGTGGTGTCATTGATTCTTTGGGTGTGTGTTGTGGGCTCGACAAAGGTGGTGTCTGCTGTGGGTTGTTCAGGTCAGTCTGTGAACCGCAGCCACGTTTGGTCCAGGTGCTTTCTGCAAATTTGACCGTGGTCTAGTTTGACTAAAACATCCTACTCCCTTCTTTAGCTATCACCGTGCCCGTGATGCACTTGGGACCATGTCCATAGTTTAGCACATACACAGGGTCATTCAAATCAATTTCCCGTGACACAGTGGTGCGACCATCGTTTACATTTTGTTGATGCCGCCTGCTCTCTACCTGATCATGCAGGTTGGGGTGAACCAGCGAGAGTCTGGTTTTAAGTGTCCTTTTCATGAGTAGCTCAACCGGGGGCACCCCTGTGAGCGAGTGGGGTCTCGTGCGGTAGCTGAGCAGTAGTCGGGACAGGCGAGTTTGGAGTGAGCCTTCTGTGACTCATTTAATGCTCTGTTTGATTGTTTGTACTGCCCACTGTCCTGCCCATTGGAAGCTGGTTTAAACGGGACCGAGGTGACATGTTTGATCCCGCTGCGGGTCATGAATTCTTTAAATTCGACACTGGTGAAACATGGCCCATTGTCACTGACCAGTATGTCAGGCAGGCCGTGGGTGGCAAACATGACCCTCAGGCTTTCAATGGTGGCGATGGCGGTGCTTCCCGACATTATTTCACATTCAATCCATTTTGAAAAAGCATCCACCACCACCACCAGGAACATTTTACCGAGAAACGGGCCCGCATAGTCAACATGGATCCTCGACCATTGTCTGGAGGGCCACGACCTCAAATTTAGTGGTGCCTCTCTGGGCCTGTTGCTCAACTGAGCACATACGCTGCATTGCTGTACACAGGACTCTAAGTCAGAGTCGATGTCAGACCACCACAGGTTGGATATGGCTATCGCTTTCATCATTACTGTACCCGGGTGTGTGCTGTGAAGATCCGAGAAGAACGTCACCCTGCCCTTTTTTGGTAGCACTACATGGTTACCCCACAACAGGCAGTCTGCCTGAATGGACAGCTCATCCTTTCGCCGCTGGAATGGCTTGATTGACTCTTGCATTTCAAGGGGATGCTGGCCCAGCTCCCATGCAGTAAACGTTTTTTTTACTAAGGACAGCAGAGGATCTTGGCTGGCTCAAATCCTAATCTGGCGAGCCGTGACAGGTGATTTATCCTTTTCAAACTCTTCCATGACCATCAACAAGTCTGCGGGCTGCGCCACCATCAACAAGTTTGCAGGCTGCGCCATTTCCACCCCATGGTGGGCAATGGTAGCTGACTGAGAGCATCCGTGCAGTTCTCGGTGCCTGGCCTGTGGCGGATGGTATAGTTATACACTGATAGCGCGAGTGCCCACTTTTGTATGCGGGCTGAGGCATTAGTATTTATCCCTTTGTTTTCAGCGAACAGGGATGTGAGGGGTCTTTGATCGGTTTCCAGCTCAAATTTGAGGTCAAACAGGTACTGATGCATTTTCTTTACCCTGAACACACACGCTAATGCCTTTTTCTCAATCATGCTGTCAGACCTCTCGGCCTTAGACTAGCTCCTGGAAGCATAGGCGAAAGGTTGCAACTTCCCCGCAATGTAAGCTTGTTGTAATACACACCCGACACCGTACAACGATGCGTCACATGCTAGCACAAGTCTTTTACACGGGTTATACAACACAAGCAGCTTGTTGGAGCATAAAATGTTTTTGGCTTTATTAAAAGCAATTACTTGGTTTGATCCCCATACCCAGTTCTCACCTTTACGCAATAACACATGTCGGGGCTATACAAGGGTGCTTAACCCTGGTAGGAAGTTCCCAAAATAGTTGAGGAGTCCCAGGAACGACCGCAGCTCCTTGACATTCTGTAGCCTGGGTGCGTTCCTGATAGCCTCTGTCTCGGCGTCTGTTTGACGAATGCTGTCCACCGCGATCTTTCTCCCCAAAAACTCCACTTCTGTTGTCATGAAGACGCATTTTGACCTCTTCAGCCGCAGCCCTACGCGATCCAGTCGCTGGACGACCTCCTCCAGGTTTTGTAGGTGCTCGGCGATGTCCCGACCCATGACCAATATGTCATCCTGAAAGAGCAATGTGTGTGGTACCGACTTGAGTAGTCTCTCCATGTTTCTCTGGAAGATCACTGCAGCCGACCGAATTCCAAACGGGCATCTATTTTAGATGGACAGTCCCTTGTGCGTGTTGCTGCAGGTGAGGCCCTTCGAAGACTCCTTCAGCTCCTGCATCATGTAGGCCGAAGTCAGGTCGAGCTTGGTGAATGTCTTGCCTCCAGCCAGCATCGCAAATAGGTCGTCTGCCTTCGGTAGCGGGCATTGGTCCTTTAGCGAGAAACGATTAATAGTTACTTTATAATCACTGCAAATCTTGACCGTGCCATCACTTTTGAGTACGGGAACAATCGGGCTGGCCCACTCACTGAATTCCATTGGGGAGATGATGCCCTCGCGTTGCAGCCTGTCCAGCTCGATTTCCATTCTCTCCCTCATCATGTGAGGTACTGCTCGCGCCTTGTGGTGAATGGGTTGTGCCTTTGGGACCAAGTGGATCCGCATCTTCGCCCCGGTAAAGTTTCCAATGCCTGGGTCAAAAAGGGAAGGAAATTTGTTGAGAACCTGGGTACATGAGGCCTCATCAACATGTGATAGCGCTTGAATGTCATCCCAGTTCCAGCGGATTTTGCCCAGCCAGCTCCTTCCAAGCAGTGTGGGGCCATCGCCCGGGACAATCCAGAGTGGCTGTTCGTGCACCGTGCCCTCGCAGGTGACCTTGACCATGGCGCTGCCCAGGACAGTGGTGAGCTCTTTGGTGTACGTTCTCAGTTTCATGTGGATTTGGCTCAGGGCTGGTCTGAATGCCTTGTTGCACCAGTCTCTCAAACATCTTTTTACTCATGATGGATTGGATAGCGCTAGTGTCCAGTTCCATGGCTATGGGTAAGACATTCAATTTTACGTTGAGCATTATAGGTGGACATTTCGCCGAAAATGTGTGCACCCAGTGTACTTCAGCATCTGCCTCCTCTCTCTGAGGCTCGCAATTGCTTTGATCCGCCATGGACCGATCTTCCTCTGCCACGTGGTGGTTAGCAGGTTTTGCAGAGCTTGCAGCTCATTTGCAAACTCGTTGGAGGTGCCCCATTGTTCCACAGCTCTTGCAAACATACCCTTTGAAGCGGCATGAATAGGCTGAATGGAAGCCTCCACAACGCCAACAAGTTGTGAATTGCCTTGTATTCATCCTTTGTTTCGGACTCTGATCATCTGGGACATCTGAGACCTGCTGGCAGTTGCATACTCATGGTTTCTGCCCTGTAGATTTCTGCTCACAACCACAGTTCCAGTTAATTTATGAACATTGCTAGCACTTGTGTGCTGAGAGATTTGTTTGGTGTTATCACTGATGGACATAAATGCCTGTGTTATCACAATGGCCTTACTGAGGGTCGGTGTCTCTACAGACAAAAGTTTTCGTAGAATGGTCTAGTGGCCAATGCCCAGTACAAAAAAGCCTCTGAGCATCTTCTCCAGGTAGCCATCAAACTCACATTGTCCTGCAAGTCGCCCTAGCTCGGCGACATAGCTCACCACTTCCTGACCTTCAGATCGCTGGTACATATAGAACCGATACCTCGCCATCAGCACGCTCTCCCTCGGGTTAAGATGCTCCCGAATCTGTGTACGCAGCGCCTCATACGACTTATCTGTGGGTTTCACCGTGGAAGATTCTTCATGAGGCTGTAGGTCGGTGCCCCACAGACTGAGGAGGACTGCTCTCCTTTTTGCAGCGCTTCCTTCTCCGTCCAGCTTGTTGACTACAAAGTACTGGTCTAGCCGTTCGACATAGACTTCCCAGTCCTCACCCCCCGAGAACTTCTCCAGGATGCCCACAGTTTGCTGCATCTTTGCGTTGGATTCGTATTCTCGTCGTCAGTTATTGTGTTCCTAACACAGATGAGGTTGCACACAGTGAGGTTAAAGTAACAGTGACTTCAATCTTTAATAAGACACTCCAGAGTGAGGAACAGGCCTTAGGGTCCGTCTTATATACAGTGCTCCCAAGAGATGCTGGGATCCCTTGGGACTTCAACGGATGAGCTCCCCCTGGTGGCGGAACATAGGAGTGCATGCTTTACAGATACACAACAGGGATGATTTCAGGGGACCCCTGCACTACCTTCCTAGCACTGCTCTTCCTGTTATTCATCCATTGCCTATCTGGCTGTGTACTCTTTTCCTGCGGTAAGACCAACTCACTCAACGTGCTTTTCAGGAATGTTCAGTTGGTATGTGACCACAGGCAGCAAATAATGTAAGTTTGTGCCGGGTCTCCTGGCAGTAGCCACGATGCCTTCATACTGTGCACCCCTAAATTCCAGCTGTCTTTGACCCACACCAGCGGGTATCAGGTTGGCTTCTTGGGTTATTCCCTCTGCTCCTGGCTGATCATTCCTGCCAGGATACCTAGCACAGATGCAGAATGTTAATACAATGAGAGCCACACTCAAACCAGAGCTCTCATTGTGCAAACCACAGGAAATCCTCAAACAAAGTTTCCAAAGCCTTGAACAAGTCCAGCATTATCCCCCAAACGGTTCTCCAGATTTGTAATATTTTGCCGCATACTACCCAACTATACCATTCAGAGGGGCCAAGCCTTTCAGCTGCCACAAGAGTAAGATCAAGGCCGAACTTATTGAGGAGAGATTCTCCTAAGCTAACACTCCCCCCAGGATACCAACAGTCCCACCGTGAGACTGTTACGTATACAATAAAGGTACAAACTGAGTACTGTTTAACTGAACAAGGTACACCCTTGGCTTTGCATTTTTACGACCCAAATTGCATGACTCACAAAATGGCTGGCCTTTTATACCAGAGCAGCACCATGTGCCTGCTGTTCAGTGATCTCCAACAATGACACCATCTGGTGGCTCCAAACAGCATGTACATACATGACAATGCCCTCCTCTGAGATCTTATCACAGTCTTTCACAGGTTGAGACGGTCTGGTGCTTTACGCTCCTGGGTTGACCGTCTCAGTTCGATTCCGGCCTTGGGTGAATGTTCGGAGTGTGTTGTGGCTGGTGGCTGGATGGTTGACTTGTTGGGGGTGGCAGTGGCTATGTCAGGAATTGAAAGTCCACTTTTATTGAACAAGTCCGTGATGGAAATTTAGGGTTCGCTGATGACCCTTGAGTCCATTGAAGACGCTGGTCGGTTGGTTGGTCATCGACGGTTTCTTCGTCTGACTGTTCTGGCTCATCTGTGTGCCTCAGCTTTATTTGATCCGTGTGTTTCGTGCAAGTTTGCTCATTCTTGAGCTTAATAACAAATACTCTGTTGCCCTCCTTTGCCATGACCGTACCAGCGATCCATTTGGGACCCTGACCATAGTTCAACATATATACAGGATCATTAACAGAAATCTCGTGTGATACAGTTGCACGATCATGGTATCCTTCTTGACCCTGTCTTCTGTATTCAACATGATTCCTTAAATCCGGCTGTACAAAGATAACCTAGTCTTAAGACCTCTTTTCATCATGAGTTCAGCAGGCAAGACCCCTGTGAGTGTGTGGGGTCTTGTCCTGTAACTCAGCAGTATGCAAGACAAGCGGGTCTGCAGTGACACTTGGGTTACTCTCCTCATGCTTTGCTTGATAATTTGTACTGCATGTTCTGCTTGCTCGTTGGATGCAGGATTGAACGGTGCTGACCTTACATGTTTTGTGCCGTTACGTTTTACAAACTCCTGAAACTCCTGACTGGTGAAGCATGACCCATTGTCGCTCACAACTATGTCAGGCAGACCATGTGTCGCGAACATGACATTGAGATTCTCTATGGTTGCTGTGGACGTACTGGATGATATGATTATGCATTCTATCGACTTCGAATAAGCTTCCACCACCACTAAAAACATCTTGCCCAGGAAGGGACCTGCAAAATCTACATGGATCCTGGACCAAGGTTTGGATGGCCATGACCACAGACTCAGCGGCGATTCTGCTGGTGCTTTGCTGAGCTGCATGCAGGTGTTGCACTGATGCACGCATGCTTCCAGCTCAGAATCAATTCCTGGCCACCATACATAGGACCTGGCGATGGCCTTCATCATCGCTATACCAGGATGTGTGCTGTGTAACTCACGCACAAACTTCTCTCTCCCTTTCTTAGGCATTGCAACATGATTGCCCCACAATATGCAATCTGCTTGAATAGACAGTTCATCCTTGCGACAAATGTACGGTTTGGCCTCCTCGCACATTTGCTTTGGTATGGAAGACCAATTCTCTTTGAGGATGCAACCCTTTGCCACTGATTATATCGGGTCCTGGTTGGTCCAGATCTTAACTTGTGACAGGAGTACCTTCGCTCTCAAAAGCATCCATGATTAACATTAAATCTGGTGGTTGTGACGTTTCCACCTCCGGTGTGGGCAACGGCAACCGGCTCAAAACATCGGCACAATGCCCTGTGCCAGGTATGCGGCGAATGACATAATCATAGGCAGAAAATGTCAGCGCCCATCTTCGATGCCGGATGAAGCGTTGGTATTGATATCTTTGCTCTCGGAAAACAACAAAATGAGCGGCTTGTACTTGGTCTCTAATTCGAACCTCAGACCGAACAGGTATTGATGCATCTTTTTAACACCATACACACACACTAAAGCTTCTTTTTCTAACATACTATCGGCTCTTTCTGCTTTAGACAAACTTTTGGGTGCATACGCGACAGGTTGAACTTTCCCCGACTCATTGGCTTGTTGTAACACGCAACCAATTCCATATGACGATGCATCACAGGCCAAAACTAAACATTTACATGGGTCATAATGCACCAGCAGCTTGTTCGAGCAAAGCAGATTGGTGGCTTTCTCAAAAGCTTTGTCTTGAACTGCGCCCCACACCCAGTTGTTGCCTTTTCTCAATCGCATGTGCAGTGGTTCAAGTTAGGTGCTCAATTTAGGTAGGAAGTTACCAAAGTAGTTGAGTAGACCCAGGAATGAACGCAGCTCCGTCACATTCTGTGGTTTGGGTGCATTCTTGATGGCTTTGGTTTTCCTGTCAGTAGATCTGATGCCATCAGCGGCGATTTTCCTCATGAGGAATTCGACCTCTGGTGCCATGAAGATGCACTTTGAGTGTTTAAGTCCGAGTCCCACTCTGTCAAAATGCAGTAGAACCTCTTCCAGGTTGTTCAGGTGTTCCTTGGAGTCATGACCAGTGATCAGGATGTCATTTTGGAACATGACGGATTGCATATCCGGATCCGCGCTAGTCTGACTCTCGTCCTCCACGTGGTGTGTCGCAGCTCGCTTGCTCATCTGCGGACACTTGCGCTGGAGTTGCCCCACTCTCAGACAGACTTTGCAAATATATTGCTTAAATCGACACTACTGGTGCCGATGATTTCCTCCACAACGCCGACGCGGAGAAGTCGGATACAATCCCGCTGGCGGACTTTGAGCAGCCACATGTTTCGCGAACGCAGCCGGATAGGCCCTGCCATGTGCCGCTCTGCCAAACGCTAAATCAATCGCATTTACAGTACTAGCCGAGGTTCGGTTCTTCACCGACATTTGCTTTAAACTCCTGTCCGTCGTCATAACTGATTGAGCAATCTCGATGGCCCTTTTAAAATTCAACTCCTCCACCGCCAGAAGTTTGCGCAGGATCACCTCATGGTTGATACCGATAAAAAAGAAGTCGCGCAACATGTCTGCCAACACCGTCCCGAACTTGCACGGCCCCTCTAGACATCTCAGGTCGGCAACAAATTCCACCACGCTCTGGCCCTCTGATCGAACGTGTGTATAAAATCTATATCTTGAGATGATGATGCCGTCATCTGGCTTGAGGTGCTCCCGTACCAATGTACACAACTCCTCGTACGTTTTCTCTGTTGGATCACTAGGCATGAGTAGATTCTTTATCAGACCGTAGATCTTTGAACCGCACACAGTGAGGAACATGGCCCGGCGCCGATCTGCATCGCCAACCTCCTTCATTTTGTTGGCCACGAAGTACTGGTTCAAATGACTCACAAAGTCTTCCCAATCTTCTCCCTCCACGAATCGCTCTAAAAATTCAATCGTGCTCATTTTGCAAACAAAGGCTCTTGTATTCTCGTCGCCAAATTTTATGTATGCAATAAAGTTACAAACTGAGTACTGTTTAACTGAACAAGGTACAACCTTGGCTCTGCTTTATTACAGCCCAAAGTGCCTGACTCACAAAATGGCTGGCCTTTTATACCAGAGCAGCACCATATGCGTGCTGCTCAGAGGCCTCCAACAATGATACCATCTGGTGGCTATAAACAGCATGTACATACATGACAGAGACCAAGTCCTTCAACCCATCTTCTGAACACTCTCCGACACTACTACCTTATTGGTCTTCCTCTTGCATAACTACAAATATGAAGACCAACATCAATGCTAAACAAATGTAATATCTTTATTTAATGTTGGCTAATTGTTGATTTAACAACTTCCTTTTCTTATTTGTAACTGAAATCACCCTAATATAATCCCTCAGTGCCTGATCTCTGAACTACTTTACATACTGTAATGCTCCTCCAAGATGCTGAAAGGCCGTCGATCATTGACTAAAGGCACTTGAAATGGGCGTGGTGGGTAATTTTGAGTATCTCTGGGTGTTGAGGGCCTAGCGGCAGACTGCTGTGTCTCAGCATTGGCCAGGGCAGTCTGAGCCTGCTGGCTGTATGGAAGCAACAAAGGCACTAGGTCAGAGGCTGGCAGGGGAGCAGCTGTGCAGTCACCCTAAGATAGCAGGACACGAGCCTCTCCCATAGAACCAATGTCACCAAAATGGGGCTGCATCTCTATACTCCCTCTACCCTGCAGGTGAACAAAATGACGGAGCGCAATGATGCTCTGGAAGCCCCTAGCCATGCTCTCCACACTCCCCTCCATGCTCTCCTTGATGGATTGAAAGGCTGAGGAGATGCTGGACTCCAATCAGGACTGTCAGCAGAGGCTCCATCATTGTGGGCCCCATTGCATGTTCATAGAGCTGACAACTCACTCCAAGCTTGACTGCTTCAACTGAATACCTTGCTGGATGATTGCAAACAAGCTAGAGCTGGATTCCTCCATACTCTTTATTATTTTGCACAAGCTCTCTGTCAGGCTAGCCAGTGCACTTAAAATGCCCTAATGTATTGCGATCAGTCTTTGGGGTAGCTCTCGACTTTGTGCGATAGTGTAAAATTGGTGATAGCGATTCAACAGCCCATTTCACATGTCACAATTTTTACTTTCATAATGGATTAAAAAAGTGTAAGATTGTAATACTAAGAGGATTAACTCAGTCAGCTTGACACAGTTGATAGCACTTTCACCTCTGAGCCCCTTTCCAGAACATGTACACATTGTGTGGCCTGACATTTCAATGCAGAATTGCGGGAGTGCTGCATGGTCCTTTGAATGAGATGATAAACCACAGCATTTTACTTCGGTGACTCAGGTGGATATTAAAGACCTGGGCCCCAGAATTCCTGGGGATCTGCTCCAAAGGCACAAGTGGTATGGAGAACAATGCTCATTCACCTTATCCCAAAGCTGAACAAGGGGGATTTTAACTTCCAAGAAGAACAAGTGAGTTTGGGAGCGGGTGAGGGGCTTAAAAGCGCTGAAATTGACAGCGCCTCGGGAAGCTGGCTCCAACCTGCCGACTTCGGCATTTAACTGCAGTGCACTAGGCTGCGTGTGCGAAACCCCCTTGGAAGAGGTGGGTTGCCAATTTAAATATGTTAATAGCTGATTAAGAGCTTTTTAATAATGGTTTTCAACTTTAACTGTGGGTGCACGGGTTTCCCATGCCTTTTGGACCTTGCCAGTGAAAGCAAGGCGAGAGTGCAGCGACAATTGAGGGGCTGAAGGAATGACAGCATAAATTTCCATAAGCACTGAGACCTCACAGCTGCATCCTTGAATAATTGTGTTTCAGTATTTATTCGGAGAGTTTACATTCACTACTTTATAGGTGATTTTTACTACTTTGGACGTGACTTTGGAGGTCACTTTCACTGCTGAGTTGCTCTTAGCCGACGTCGTCCGGGTTTTGGAGCCCATGAGGGCCCCAGCAAAGACTGCTCCACCTGCTCCTGTGCACATGTGGAGTACTGACTGAGGGGGGAGGGGGTAAAGGGTGAGAAGCGGAAGCACTTTGAGCAGAGTCCCCCACTTCCATGCCCCCTTTCACCATCTTACCTCTCACGTCCCACTTGCACTTCTCTGTTAGCAAGGATCTTGAGAGCACCTTGCTGCTGATCAGTGGGGCGCTGAACAACCAAGGCTAGGGTTTCATCAATCCCATTTAAGGTGGCATTCAGAGCATACAGGACGTTGGTGAGGACCTGCATGCACTTGTTTGACTGCCGCGTTTGATACTCCATGTAGGTGGCCACCCTTTCCACGGATGAAGACCTGTGACATCATGCCAGTCATGCTTGAGATGAACTCTTCCAATCTCTCTGCAGGTGTGCCAGTATCTCGCACATTCTTCGCCGCTGCTCCAGAAGTATCCTCGACGTCCCCCAAGGTTCAACATCTGCGTCCAGCTGAGCAGAGTTTGGAGTGTCCTGCAGCCTCCGACAAGGACTCTCCACTGCATTTCCTGTCAGCACCATCTGCTGTTGCTCACTTATGATACGTGAGACACCAGGTGAAAACTCAACTACTTGTCTTATTGGTCTCAGCACAATATGTGTTTCTGAGCTGGTGCTTGGTGTGTATATGCCCTGTGATGGTGCATCCTCAGAGTGTGTGACGTCGTGTGAGTAGTCATCATCGTCCTCCTGCGGGAAGCAGGATGGCCCTGAGGGAGATGAAAGACATGAACTGTCATGGTAAGAATTTTTTAAGTGAACATTATGCACATGATCATATTTCACTGGTTGCTGACAACATGAGTGAGTGTTGTCTGTCATGTGGCTGTGTGATATTTAATTCTGTCACCATGTAGCTGGGAGGCCCCCAATTCTCCAGCTCCGATGGCCAGGCACGCGGAGACTCTGCTTATCTCCAGTGCCTCCTCCTCTGCAGCTGTCAGTATCAAGTTTACTGGAGGACCACCTCTAGTTCTCTGCCTCTCCCTGGTTCTCTGCCCTCTTCTCCTGCAAGGAGGCAAAAAAAGAGACCTATGATTGAAAGTAAAGGAATGTGTTGAATGGATGGATGGACAACATTTATTGAGGGTGACTATGAGGGAGAGGCGTGACATTGCACTAAGGTGAGGGTGAGTGTCAGTGGTGGATGCACTGATGGCGATGTGAGGAATTGCATAGACAGAGAGGGATGGGTGTGCCTGCAAGGTAAGTTGGTGTGAGCAATGATGTGCAGGGATAGGCTTGGGAAAGCAGAGTGAGGGGGTTGACATGATACACATAGCAGGATGCAGTTGTGTGTGCCATTGCACTCACCTTTCCTGCCCAGATTACACTGCTTCTGGCACTTTATCGAGGAGCATGACACCACACTCCTGCTGCTCACCTCCTGAGCAATTTCCAGCCATGCCTTCTTGTTCTCTGTGGCAAGGAAGAGCATTTCCTTGTGGTCCCTTACAGACCACAGCATCAGCTCTAGGGAGGCATCTGTGAAACAAGGTGCAGACTTTCCACGTTGGGACTCCATATCGACAGTTGCTTCCTTTGTTCCCCCACCTCCACTATCCATCAACTGGCATCTTTGGAGTGTCGCTTTAAATAGTTCAGTTGAAATAGACTCCTGCGTGTCATCATCACGCCCGCCCACGCTATTTGATTGAGAAACCTGGAAGTTGGATGCTAATACAATGGTTGGGTTAAAAAGCCACTGACAGACACACTGCATTTACTTCCGGGTTCGCCGCACGCTACCAGTCCTCCCCGCTCCCTGCGTGTCAGCGGATAAAAATTCCCCAGCCTGTCTCAAATCCTAGGTGCAGGGTAACTTGCATAAATGGGTCAGGAAAATCATGTCTGCAATAGTGCATCAGCAGACCCTACCCCAATAACATGTACCAGAGGCAGGGCAACCCACTCTCACACCATCAAAGATGTCCCTAGACCCAGTTAGGCTGAAGAAAGAAAATCCTCTACACAATTCGTGACTCCCAGCAGAGCTTCTGTCCCTCCTGAGTAAGGTAATCAATCCTCTCCAAGATACATTACCTTGGTCTAGGCCCCAATAGGACTCATCCCTGGTCTCAGCATAATAAGCAGAATTCCCCCATAATTTAAAGGAGCACGCCACAACCCGGTTCCATCCCAAAGTTCAGTCTCCCCTCTTCACACAGCCCATCCCACTCCCCCATCTTAGGTGGAAATTATATTTTCTGTCCTGTCCAGTCCAAGGATATTCAGGACCTACATGTCACTAGACAAAGACAAGCAGACAGTGCCTTGAGCAACATTTCTCCCTTAAACAATCCCACAAAAAATACATTCACTGAACATTCATTTCATTGCCGTTTTGGGAATTGAATTATTGTTAAAAATTAAAAAATTGAATTATATAATAATCTGAATTCAGTAAGTGCTAAATAAAATTAGAATTATCAGACAATTCAAGTTGTGATTTTGATCTAAGGAATAGATGGTATCAGGAAAGAATTCCTCTGGTCACTACACATTAGTGAGATCAAAGTGAGAAGATTTTCTATATTCACTAATTCAAGTAAATCGTAAAAAATTTCAAAAAGAACAGCTTTATCATTTTGTTTGAAACAATGCCCAAAAGAAATCATTTCACTACAATTACATCATTAATGTATTACGATCAGAAGATACATTCACCACAGAGAATTTTTAAGGCTAAAGTTTCCAGACCCAACTGTATTGAATAATAGTTAATTTCAGGAGTGCCAATAATGCATGTACTGTGAATGAAAAATAGGAAGGGAATCATTCAGTTGCAAATGAGTGTAAAATCTGTTTGTTTTAAAGGGTGAAAAAAAGAAGAAAAGATGTAATGATACATCAGTTTGCATTTGAGAGTTTTGAGACCTTACCAACACATCAGTAAATGCTGCATTATTGGGCCAGATTTTGCTATGAGTGGCAAATAAACAGCACTTACCATTCTTAATACTTGCAGTTACCCATAGACTTTCCATGGAGTTTTCCAACCCAGGTTGCTGTCAGTGGGATATCCAAAGAGCATGGCATCCTGACCTGACACCTGGAGCCTTTGTGAACCAGACACGCAACTGTGTATCTCCTTAACCATTCAGATTGAAGAATCGTTAATGAGCAGCGCAGAGTCTGAACGATGAAGTGTCAGTTAGAATAGTGAATACGATTTACAGAAAGCAAAACAATTGTGAGGGAAAAAAAGATTGGATTAAAAGAGAGAGATAAAAGAGACCGAAAGAAGAAGTTAAAAACATTACTTTTCTTTATTTTTAAAAATCTCCAACAATAATTAAAATCTGAAGGAATGAGACTCCACACTTGTAACAGTGGATTTTGAGCACGAAAGAGGTTGTTTAGCAATAATTAACACTTAGCATGTTGTTAATAGGATACTTAAACTGGAAGGGACAAGCCCTAACTTTCTGTGGCGAGTTTCACCTGTATCTATGACATCAGTACAGGAACTTCACCCCGTTAAATACATTTGAATGGGGAGCCATACAACTTTCAGAGAAGTGACACACCTCGGACAGCAACTTTCGGATTTTCACTTTTAACATCGCATAAGCGCTCTCCGGAAGTTGCTGTCCAGTTTGCGCATAAATAACAGTGAGCACTGTTAAAATCTGGCCCAATGTTTCAATTAAACAACTGTGGTGTCCATTATCAAAATGGATGACAGAAACCAGATAACTGCCTCACTTGAATACTGTTTAAAATAATTGAATTAATTATCAGGATTAATATTCCCGAGGATAAACATCTTAGTAAATAGCTACAAATGTGTATTTATAAAGGGGAGATCCTGTCCGGCTGAAACAACTTGACTTCTTGAGGACATAACATTTCAAGTGGTCTCTGACAAGGCGTATGTTGACTTCCAAAAACCTTTTGCAAAGTTCTGCATGAAAAACTACATATTAAGCTGAAAACAGTGGGGATTTAGAATGATAGAATGCATAATAAATTCGCTGAAGGGTAGAAACAGCAGGTATGACTTGGAAGAGTGAAGGTGGAGACGAGTTAACTGGATTGCTCTGGGCTTAGTGCTAAGAAGTCCTATTATTTCTAAATTTACATTAACAACCAAACCTGCAGCCTGAGAGCAGGGTGACACAGCTCTCCCAGTAACCTCAAGGTCACTGTGGCCCTCAATTTCTTTGCCAGCGGATCCTTCCAGTCTGCAGGAGACATAGCTAACATCTCCCTGTTCGCCATCCATCGCTGCATCTTGGAGGTCACAGTGGCTCTCGACACTAGGAGAAAGGATTACGTTGTCTTCTCCTTGAACAGAGAGAAGCATGAGGAGCACGCATGTGGCTTTGCCAGGATAGCAGGCTTCCCCATGGTGCAGGGTGGCATCGACTGCACCCACGTGGCTTTGCGGTCGGCGTATATCAATCCTGAGATCTTCCGTAACCCTAAAGGCTACCACTCACTAAATATACAGTTTTTTTGCGACCATACCCAGCACATCTGATGGTCAATGTCCGCTATCCTGGAAACAGTCATCCTGCGTCAATCCCATGTGCCATCACTCTTCCAGCCACCATGTCAAATTCACGGCTGGCTGATCGGAGACAAGGGCTATCCGCTCTCCACCTAGCTGATGACTCCGCTCCGCAACCCCACCACTCTTGCCAAGTATTCATATAATGAGAACCATGCTGCCACCAAGATCATCATCAAGCAGACCATCAGGCTGTTGAAGCAACGGTTCCTCTGCCTTGACTGCTCGGGAGGTGCCCTCCTGTACTCACCAGAGCGGGTGTCCCATTTTGTGGTGGTCTGCTGCATGCTCCACAACTTGACCATCATAAGGGCGCAGCCCTTGCCACCAAGGATTATGGAACCACCTCAAGAAGAGGGTGAAGGAAAATAAAAGGAAGAGGAGAAGGAGGAAGAGGAAGAGGAAGAGGAGAAGGACGAGAAGGAAGGGAGGAGGGAGGCAGAATATTCCCCTTCTGTACGGGCTGTGAACACCTCATCAGAATCAGATTCGAGTGAATGAAACCCCAGATCACAGTTTCTTATCAGATCCCCTTCATACCATCCCTCTATCATGGAACATTACTACATCCTCTTGGGCACAAAGCTGAAATGAGAGCCTTCACAAAACAAACATTCCAAACAAAATTAATACATTTATAAGTATTCAATTTACATTACGATATGAACTAATCACCCTTGTGTCATGTATCTTACATTATTATATATAATTGTATCCTAACATGCTATACATGATGGTAATAAGATATGACCTGTAACCACCAGCATACCTTACCACCAGGGGTGCACTTGCAAGAGACAGGTATATAAGGACAGGTCGCAGGCAAGTGCAGCATTCCATAACTGTGAAATAAAGGTGCAGGTCCAGAGTGACCTTGACTTCACTACATGTCTCGTGTGAATCTGTACTGCGGGGACAGGACTTTACAGTGGCGATGAGTTACGGGATTGCAGAATCCACAGAATGGCGAACAACGGATCAGATGAAAAGTACAATGCGGGAGACAATTGGGAGGACTTTATAGAAAGGCTCCAGCAAAGCTTTGTAACCAAAGACTAGTTGGGCGACAATAAGGCAGACAAGAGAAGAGCCCATCTCTTGACCAGCTGTGGCTCGAAAACATACGCTTTAATGAAGGATCTGTTGGCACCCGTGAAACCAGCAAGCAAGTCGTTTGAAGAATTGAGCACACTGGTAAGGGACCACCTGAAACCAGCGAGCAGCCTACACATGGCCAGACACAGGTTCTACAACTACAGACGCTATGTGGGCCAGAGCATACCCGACTTCGTGGCGGAACTTCGGAGGTTGGCTAGTTTATGTGAGTTCTCCGATGAACTGAGGAGAGAAATGCTGAGAGACTTTTTCATTGAAGGAATAGGCCAAGCAGGCATATTCCAAAAGCTCATAGAGACCAAAAACCTGACCTTAGAGGCAGCAGCACTGGTTGCACAGACAATCTTGGTAGGGGAAGAAGAAACGAGGTTGATTTACAATGCAGGTATGACAACTAACGAAATATTGGAACAAGAAGTTCACAGCACTAAACAAGCTGCTACCCCCACACACAGACAAAACTGGGAGAACAGGTAGGTTCTCGACAGCAGGCAGAAACCATCAAGGGCCACAGGAATGGCCGTTCACACCTCATCAACCCACAATGCGAGCAATCAACTACAAGCTGAGAGAAGCTCAAGAGAGATCAGCCAGACGCAGCTCATTCTTTGGGAACTCTTTGAACAATGGAACAGGTCTGTGCTGGAGGTGTGGGGGTGAGCACTTGTCAAGGGGATGTCGATTTCAGCAGGTTGTTTGCAGAAATTGTGAATATACAGGGCATTTGGCCCGCATGTGCAAAGAAACGGCAGCCCGGCTGGTATACAAATCGGATGGGTCGGAAAGCGGACCAGAAGATGGTGGGGACAGTACCCGGGACACCGATGTACAGTGGGTCAACACGATCAATGGCCGCTGCTCCTACAACAGGATGCCTCCTATAAAGATGAGGGTCCTACTCAACGGGATATCTGTCAACATGGAGCTGGATACGGGAGCGAGTCAATCTCTCATGGGGGCTCAACAATTTGAACAACTGTGGCCGCATAAAAGAGACAGACCAAACTCACAAGGGTCGACACCAAACTAAGGACCTATACCAAAGGCTTCGTACCAGTCCTCGGCAGCGCCATGCTCCCTGTCACACACAAAGGGACAGTGAACCAACTTCCCCTGTGGATTGTCCCCGGAGACCCCCCAGCACTGCTGGGGAGAAGCTGGCTGACAAAACTAAACTGGAAATGAGATGATGTCCATGCCATGTCATTAGAGGAACGGACCTCCTGCTCAACAGTGAAAAAGTGATTTGAACATCTCTTTCAGCCAGGTGTGGGCACTTTCAAAGGGGCCAAAGTCAAAATCTACATCACACAGGATGCTAGACCAGTCCATCAAAAGGCCAGAGCTGTACCCTATGTGATGAGGGAAAAGATTGAAAACGAACTAGACAAGCTTCTGGGGGAAGGCATTATATCACCTGTGGAATTTAGCGACTGGGCAAGTCCCATTGTCCCAGTCATGAAGCCTGATGGATCCGTACGAATCTGTGGGGACTACAAATCTACCATAAACAGAGTCTCCCTACAGGACCAGTACCCGCTGGTACCAGGCCCAGAGCGGAGGACTTATTTGCCACATTGGCTGGAGGTAAACTTTTCTCAAAACTAGACCTCACATCTGCGTATATGACGCAAGAATTGACCGAGGAATCCAAGCTTCTCACCACCATCAACACACATCGAGGCCTTTTCATGTACAATCGATGCCCATTCGGCATCAGGTCGGCAGCTGCTATATTCCAGCGCAAGATGGAGAGTCTGCTCAAGTCCATCCCGGGGACAGTTGTATTTCAAGATGACATACTTATCACGGGCAGGGACACCGACTCCCATCTCCGTAATTTGGAGGAAGTACTAAAGCGGTTGGATCGGGTCGGCCTACGAGTCAAGAAATCCAAGTGCCTGTTTCTCGCACCCGAGGTTGAATTTTTGGGCAGAAGGATTGCCGCTGATGGAATCCGCCCAACAGAGTCCAAAACAGAAGCAATTCGCCTGACACCCAGGCCCCGGAATGTCTCAGAACTGCGCGCCTTTCTCGGGCTACTCAATTACTTTGGGAACTTTATGCAGAACTTAAGCATGCTGCTGGAGCCTCTCCATGTGCTACTCAGGAAGGGGTGCGATTGGTTTTGAGGGGACGCCCAGGAACGCGCCTTCAATAAGGCACGCAACCTTCTGTGTTCCAACAGTGTTTTGACTTTCTTTGACCCAGGTAAAAAGCTAGTTCTCACATGCGATGTGCCAACGTATGGGGTCGGGTGCGTTTTGCAACGTATCAATAGTGCGGTCAAATTACAACCCATAGCTTATGCCTCCAGGTCACTTTAGTGGGAGGAGCACGGGTACGGAATGGTAGAGAAGGAGGCACTCGCGTGCGTGTACAGTGTCAAAAAGATGCACCAATACCTTTTTGGGGCCAAGTTCGTGTTAGAAACCGACCACAAGCCCCTCACGTACCTCCTATCCGAGAGCAAGGCAATAAACTCCAACGCCTCGGCGCGAATTCAACGGTGGGCACTCATGCTGGCGTCCTACGACTATACCATAAGGCACAGACCAGGCACAGATGCGCTCAGCAGGCTACCCTTGGCGACCACGGAAGGTTCTGATGAACAGGACTGTGAGATAGTCATGGCAATCAATGCCTTTGAGTCCACAGGCTCGCCCATGATGGCTCGCCAAATCAGAGCCTGGACGGCCAGCGTCCCCACGTTATCTTTAGTAAAATTACGTGTCCTAACCGGTGACTGGGCAGAGGCTCGTGATGCCTGCCCCGAGGAATTAAAACCTTTTCACAGGTTCATGCATGAGCTATCACTACAAGCAGACTGCCTGATGTGGGGCAGCCGAGTAGTCATGCCTCTGCGAGGCAGAAAGGCATTTGTCTGGGAGCTCCCCCGCGAGCACCCGGGGATCGTTCTCATGAAGGCCATAGCCAGATCCCACGTTTGGTGGCCTGGTATTGACGCAGACTTGGAGCTCTGCATCCGAAGGTGCACCATTTGTGCCCAACTCAGCAATGCCCCCAGGGAGGCTCCGCTGAGCCCCTGGCCCTGGCCTACAAAACCGTGGTCGTGGGTGCACGTAGACTATGTGGACCCATTCATGGGCAAAATGTTCCTCATAGTTGTAGATACATTTTCAAAGTGGATCGAATGCACCATTTTAAACTCGAGCACAACCTTCACCACTGTGGACAGCCTCGCAACCATGTTTGCAACGCACGGAATTCCTGACATATTGGTCAGTGACAATGGTCCGTGCTTCACCAGTGCAGAATTCCAAGACTTTATAATTGACCACGGTATAAATCACGTCAAGACGGCACCGTTCAAGCTGGCTTCCAACGGCCAGGTGGAGAGAGCAGTGCAAATCATTAAACAAGGCATGCTTAAAATCCAAGGTCCCACGCTGCAGGGCCTGTCGCGACTGCTGCTGGCATACAGATCTCGTCTGCACTCACTGACTGGGATCCCCCCCGCCCAACTGTTGATGAAAAGGACTATAAAAACAAGGCTCTCATTAATCCTCCCAGACATGAACGAAATCATTGAGGCAAAGCGCCGTAAGCTGACTGAGTACCATGACAGAAATTCAAGGGGGAGATGGAATGAAATAGGGGACAAAGTGTTTGAACTAAACTATGGCAGGGGTTCCAAATGGCTTGCAGGGGTAGTAACGGGCAAGGAAGGAAACAGGCTACTGGTAGTACAAATGGACAATGGCAAAACCTGCCAGAGGCATGTAGACCAAGTCAAAAGCAGATTTACCAACAACACTGCGGAACCAGAGGCAGACTACAATGTGGAACTCGCACCACACCTGGCGGACAGACAGAGGGAACACCTGAGGAAAGGGCAATCCCAACAGACAGCCCAGGCGAGTCAACAACAATCACATCAATTGAAACAGACAGCCCAGGCGAGATACCAGCAACCACACTCAAAGAAAAACAGACACCAAGGCAAACAACTGAACCACAACTCAGACGCTCCACGTGAGAGCGTAGACCACCTGAGAGACTGAACCTATAAAGACAATAAGACCTTGGGGGAGGGTGATGTCATGTATCTTACATTACTATATATAACTGTATCCTAACATGCTATACATGACTGTCATAAGATATGACCTGTAACCACCAGCATACCTTACCACCAGGGGTGCACTTGCAAGAGACAGGTATATAAGGACAGGTCTCAGGCAAGTGCAGCATTCCAGAGCTGTGAAATAAAGGTGCAGGTCCAGAGTGACCTTGACTTCACTACATGCCTCATGTGAATCTGTACTGAGGGGACAGGACTTTACACCTTGTGCAATCCCTTCGTGCCTGTCGCTTGTGTGCCCTTTCCTACGCAATTGCTCCTCGGCAGTACTCCCCCAGTGGCTGCAGTATGGCTGGTGGAAGACTGCTGAGTTACCATGGGGGAGACTGCAGATGGCCTTGCAGGACGACCTCGAGTAGCTGTGGACCAAGATGGCCCAGCTGTAGATTGCACCACCGCATG